>NC_135378.1:6183660-6512410 GCF_049243985.1 Paroedura picta
AGAGCTCGCCTGAGTTGCCTGGAGAGGAAGGGAGGCCTCTTACTGGCCTTGGGTGGGGGGGAAGAACTATAAACACACTAGGAGTGAGACAGGGGGTAACCTGCAGAGACAAACTGGTGGCCTAGTGACATGACATCACAAAGAGCTCGCCTGAGTTGCCTGGAGAGGAAGGGATGCCTCTTACTGGCCTTGGGTGGGGGGGGAAGAACTATAAACACACTAGGAGTGAGACAGGGGGTAACCTGCAGAGACAAACTGGTGGCCTAGTGACATGACATCACAAAGAGCTCGCCTGAGTTGCCTGGAGAGGAAGGGATGCCTCTTACTGGCCTTGGGTGGGGGGGAAGAACTATAAACACACTAGGAGTGAGACAGGGGGTAACCTGCAGAGACAAACTGGTGGCCTAGTGACATGACATCACAAAGAGCTCACCTGCGTTGCCTGGAGAGGAAGGGAGGCCTCTTACTGGCCTTGGGTGGGGGGGGGAAGAACTATAAACACACTAGGAGTGAGACAGGGGGTAACCTGCAGAGACAAACTGGTGGCCTAGTGACATGACATCACAAAGAGCTCGCCTGAGTTGCCTGGAGAGGAAGGGATGCCTCTTACTGGCCTTGGGTGGGGGGGGAAGAACTATAAACACACTAGGAGTGAGACAGGGGGTAACCTGCAGAGACAAACTGGTGGCCTAGTGACATGACATCACAAAGAGCTCGCCTGAGTTGCCTGGAGAGGAAGGGAGGCCTCTTACTGGCCTTGGGTGGGGGGGGAAGAACTATAAACACACTAGGAGTGAGACAGGGGGTAACCTGCAGAGACAAACTGGTGGCCTAGTGACATGACATCACAAAGAGCTCGCCTGAGATGCCTGGAGAGGAAGGGATGCCTCTTACTGGCCTTGGGTGGGGGGGAAGAACTATAAACACACTAGGAGTGAGACAGGGGGTAACCTGCAGAGACAAACTGGTGGCCTAGTGACATGACATCACAAAGAGCTCACCTGGGTTGCCTGGAGAGGAAGGGATGCCTCTTACTGGCCTTGGGTGGGGGGGGGGAAGAACTATAAACACACTAGGAGTGAGACAGGGGGTAACCTGCAAAGACAAACTGGTGGCCTAGTGACATGACATCACAAAGAGCTCACCTGAGTTGCCTGGAGAGGAAGGGATGCCTCTTACTGGCCTTGGGTGGGGGGGGGGAAGAACTATAAACACACTAGGAGTGAGACAGGGGGTAACCTGCAGAGACAAACTGGTGGCCTAGTGACATGACATCACAAAGAGCTCACCTGAGTTGCCTGGAGAGGAAGGGATGCCTCTTACTGGCCTTGGGTGGGGGGGAAGAACTATAAACACACTAGGAGTGAGACAGGGGGTAACCTGCAGAGACAAACTGGTGGCCTAGTGACATGACATCACAAAGAGCTCACCTGGGTTGCCTGGAGAGGAAGGGATGCCTCTTACTGGCCTTGGGTGGGGGGGAAGAACTATAAACACACTAGGAGTGAGACAGGGGGTAACCTGCAGAGACAAACTGGTGGCCTAGTGACATGACATCACAAAGAGCTCGCCTGAGTTGCCTGGAGAGGAAGGGATGCCTCTTACTGGCCTTGGGTGGGGGGGGGGAAGAACTATAAACACACTAGGAGTGAGACAGGGGGTAACCTGCAGAGACAAACTGGTGACCTAGTGACATGACATCACAAAGAGCTCACCTGAGTTGCCTGGAGAGGAAGGGAGGCCTCTTACTGGCCTTGGGTGGGGGGGGGGAAGAACTATAAACACACTAGGAGTGAGACAGGGGGTAACCTGCAGAGACAAACTGGTGGCCTAGTGACATGACATCACAAAGAGCTCACCTGAGTTGCCTCGAGAGGAAGGGAAGCCTCTTACTGGCCTTGGGTGGGGGGGAAGAACTATAAACACACTAGGAGTGAGACAGGGGGTAACCTGCAGAGACAAACTGGTGACCTAGTGACATGACATCACAAAGAGCTCACCTGGGTTGCCTGGAGAGAGAGGGATGCCTCTTACTGGCCTTGGGTGGGGGGGAAGAACTATAAACACACTAGGAGTGAGACAGGGGGTAACCTGCAGAGACAAACTGGTGGCCTAGTGACATGACATCACAAAGAGCTCACCTGGGTTGCCTGGAGAGGAAGGGATGCCTCTTACTGGCCTTGGGTGGGGGGGAAGAACTATAAACACACTAGGAGTGAGACAGGGGGTAACCTGCAGAGACAAACTGGTGACCTAGTGACATGACATCACAAAGAGCTCACCTGAGTTGCCTGGAGAGGAAGGGATGCCTCTTACTGGCCTTGGGTGGGGGGGAAGAACTATAAACACACTAGGAGTGAGACAGGGGGTAACCTGCAGAGACAAACTGGTGGCCTAGTAACATGACATCACAAAGAGCTCACCTGGGTTGCCTGGAGAGGAAGGGATGCCTCTTACTGGCCTTGGGTGGGGGGGGGGGGAAGAACTATAAACACACTAGGAGTGAGACAGGGGGTAACCTGCAGAGACAAACTGGTGGCCTAGTGACATGACATCACAAAGAGCTCACCTGAGTTGCCTGGAGAGGAAGGGATGCCTCTTACTGGCCTTGGGTGGGGGGGGGGGGAAGAACTATAAACACACTAGGAGTGAGACAGGGGGTAACCTGCAGAGACAAACTGGTGGCCTAGTGACATGACATCACAAAGAGCTCACCTGGGTTGCCTGGAGAGGAAGGGATGCCTCTTACTGGCCTTGGGTGGGGGGGGGGGGGAAGAACTATAAACACACTAGGAGTGAGACAGGGGGTAACCTGCAGAGACAAACTGGTGGCCTAGTGACATGACATCACAAAGAGCTCACCTGGGTTGCCTGGAGAGGAAGGGATGCCTCTTACTGGCCTTGGGTGGGGGGGGGAAGAACTATAAACACACTAGGAGTGAGACAGGGGGTAACCTGCAGAGACAAACTGGTGGCCTAGTGACATGACATCACAAAGAGCTCACCTGGGTTGCCTGGAGAGGAAGGGATGCCTCTTACTGGCCATGGGTGGGGGGGGGGGGAAGAACTATAAACACACTAGGAGTGAGACAGGGGGTAACCTCCAGAGACAAACTGGTGGCCTAGTGACATGACATCACAAAGAGCTCGCCTGAGTTGCCTGGAGAGGAAGGGATGCCTCTTACTGGCCTTGGGTGGGGGGGGGGAAGAACTATAAACACACGAGGAGTGAGACAGGGGGTAACCTGCAGAGACAAACTGGTGGCCTAGTGACATGACATCACAAAGAGCTCACCTGGGTTGCCTGGAGAGGAAGGGATGCCTCTTACTGGCCTTGGGTGGGGGGGGGGGAAGAACTATAAACACACTAGGAGTGAGACAGGGGGTAACCTGCAGAGACAAACTGGTGGCCTAGTGACATGACATCACAAAGAGCACGCCTGAGTTGCCTGGAGAGGAAGGGATGCCTCTTACAGGCCTTGGGTGGGGGGGGGGAAGAACTATAAACACACTAGGAGTGAGACAGGGGGTAACCTGCAGAGACAAACTGGTGGCCTAGTGACATGACATCACAAAGAGCTCACCTGGGTTGCCTGGAGAGGAAGGGATGCCTCTTACTGGCCTTGGGTGGGGGGGGGGAAGAACTATAAACACACTAGGAGTGAGACAGGGGGTAACCTGCAGAGACAAACTGGTGGCCTAGTGACATGACATCACAAAGAGCACGCCTGAGTTGCCTGGAGAGGAAGGGATGCCTCTTACACGCCTTGGGTGGGGGGGGGGAAGAACTATAAACACACTAGGAGTGAGACAGGGGGTAACCTGCAGAGACAAACTGGTGGCCTAGTGACATGACATCACAAATAGCTCGCCTGGGTTGCCTGGAGAGGAAGGGATGCCTCTTACTGGCCTTGGGTGGGGGGAAGAACTATAAACACACTAGGAGTGAGACAGGGGGTAACCTGCAGAGACAAACTGGTGGCCTAGTGACATGACATCACAAAGAGCTCACCTGGGTTGCCTGGAGAGGAAGGAATGCCTCTTACTGGCCTTGGGTGGGGGGAAGAACTATAAACACACTAGGAGTGAGACAGGGGGTAACCTGCAGAGACAAACTGGTGGCCTAGTGACATGACATCACAAAGAGCTCACCTGGGTTGCCTGGAGAGGAAGGGATGCCTCTTACTGGTCTTGGGTGGGGGGGGGGAAGAACTATAAACACACTAGGAGTGAGACAGGGGGTAACCTGCAGAGACAAACTGGTGGCCTAGTGACATGACATCACAAAGAGCTCGCCTGAGTTGCCTGGAGAGGAAGGGATGCCTCTTACTGGCCTTGGGTGGGGGGGAAGAACTATAAACACACTAGGAGTGAGACAGGGGGTAACCTGCAGAGACAAACTGGTGGCCTAGTGACATGACATCACAAAGAGCTCACCTGAGTTGCCTGGAGAGGAAGGGATGCCTCTTACTGGCCTTGGGTGGGGGGGGGGGGAAGAACTATAAACACACTAGGAGTGAGACAGGGGGTAACCTGCAGAGACAAACTGGTGGCCTAGTGACATGACATCACAAAGAGCTCGCCTGAGTTGCCTGGAGAGGAAGGGATGCCTCTTACTGGCCTTGGGGGGGGGGGGGGGAAGAACTATAAACACACTAGGAGTGAGACAGGGGGTAACCTGCAGAGACAAACTGGTGGCCTAGTGACATGACATCACAAAGAGCTCGCCTGAGTTGCCTGGAGAGGAAGGGATGCCTCTTACTGGCCTTGGGTGGGGGGGGGGAAGAACTATAAACACACTAGGAGTGAGACAGGGGGTAACCTGCAGAGACAAACTGGTGGCCTAGTGACATGACATCACAAAGAGCTCGCCTGAGTTGCCTGGAGAGGAAGGGATGCCTCTTACTGGCCTTGGGTGGGGGGGGGGGAAGAACTATAAACACACTAGGAGTGAGACAGGGGGTAACCTGCAGAGACAAACTGGTGACCTAGTGACATGACATCACAAAGAGCTCACCTGAGTTGCCTGGAGAGGAAGGGAGGCCTCTTACTGGCCTTGGGTGGGGGTGGGAAGAACTATAAACACACTAGGAGTGAGACAGGGGGTAACCTGCAGAGACAAACTGGTGGCCTAGTGACATGACATCACAAAGAGCTCACCTGGGTTGCCTGGAGAGGAAGGGATGCCTCTTACTGGCCTTGGGTGGGGGGGGGAAGAACTATAAACACACTTGGAGTGAGACAGGGGGTAACCTGCAGAGACAAACTGGTGGCCTAGTGACATGACATCACAAAGAGCTCACCTGAGTTGCCTGGAGAGGAAGGGAGGCCTCTTACTGGCCTTGGGTGGTGGGGGGGGGAAGAACTATAAACACACTAGGAGTGAGACAGGGGGTAACCTGCAGAGACAAACTGGTGGCCTAGTGACATGACATCACAAAGAGCTCACCTGGGTTGCCTGGAGAGGAAGGGATGCCTCTTACTGGCCTTGGGTGGTGGGGGGGGGAAGAACTATAAACACACTAGGAGTGAGACAGGGGGTAACCTGCAGAGACAAACTGGTGGCCTAGTGACATGACATCACAAAGAGCTCACCTGGGTTGCCTGGAGTGGAAGGGATGCCTCTTACTGGCCTTGGGTGGTGGGGGGGGGAAGAACTATAAACACACTAGGAGTGAGACAGGGGGTAACCTGCAGAGACAAACTGGTGGCCTAGTGACATGACATCACAAAGAGCTCACCTGGGTTGCCTGGAGAGGAAGGGATGCCTCTTACTGGCCTTGGGTGGGGGGGGGGAAGAACTATAAACACACTAGGAGTGAGACAGGGGGTAACCTGCAGAGACAAACTGGTGGCCTAGTGACATGACATCACAAAGAGCTCGCCTGAGTTGCCTGGAGAGGAAGGGATGCCTCTTACTGGCCTTGGGTGGGGGGGGGAAGAACTATAAACACACGAGGAGTGAGACAGGGGGTAACCTGCAGAGACAAACTGGTGGCCTAGTGACATGACATCACAAAGAGCTCACCTGGGTTGCCTGGAGAGAGAGGGATGCCTCTTACTGGCCTTGGGTGGGGGGGGGGAAGAACTATAAACACACTAGGAGTGAGACAGGGGGTAACCTGCAGAGACAAACTGGTGGCCTAGTGACATGACATCACAAAGAGCTCACCTGAGTTGCCTGGAGAGGAAGGGATGCCTCTTACTGGCCTTGGGTGGGGGGGGGGGAAGAACTATAAACACACTAGGAGTGAGACAGGGGGTAACCTGCAGAGACAAACTGGTGGCCTAGTGACATGACATCACAAAGAGCTCGCCTGAGTTGCCTGGAGAGGAAGGGATGCCTCTTACTGGCCTTGGGTGGGGGGGGGGGAGAACTTTAAACACACTAGGAGTGAGACAGGGGGTAACCTGCAGAGAGAAACTGGTGGCCTAGTGACATGACATCACAAAGAGCTTACCTGGGTTGCCTGGAGTGGAAGGAATGCCTTTTACTGGCCTTGGGTGGGGGGGGAAAGAACTATAAACACACTAGGAGTGAGACAGGGGGTAACCTGCAGAGACAAACTGGTGGCCTAGTGACATGACATCACAAAGAGCTCGCCTGAGTTGCCTGGAGAGGAAGGGAGGCCTCTTACTGGCCTTGGGTGGGGGGGGAAGAACTATAAACACACTAGGAGTGAGACAGTGGTTAACCTGCAGAGACAAACTGGTGGCCTAGTGACATGACATCACAAAGAGCTCACCTGGGTTGCCTGGAGAGGAAAGGAGGCCTCTTACTGGCCTTTGGTGGGGGGGGGAAAGAACTATAAACACACTAGGAGTGAGACAGGGGGTAACCTGCAGAGACAAACTGGTGGCCTAGTGACATGACATCACAAAGAGCTCGCCTGAGTTGCCTGGAGAGGAAGGGATGCCTCTTACTGGCCTTGGGTGGGGGGGGGGGAAGAACTATAAACACACTAGGAGTGAGACAGGGGGTAACCTGCAGAGACAAACTGGTGGCCTAGTGACATGACATCACAAAGAGCTCACCTGGGTTGCCTGGAGAGGAAGGGATGCCTCTTACTGGCCTTGGGTGGGGGGGGGGGAAGAACTATAAACACACTAGGAGTGAGACAGGGGGTAACCTGCAGAGACAAACTGGTGGCCTAGTGACATGACATCACAAAGAGCTCGCCTGAGTTGCCTGGAGAGGAAGGGATGCCTCTTACTGGCCTTGGGTGGGGGGGGGGAAGAACTATAAACACACTAGGAGTGAGACAGGGGGTAACCTGCAGAGACAAACTGGTGGCCTAGTGACATGACATCACAAAGAGCTCACCTGGGTTGCCTGGAGAGGAAGGGATGCCTCTTACTGGCCTTGGGTGGGGGGGAAGAACTATAAACACACTAGGAGTGAGACAGGGGGTAACCTGCAGAGACAAACTGGTGGCCTAGTGACATGACATCACAAAGAGCTCGCCTGAGTTGCCTGGAGAGGAAGGGATGCCTCTTACTGGCCTTGGGTGGGGGGGGGGGAAGAACTATAAACACACTAGGAGTGAGACAGGGGGTAACCTGCAGAGACAAACTGGTGGCCTAGTGACATGACATCACAAAGAGCTCACCTGGGTTGCCTGGAGAGGAAGGGATGCCTCTTACTGGCCTTGGGTGGGGGGGGGGGAAGAACTATAAACACACTAGGAGTGAGACAGGGGGTAACCTGCAGAGACAAACTGGTGGCCTAGTGACATGACATCACAAAGAGCTCGCCTGAGTTGCCTGGAGAGGAAGGGATGCCTCTTACTGGCCTTGGGTGGGGGGGGGGGGAAGAACTATAAACACACTAGGAGTGAGACAGGGGGTAACCTGCAGAGACAAACTGGTGGCCTAGTGACATGACATCACAAAGAGCTCACCTGGGTTGCCTGGAGAGAGAGGGATGCCTCTTACTGGCCTTGGGTGGGGGGGGGAAGAACTATAAACACACTAGGAGTGAGACAGGGGGTAACCTGCAGAGACAAACTGGTGGCCTAGTGACATGACATCACAAAGAGCTCACCTGAGTTGCCTGGAGAGGAAGGGAGGCCTCTTACTGGCCTTGGGTGGGGGGGAAGAACTATAAACACACTAGGAGTGAGACAGGGGGTAACCTGCAGAGACAAACTGGTGGCCTAGTGACATGACATCACAAAGAGCTCGCCTGAGTTGCCTGGAGAGGAAGGGATGCCTCTTACTGGCCTTGGGTGGGGGGGGGGAGAACTATAAACACACTAGGAGTGAGACAGGGAGTAACCTGCAGAGACAAACTGGTGGCCTAGTGACATGACATCACAAAGAGCTCACCTGGGTTGCCTGGAGAGGAAGGGATGCCTCTTACTGGCCTTGGGTGGGGGGGGGAGAACTATAAACACACTAGGAGTGAGACAGGGAGTAACCTGCAGAGACAAACTGGTGGCCTAGTGACATGACATCACAAAGAGCTCGCCTGGGTTGCCTGGAGAGGAAGGGAGGCCTCTTACTGGCCTTGGGTGGGGGGGGAGAACTATAAACACACTAGGAGTGAGACAGGGGGTAACCTGCAGAGACAAACTGGTGGCCTAGTGACATGACATCACAAAGAGCTCACCTGGGTTGCCTGGAGAGGAAGGGATGCCTCTTACTGGCCTTGGGTGGGGGGGGAAGAACTATAAACACACTAGGAGTGAGACAGGGGGTAACCTGCAGAGACAAACTGGTGGCCTAGTGACATGACATCACAAAGAGCTCACCTGGGTTGCCTGGAGAGGAAGGGATGCCTCTTACTGGCCTTGGGTGGGGGGGGGAAGAACTATAAACACACTAGGAGTGAGACAGGGGGTAACCTGCAGAGACAAACTGGTGGCCTAGTGACATGACATCACAAAGAGCTCACCTGGGTTGCCTGGAGAGGAAGGAATGCCTTTTACTGGCCTTGGGTGGGGGGGAAGAACTATAAACACACTAGGAGTGAGACAGGGGGTAACCTGCAGAGACAAACTGGTCGCCTAGTGACATGACATCACAAAGAGCTCACCTGGGTTGCCTGGAGAGGAAGGGATGCCTCTTACTGGCCTTGGGTGGGGGGAAAGAACTATAAACACACTAGGAGTGAGACAGGGGGTAACCTGCAGAGACAAACTGGTGGCCTAGTGACATGACATCACAAAGAGCTCGCCTGAGTTGCCTGGAGAGGAAGGGATGCCTCTTACTGGCCTTGGGTGGGGGGGAAGAACTATAAACACACTAGGAGTGAGACAGGGGGTAACCTGCAGAGACAAACTGGTGGCCTAGTGACATGACATCACAAAGAGCTCACCTGGGTTGCCTGGAGAGGAAGGGATGCCTCTTACTGGCCTTGGGTGGGGGGGGGAGAACTATAAACACACTAGGAGTGAGACAGGGAGTAACCTGCAGAGACAAACTGGTGGCCTAGTGACATGACATCACAAAGAGCTCGCCTGGGTTGCCTGGAGAGGAAGGGAGGCCTCTTACTGGCCTTGGGTGGGGGGGGAGAACTATAAACACACTAGGAGTGAGACAGGGGGTAACCTGCAGAGACAAACTGGTGGCCTAGTGACATGACATCACAAAGAGCTCACCTGGGTTGCCTGGAGAGGAAGGGATGCCTCTTACTGGCCTTGGGTGGGGGGGGAAGAACTATAAACACACTAGGAGTGAGACAGGGGGTAACCTGCAGAGACAAACTGGTGGCCTAGTGACATGACATCACAAAGAGCTCACCTGGGTTGCCTGGAGAGGAAGGGATGCCTCTTACTGGCCTTGGGTGGGGGGGGGAAGAACTATAAACACACTAGGAGTGAGACAGGGGGTAACCTGCAGAGACAAACTGGTGGCCTAGTGACATGACATCACAAAGAGCTCACCTGGGTTGCCTGGAGAGGAAGGAATGCCTTTTACTGGCCTTGGGTGGGGGGGAAGAACTATAAACACACTAGGAGTGAGACAGGGGGTAACCTGCAGAGACAAACTGGTCGCCTAGTGACATGACATCACAAAGAGCTCACCTGGGTTGCCTGGAGAGGAAGGGATGCCTCTTACTGGCCTTGGGTGGGGGGAAAGAACTATAAACACACTAGGAGTGAGACAGGGGGTAACCTGCAGAGACAAACTGGTGGCCTAGTGACATGACATCACAAAGAGCTCGCCTGAGTTGCCTGGAGAGGAAGGGATGCCTCTTACTGGCCTTGGGTGGGGGGGAAGAACTATAAACACACTAGGAGTGAGACAGGGGGTAACCTGCAGAGACAAACTGGTGGCCTAGTGACATGACATCACAAAGAGCGCACCTGAGTTGCCTGGAGAGGAAGGGATGCCTCTTACTGGCCTTGGGTGGGGGGGAAGAACTATAAACACACTAGGAGTGAGACAGGGGGTAACCTGCAGAGACAAACTGGTGGCCTAGTGACATGACATCACAAAGAGCGCACCTGAGTTGCCTGGAGAGGAAGGGATGCCTCTTACTGGCCTTGGGTGGGGGGGAAGAACTATAAACACACTAGGAGTGAGACAGGGGGTAACCTGCAGAGACAAACTGGTGGCCTAGTGACATGACATCACAAAGAGCTCACCTGGGTTGCCTGGAGAGGAAGGGATGCCTCTTACTGGCCTTGGGTGGGGGGGGGGAAGAACTATAAACACACTAGGAGTGAGACAGGGGGTAACCTGCAGAGACAAACTGGTGGCCTAGTGACATGACATCACAAAGAGCTCACCTGGGTTGCCTGGAGAGGAAGGGATGCCTCTTACTGGCCTTGGGTGGGGGGGGGGAAGAACTATAAACACACTAGGAGTGAGACAGGGGGTAACCTGCAGAGACAAACTGGTGGCCTAGTGACATGACATCACAAAGAGCTCACCTGGGTTGCCTGGAGAGGAAGGGATGCCTCTTACTGGCATTGGGTGGGGGGGGGGAAGAACTATAAACACACTAGGAGTGAGACAGGGGGTAACCTGCAGAGACAAACTGGTGGCCTAGTGACATGACATCACAAAGAGCTCACCTGGGTTGCCTGGTGAGGAAGGGATGCCTCTTACTGGCCTTGGGTGGGGGGGGGGAAAGAACTATAAACACACTAGGAGTGAGACAGGGGGTAACCTGCAGAGACAAACTGGTGGCCTAGTGACATGACATCACAAAGAGCTCACCTGGGTTGCCTGGAGAGGAAGGGATGCCTCTTACTGGCCTTTGGTGGGGGGGGGGAAGAACTATAAACACACTAGGAGTGAGACAGGGGGTAACCTGCAGAGACAAACTGGTGGCCTAGTGACATGACATCACAAAGAGCTCGCCTGAGTTGCCTGGAGAGGAAGGGATGCCTCTTACTGGCCTTGGGTGGGGGGGGGGGAAGAACTATAAACACACTAGGAGTGAGACAGGGGGTAACCTGCAGAGACAAACTGGTGGCCTAGTGACATGACATCACAAAGAGCACGCCTGAGTTGCCTGGAGAGGAAGGGATGCCTTTTACAGGCCTTGGGTGGGGGGGGGGGGGAAGAACTATAAACACACTAGGAGTGAGACAGGGGGTAACCTGCAGAGACAAACTGGTGGCCTAGTGACATGACATCACAAAGAGCTCACCTGGGTTGCCTGGAGAGGAAGGGATGCCTCTTACTGGCCTTGGGTGGGGGGGGGGAAGAACTATAAACACACTAGGAGTGAGACAGGGGGTAACCTGCAGAGACAAACTGGTGGCCTAGTGACATGACATCACAAAGAGCTCGCCTGAGTTGCCTGGAGAGGAAGGGATGCCTCTTACTGGCCTTGGGTGGGGGGGGGAAGAACTATAAACACACTAGGAGTGAGACAGGGGGTAACCTGCAGAGACAAACTGGTGGCCTAGTGACATGACATCACAAAGAGCTCACCTGGGTTGCCTGGAGAGAGAGGGATGCCTCTTACTGGCCTTGGGTGGGGGGGGGGAAGAACTATAAACACACTAGGAGTGAGACAGGGGGTAACCTGCAGAGACAAACTGGTGGCCTAGTGACATGACATCACAAAGAGCTCACCTGGGTTGCCTGGAGAGGAAGGGATGCCTCTTACTGGCCTTGGGTGGGGGGGGGGAAGAACTATAAACACACTAGGAGTGAGACAGGGGGTAACCTGCAGAGACAAACTGGTGGCCTAGTGACATGACATCACAAAGAGCTCGCCTGAGTTGCCTGGAGAGGAAGGGATGCCTCTTACTGGCCTTGGGTGGGGGGGGGAAGAACTATAAACACACTAGGAGTGAGACAGGGGGTAACCTGCAGAGACAAACTGGTGGCCTAGTGACATGACATCACAAAGAGCTCACCTGGGTTGCCTGGAGAGAGAGGGATGCCTCTTACTGGCCTTGGGTGGGGGGGGGGAAGAACTATAAACACACTAGGAGTGAGACAGGGGGTAACCTGCAGAGACAAACTGGTGGCCTAGTGACATGACATCACAAAGAGCTCACCTGAGTTGCCTGGAGAGGAAGGGATGCCTCTTACTGGCCTTGGGTGGGGGGGGAAGAACTATAAACACACTAGGAGTGAGACAGGGGGTAACCTGCAGAGACAAACTGGTGGCCTAGTGACATGACATCACAAAGAGCTCGCCTGAGTTGCCTGGAGAGGAAGGGATGCCTCTTACTGGCCTTGGGTGGGGGGGGGGGAGAACTTTAAACACACTAGGAGTGAGAAAGGGGGTAACCTGAAGAGAGAAACTGGTGGCCTAGTGACATGACATCACAAAGAGCTCACCTGGGTTGCCTGGAGTGGAAGGAATGCCTTTTACTGGCCTTGGGTGGGGGGGAAAGAACTATAAACACACTAGGAGTGAGACAGGGGGTAACCTGCAGAGAGAAACTGGTGGCCTAGTGACATTACATCACAAAGAGCTCGCCTGAGTTGCCTGGAGAGGAAGGGATGCCTCTTACTGGCCTTGGGTGGGGGGGGAAGAACTATAAACACACTAGGAGTGAGACAGGGGTTAACCTGCAGAGACAAACTGGTGGCCTAGTGACATGACATCACAAAGAGCTCACCTGGGTTGCCTGGAGTGGAAGGAATGCCTTTTACTGGCCTTGGGTGGGGGGGAAGAACTATAAGCACACTAGGAGTGAGACAGGGGGTAACCTGCAGAGACAAACTGGTCGCCTAGTGACATGACATCACAAAGAGCTCACCTGGGTTGCCTGGAGTGGAAGGAATGCCTTTTACTGGCCTTGGGTGGGGGGGAAGAACTATAAACACACTAGGAGTGAGACAGGGGGTAACCTGCAGAGACAAACTGGTGGCCTAGTGACATGACATCACAAAGAGCTCACATGGGTTGCCTGGAGTGGAAGGAATGTCTTTTACTGGCCTTGGGTGGGGGGGAAGAACTATAAACACACTAGGAGTGAGACAGGGGGTAACCTGCAGAGACAAACTGGTGGCCTAGTGACATGACATCACAAAGATCTCACCTGGGTTGCCTGGAGTGGAAGGAATGCCTTTTACTGGCCTTGTGGTGTGGGCAGGGAACTATAAATACACTAGGAGCGAGACAGGGGGCCAATCTCCATAGAGAAACTGGAGACCAACTGCCATGACATCACAAAGAGCTCACCTGAGTTGCCTGGAGAGGAAGGGAGGCCTCTTACTGGCCTTTATGGGGCGGGGGAATCAGAAAGGGGGCCAACCTGCAGAGAAAAACTGGTGGCCTAGTGACATGACATCACAAAGAGCTCGCCTGAGTTGCCTGGAGACGAAGGGATGCCTCTTACTGGTCTTTGCTGGGGGGTGGTATCTCTAAACACACTAGCAATCAGATAGGGGGCCAACCTCCAGAGAAAAACTAGAGACCAATTGACATGACATCACAAAGAGCTCACCTGGGTTGCCTGGAGTGGAAGGAATGCCTTTTACTGGCCTTGGGGTGTGGGCAGGGAACTATAAATACACTAGGTTCTGAAGATGATGGACAAGTTCTCTGGAAAGTTCTTTGAGTACTCTCGGGTGCATTTCATCCTTACCAGGGGATTTGAACTCATCCAGTGCAGCTAAATGCCTCTTGACAACCTCTCTAACCATGTTAACCTGCCACCCAGACACTGTCCTTTGGCTATGGCCATCTCTAAATGTGCCTAAACAGTTTGACCTGTGGGAAAAAACAGATGTATAATAGGCACTAAGCCTTACTGCTTTCCTTGGATCACCAAATTGTCCTCCAGATGTTTGCAGATCGCTCTATTTAATATCTGCTCCATTATCTTCCCCACAACAGAGGTCAGACTGACTGGTCTGTATTTTCCCGGGTCATCCTTCCTCCCTTTTTTGAAGATCGGAATAACATTTGCTCTCTTACAGTCCTCCGGGACATCTCCAGTCCTTAAATAGGTTCTGAAGATGATGGACAAGTTCTCTGGAAAGTTCTTTGAGTACTCTCGGGTGCATTTCATCCGGACCAGGGGATTTGAACTCATCCAGTGCAGCTAAATGCCTCTTGACAACCTCTCTATCCATGTTAACCTGCCACCCAGACACTGTCCTTTGGCTATGGCCATCTCTAAATGTGCCTAAACACTTTGACCTGTGGGAAAAAACAGATGTAAAATAGGCACTAAGCCTTTCTGCTTTCTCTGCATCTTCCGTTAGAGTTTGTCCATCCGCACCCAACAGTGGGCCTATTGCCTCCTTTACTTTACGTTTGCTCCTCACATAACTGAATCTCTAAACACACTAGGTATCAGAAACGTTCCCTAAATACACTAGGATCCAGACATGGGGCCAACCTCCAGAGAGAAACTAGAGATCAGTTGACATGACATCAGAAAAAGCTCACCTGAGTTGCCAGGAGTGAAAAGAATGCCTTTTATTGGCCTTGGGTGGGGGGAAGGACTATAAAAACACTAGGAGTGAGACAGGGGGCAACCTGCAGAGAGAAACTGGTGGCCTAGTGACATGACATCACAAAGAGCTCACCTGCATTTTCTGGAGAGGAAGGGAGACCTCTTACTGGTCTTGGCAGTGGTGCGGTGGATCTCTCAGCATAACAGGAGGCAGACAGGGGGCCAACCTCCAAAGAGAAACTGGAGACCAACTGATATGACATCACAAAGAGCTCAGCTGAGTCGCCTGGAGAGGAAGCAATGCCTTTAACAGGCCTTGGGGATGGCGGCATCTAAACACACAAGAAGTCAGACAGGGGCCAGCCTCCAGAGAGAAACTGGAGACCAACTGACATGACATCACAAAGAGCTCACCTAAGTTGCCTGGAGAGGAAGGGATGCCTTTTACTGGCCTTGTGGTGTGGGCAGGGAACTATAAATACACTAGGAATGAGACAGGGGGCCAATCTCCAGAGAGAAACTGAAGACCAACTGACATGACATCACAAAGAGCTCACTTGAGTTGCCTGGAGAGGAAGGGATGCCTCTTACTGGCCTTTGTGGAGGGACTCTAAACACACTAGTAATCAGAAAGGGGACCAACCTGCAGAGAAAAACTGGAAACCAATTGACACGACATCACAAAGAGCTCACCTGAGTTCCCTGGAGAGGAAAGGAGGCCACTTACTGGCCTTTTCAGGGGGAGGGGTATCTCTAAACATATTAGGAGTCAGACAGAGGGCCAACTGACATGACATCAGAAAAAGCTGACCAGAGTTGCCTGAAGAGGAAGGGATGCCTCTTACTGGTCTTGGTAAGAGGCGGTTATTTCTAAGCACACTATGAAGCAGACAGGGGGTCAACCTCCAGAGAGAAACTGGAGACCAACTAACATGACATCACAAATAGCTCACCTGAGTTGCCTGTAGAGGAAGGAATGCCTTTTACTGGCCTTGGGGGGGTGGGACTCTAAACGCACTAGGAGTCAGACAGGGGGCCAACCTTCAGAGAGAAACTGTAGACTAATTGATATGGAAGAGTACAGAATATTACTAAGGGAAAATGGTCACTATCATAGAAGGATGAAACCTCAAATGACCTCAGAACTTGTATCAGATTTTTAGAGACAATTATATAATCAATTGTACTCATTTTATCCCCAGCCCAAAATGTAAACTCAGCTGGATGGTCCTCAATAGCTGCACCATTTAAAATAACTAAATCCAATCTATGTGCCATCTGAGCCAACATAAGTCCAGCATAGTTGTATTTGGTGTCTTTGAACACTCTTGCAAGTAAAGGCTCAGGTATGTCAATTTCAGGTACATGTAAATTATAGCCAGCATATAGGGCACAATCATCATAACCCATCCTAGCATTGAAGTCTCCTCCAAGTATAAAAAATGCAAAGGGATGAGCGTGCATTAGTTGACTTACATAGTTCTCAAAGCCCTCCCAGGTAGCCTCCACTTCTGCTTTTGTTCCCCCTGGGGGAAAGTATACATTTACAAGCAAGTATTTCATCTGTTGGAATGACAAGATCACAGCCATGGCTAGCTGACCAAAATTAGACAATGATTCTGATTTTATTGTTAGCTGAGTGGACACTAAAATGGCTAGCCCCCCTTTTGCTCTACCATGCATAGAAGCCTGTGCTGGAAGATCAAATGACTTATAGCCAGGTAAATATGGGGAATCTAAAAGCCATGTCTCCTGAACCATGATAACATCAAAGGAGTTAAGAAACTTGGAGACTTGTGGATCAGTTTTCCTAATAATCCAACCTCTGGTGTTCCATGATATCAAGGTAAGGTCCTGCCCTCCTACAACCTCTTCCCTCAGTTCTTGCTTATCTAGTCAGTCCAAAGTGATAAGATCCAGTTGACCATCTTGATCATTGAAAACACATCCATTCTTTGGTGGCAAAGATTCGCTCCCCATGATGTGTTGATGTTTCTGTGGCGAATTATTATTAGGCAACATCTGGGGTAGTTGTCCAACACAGTCACTGGTGTTCTTATGTATGGAAGGCACATCCAGATTCACATCAATGGGCTGAGCTGATTCCATCATTGTACTAGCATTTTCATAAGGGGTTGTATAGGCCATTTCCATTCTGTTTACGCTGGTCGCTACTTCTTCTAACTTAGCCCCAAGATCCTTCAAGCGTGATGTTATTACATCCTGTTCAACCTTGGGCAGTTTTCCAAAAGACTTTAAAAGATCTTCTTCTATCGAGTTTTCCAGATAAAATGTCCCACTCTCTGTCTCTTTTTGTCCATTATTTTTACTTTGATTAGTCAGTGTCTGTTCTGATAAATTTTTATTCAAAGCTGCTGGGATATGTTTCAGAACTGATTCTTCTTTCAGCTGATGTTTATAGATTAAAAGAGGCATGATATCATTGTTCTTAAATACCCTACAAGGGAACAGCCCCATCCTATTTAGCCTTTCCTTCTGCCTCATCAACAGCCTAGGAATAGCTGCAGAACTAAAAGTTAATACTACTTTTGTTGTTTGTTTCGGGCTGTTTAGCAACTCCGTTGCAATCAGGTTGATGGAATATAGTGGTCTCCTTAAGATGTTGCTCAGATGTCTTATTGCTATTCTTAGGGGGGCCCATGGTGGTAGGAATCCTCCTTGTGGGCAGACTGTCAGGCAAATTTTTTCTTTTTGGAGAATAAGCTTCTGGGTATGAGACAGTGGTTGGGTAGTCTGAGCTGTTGACCAACCAATACTTCCAGGCTTCCTCTCTAATGGCTTAGTGAAGTGCTGGGCATTACTTCCTTGTATTGACTGTACCACATTTATTAATGGTTCAATTTTTAGAGAGAGATCTCTCAAATCCTTTTTGATATCTCCTACCATATCAAAAATACTCGATACAGTACTTGCGGTCAGAGTTGCATATCTTGCTATTAAGCTGGCTCCAGTCTCCTCAGAGCTTATCTCCTCATAGCTGATTTCGGGCTTCTCATTCCCAATCTTCCTCTCAATTTGGGGCTGTGGTCCGCTGGAGTTGTCTTGCCTTACTGACAAAGTTGAATAGTGATTTGGGACTGGCACATTAAATGCTGTGGATCCTTTCTTTTTAAAAAAATCATCAATTTTCTTTTGTTTGTTAGCTGGCAAAACCACCTCCTCCTCTTTGCTATCCCCCTCTGCGTCTCTTCTCCTCTTACTTCCACCCATTGCAGTGCTCATTAAAGTAAAATATCCTACTACAAATCAGCAACTACTAATATCTTCCGGCATTCAAACTTCCAGACTTCCAGACTAAGCTTCCAGAAATATTTTCTATAGAGGTTTTGCAAGGTTTTGCAAGGTTTTACGGCATACGTGGGTGGGGTGGAAAGTGAGAACGAGAGGTAGGAAGGTCTCGGTAGGGAGTCCTTATCTTTGTACTCAGCTAGCCGAAACAAATAGTTAAAATTCCAAAGCAGAAGACGGAGCTCCTAAAATCATATCATTGTGCTGACTCAATTAAGATAAAAGTCTCAGCTGTTAATGTTATATCCTGAGTAGAGAGAGAGCCGCCCTGCGTCCTACCTCGTTAGTAGCTCAACCGGAAGTGTGTCTGTGGCAAAGGTCAAATAGAGACAGCCGAACATGTCCTATTTGAGTGCAGGCTCTATCGTCACCTCCGTATAAATACACTGGCCTCATTGCTCGCAGAATGCCCCAGAGGTCTGAGGAAACAACGTCTTAGGCTACTACTTTCAGACACAAATAAAGATCTAACAAAAATTATTGCTAGATTTGCTTGGGTAGCTATAAAAATAAGGCAGAGCTGGACCAACCCTGTTCCCTAGTGCTTTTATATTGGATCCATATACAACTGTTCTTATTTCTTAGTTTTTACCCATTTATAATTGATGTTATATTTGTAATTTTATGTTTTTTACTGGCTGGTCTATGACCGTAAATAAAATTGATTGACTAATTGATATGACATCAGAAAGAGTTCACCTGAGATGCCTGGACAGGAAGGGATGCCTCTTACTGGCCTTTGGTGGGGGAACTATAAGTATACTAGGAGTGAGACAAGGGGCCAATCTCCAGAGGAAAACTGGAGACCAACTGACATTACATCTCAAAGAGGTCAACTGAGATGTCTGGATAGGAACGGAGGCCTCTTACTGGCCACGGAAGCAGGTGGAATCTCTAAACACAGTAAGAGTAAGACAGGGGGTCATCCTGCAGAGAGAAACTGGAGAACAACTGAGATGACATCACAAAGAGTTAATCTAATATGCCTGGAGAGCAAGGGAGGCCTATTATTATTATTATTATTATTATTATTATTATTATTATTATATTTATATCCCGTCTCCCCCCGAAGGCTCAAGGCGGCTCACATAAAAACCCCTCCCTTAAAATCCATAAGAATCACATAAAATTACAATAACCAATTAAACAATAACAACCAAGCAGCAATAGATGGCAATACTAATCATCGAGTCTCCACCACCTCAGCTACAGGGAGGTGGAGGAACTAGTGCTCACTCACTACCACCAGATTTCATGGGGGGGGGGGGGCTGATCCTCCTCACCGCCCAGCCTCACCGTAGGTCTGGCGGAAGAGCTCCATTTTACAGGCTCTGCGGAATGCTGGTAATTCCCGCAGGGCCCTGAGCTCTTCCGGGAGCTTGTTCCACCAGGTCGGGGCCAGGACCAAAAAGGCCCTGGCCCTGGTAGAGTCCAGGTGGGCTTCCTTGGGGCCGGGAATAACCAACAAGTTGGTCCCCGCCAAGCGTAAAGCTCTGCGGGTGATATACTGGGCTTACTGGGCTTGGGGGGGGGGGACTCTAAACACACTAGGAATCAGATAGTGGGACAACCTCCAGAGAGAAACTGGAGACCAATTGACATGACAAAGAGCTCACCTGAGTTTTCTGGAGAGGAAGGGATGCCTGTTACTGGCCTCAGAGTGTAGGGGTGGGTGGAGTATCTCAACACAATAGCTGTCAGACAGGAGGTCAAACTCCTGCTAAAAACAGGAGACCAACTAATATTACTAATATTAGAATCATAGAATCATAGAATCATAGAGTTGGAAGGGGCCATACAAGGCCATCTAGTCCAACCCCCTGCTCAACGCAGGATTAGCCCTAAGCATCCTAAAGCATCCAAGAAAAGTGTGTATCCAACCTTTGCTTGAAGACTGCCAGTGAGGGGGAGCTCACCACCTCCTTAGGCAGCCTATTCCACTGCTGAACTACTCTGACTGAGAAAAACTTTTTCCTGATATCTAGCCTATATCGTTGTACTTGAAGTTTAAACCCATTACTGCGTGTCCTTTCCTCTGCAGCCAGCAGAAACAGCATCCTGCCCTCCTCCAAGTGACAACCTTTCAAATACTTAAAGAGGGCTATCATGTCCCCTCTCAACCTCCTTTTCTCCAGGCTGAACATTCCCAAGTCCCTCAACCTATCTTCATAGGGCTTGGTCCCTTGGCCCCAGATCATCTTCGTCGCTCTCCTCTGTACCCTTTCAATTTTATCTATGTCCTTCTTGAAGTGAGGCCTCCAGAACTGCACACAGTACTCCAGGTGTGGTCTGACCAGTGCCGTATACAATGGGACTATGACATCTTGTGATTTTGATGTGATGCCTCTGTTGATACAGCCCAAAATGGCATTTGCCTTTTTTACCGCTGCATCACACTGCCTGCTCATGTTTAGTTTACAATCCACAAGTACCCCAAGGTCTCGTTCACACACAGTGCTACCTAGAAGCGTATCCCCCATCCAGTAGGCATGCTTTTCATTTTTCTGACCCAGATGCAGAACTTTACACTTATCTTTATTAAATTGCATCTTGTTCTCATTTGCCCATTTTTCCAGTGTGTTCAGATCTCGTTGAACTCTGTCTCTATCTTCCGGAGTATTTGCCAGTCCTCCCAATTTGGTGTCATCGGCAAACTTGATGAGTAGTCCCTCCACCCCCTCATCTAGATCATTAATAAATATGTTAAAAAGTACCGGGCCGAGCACCGAACCCTGAGGTACCCCGCTACTCACCTCTCTCCAGTCTGATGAAACACCATTGACAACAACTCTTTGAGTGCGGTTCTCTAACCAATTCCCTATCCACCTAACGATCTGAAAATCCAGATTGCAGTCCTTCAACTTATCCATCAGAACATCATGGGGAACCTTGTCAAAAGCTTTACTAAAATCCAAGTAAATGACATCAACCAAATTTCCCCGATCCAGCAAACCTGTTACTTGGTCAAAAAAGGAAACTAGGTTGGTCTGGCAGGACCTGTTGGAGACAAATCCATGCTGACTTCCTTGGATCACCAAATTGTCCTCCAGATGTTTGCAGATCGCTCCCTTTAATATCTGCTCCATTATCTTCCCCACAACAGAGGTCAGACTCACTGGTCTGTAGTTTCCCGGGTCATCCTTCCTCCCTTTTTTCAAGATCGGAATAACGTTTGCTCTTTTCCAGTCCTCCGGGACATCTCCAGTCCTTAAAGAGGTTCCGAAGATGATGGACAAGGGCTGTGCAAGTTCTCTGGAAAGTTCTTTGAGTACTCTCGGGTGCATTTCATCTGGACCAGGGGATTTGAACTCATCCAGTGCAGCTAAATGCCTCTCGACCACCTCTCTATCCATGTTAACCTGCCACCCAGACACTATCCTTTGGCTACAGCCATCTCTAGATGTGCCTAAACACTTTGACCTGTGGGAAAAAACAGATGTAAAATAGGCACTAAGCCTTTCTGCTTTCTCTGCATCTTTCGTTAGAGTTTGTCCATCTGCACCCAACAGCGGGCCTATTGCCTCCTTTACTTTACGTTTGCTCCTCACGTAACCGAAAAATCTTTTCTTGTTACAATGGGCTTCCCTGGCCAATCTTAGCTCACTCTCAGCTTTGGCCTTTCTGATGATTGATCTACAGTGCCTAGTAACCTGTAGGTACTCTTCTTTAGAGCTCTGTCCTTCCCTCCATTTCCTGAACATTTTCCTTTTCTTTCTTAGTTCCTCTTGAAGTTCTCTGTTCATCCAAATAGGCTTCTTAGAGCTCCTGCAGTGTTTTCGTATTTCTGGAATAGTCATTGATTGAGCATGCAATAGCTCTTGTTTGAGTAGCGCCCACCCTTCACATGCTCCCTTCCCTTCCAGCATTCTCGTCCATGGTATGACACTCATCATGTCTCTGAGTTTATTAAAGTTTGCCCTACGAAAATCCAACATCCGCGTCTGGCTACAAGCTTCCTTGGCTCCCAATCTCAAAAGGAATTCTATGAGGACATGGTCACTTCCCCCTAGGGTCCCCACCTCCTTCACCTCATCCACCAACTCTTGCCTGTTGGTCAGTATTAAGTCCAGTATGGCTGAACCTCTTGTGGGTTCATCTACCATTTGATAAATGAAATTGTCAGCCAGGCAGGTCAGAAACTTGCATGACTGAGGACGCTTCGCAGAGTTTGTTTCCCAGCACACATCTGGGAAATTGAAGTCACCCATGATGACAAGGTCCTGCCGTTTGGATATTTTCTCAAGCTGCTCACAAAGTGCAGCATCCACATCCTCTCGTTGGTCAGGCGGTCGGTAGCAGACACCAACCACCACACTGTTTGTTTTCCCCTCGCTTATTTTCACCCAGATGCTTTCCACTGTAGATATACTCTCCTTCACTAGAATTTCCTGACAGGTAAGCCCTTTCCTCACATACAGTGCCACTCCTCCACCTCTTCGATCTATTCTGTTTTTTCTGAACAGTTCATATCCATCCACCATTACATTCCAGTCATGAGAATCATTCCACCAAGTTTCTGTGATGCCTACTAGATCATACCTTTCCATCAGCATGAGAAGTTCCAGCTCTTCCTTTTTATTGCCCATGCTTCGGGCGTTAGTATAAAGACATCTGAATCCTTTTACTTTTGGTTCCCTATGAGCTGGCCTTGCCGGTTGGGCTGCCTCCGATAGTTTTCCTTCCATACACTCCCTATGTTGATCGTCTCCTTCCCCTAGTGGCTTTAGTTTAAAGCTCTCCTGATGAATCTCCCCAGGTTCCTGCCAAACACATTCTTCCCCAGTTTCGATAAGTGCAGTCCATCAGGTGCTAGTAGGCCTTCCTCAAGAAAGCCTATCCCATGGTCCCAGAAACCAAATCTCTCCTGCCGGCACCAACTACGCAGCCAGTGATTCACCTCCATTATCTTCCTCTCCCGACGCATTCCTCTTCCCTTGACAGGCAAGATTGAAGAGAATACCACTTGTGCCCCCATTTGCTTGAGCTTCCTCCCCAGATCTTGATAGTCTTTTTTAATAGGAGCGATGGTATTCAGGGACATGTCATTCGTTCCCACATGGACCATCACAAATGGGTAGCGATCCGTAGATTTGAGGAGTTTGGGCAGCCTTTCTGAAACATCTTTAATTTTCGCCCCTGGCAAGCAACACACCTCTCGGGTTAGGGGGTCGGGCCCAGCCACATGGCAATCCATTCCTCTTAGCAGGGAGTCTCCAATTACCAGTACTCTCCTTTTTTTTTTCTTCTCAACTCCATTTCCTTCTGTCCCCGTGGCCTCTTCCCTTTGTCTTAGAGTTTGTTTTGGGACCTCTTCCCTTGTTGACCCTTGCACCTCCTCTGCAAGGGCCTGAAATCTATTCTGGAGCTCCAAGGGCCCCGAGAACTGTCTCGCCCTTCGCCGTTCAGTCTTTTTCCGAACTGCCTGCAGAGGCTCCCTATTGTGGTCAATCTCCTTGTCCTCTTCAGGACTGGTTGTATTCTCTTTATTCTCTTTATTCCATGTTGCAGAGCTCTGGACTACGAACTCCTCCCCTTTCTTACTTTGGGTCAGAGTAATAATTCTGTTTTCTAGTGCCCTAATCTTTTCCTCCAAAAGTCTTACCAGCTTACACTTGGGGCAGCTGTAGTCCATCTTGTCTTCTGGGAGGAAGGCAATCATGTCACACTCACTGCAGATGATGGGATGAGTGTCCTGGAGGTCCATTGTAATGTCTAGGCAATGGAAGTACTAGGGAAATATAATCTACTGATATAATCTACTGATTCTAATTGCTCGGCCAAGAGCCACAGGCCAAGAGCCACAGGCCAAGAGCCCTTTGTCTCTCGCGCCTCTGGTGAGGAGTAGCCCTTTTTAATCCTCCCAACAATTACCCAGCAATCACCTCACCCAGGCAGAACAATAGCCTCACCTGGTCAGCAGCAACTCTCCCCAGTAGCTCTCTCCACGTGCTCTCAGTTGTCTGAGCAATTACATCTCAAAGAGCTCATCTGAGTTGCCTGGAGAGTAGGGGATGCCTCTTACTGGCCTGGGGGGTATGTGAAATCTAAACACACTAGGAGTCAGACTGGAGGCTAACCTCCAAGTAGACACTGGAGACAATCTGATATGCCTGTTACTGGCCGAGGCATGGGGGGTGGGAGGTGGAATATCTCCACACAATAGGTGTCAGACAGGAGGCCCACCTCCAGCTAGAATCTGGAGACCGACTGAAATGACATCACAAAGAGCTCACCTGAATTGCCAAGAGAGGAAGGGATGCCTTTTACTGGCCTTGGGAAGGGGTATCTCTAAACATACAAGGAATCAGACAGGGGGCCAACCTCACAAAGAGCTCACCTGAGTTGCCTGGAGAGCAACGGAGGCCTCTTACTGGCCTTTGGGGGGGGGGGGACTCTAAACACACTAGGAATCAGAAAGGGTGCCAACCTGCAGAGAGAATCTGGTTGCCTAGTGACATGACATCACAAAGAGCTCAGCTGAGTTGCTGGGAGAGGAAGCAATGCTAATATTAATATTACTAATATTACATCTCAAAGAGCTCCTCTGAGTTGCCTGGAGAGTAGGGGATGCCTCTTACTGGCCTTGGCGGGGAGGGGGAATCTCTAAACACACTAGGCATCAGACAGGAGGCCAACCTATAGAGAGAAACTTGAGACCAACTAACATGACATCACAAAGAGTTCACCTGAGTTGCCTGGAGAGGAAGGGATGCCTCTTACTGGCCTTGGTGGGGGGTGGGGAGGGGATCTCTAAACACACTAGGAGTCTGACAGGAGGCCAAACTCCAGATAGAAACTGGCGACCAACTGATATGACTTCACAAATGTTGATAAACTGTTCTTTGTACGATGTCTCCTAACTTGTGGGGGTGTAAACAAGAAATTTGTTACCATAGAGTTAGTGAGATAGACGGACACTGAGCACGCTCACCTTTGATCTCACTGACCTGTCCCTAGAGGGTAATTTCCTGTTTCTCCAGTCCTCACTCTCCTTCACCTCCATCTCTCCAGCAAGCAACATGATGGCAGGGAGGTGCCTCAAGCATCTCTCTCCATCCAGCTATTTAGAATAGAATAGGAACCTTATCTTTACCTCTAAGTATGTAGTATTAAGTTCTTTATTAAACAGTTGTTATATTAGTTGAGTATGGATGACTGCCCTGACTCCCCCCCAGAATCTTTAGCCAGATGCCTGGAAGCAGTGACAAAACGGATCAAGCAGAGTCGTCTAAAGCTCAATCCTGCAAGGACCGAGGTCCTGTGTTTGGGTAGGAAGGGACCATCGGAGGAAGCAAGCCTGCCCATCCTGGACGGTGTGCAGCTCCTAGCGACTCACTCCGCCAGGAACCTGGGCGTGATCCTGAATGCTTCCCTTACAATGGAAGCCCAGGTCACAAAGGTAGCACGGCTGGCATTCTACCACCTCCGCCAAGCCAAGCTACTAGCGCCCTACCTGGACCCAGAACACCTAGCCACAGTGATCCATGCGATGGTCACCTCCAGACTGGACTTCTGCAACTCGCTCTACGCAGGCCTACCCTTATCCTTGATCCGGAAACTACAACTGGTGCAGAATGCCGCGGCCAGGATTCTCACTAAGACATCATGGAGATCACATATCTGGCCGGTACTTCAAGAACTTGGTTGGCTCCCAGTTGAATTCCGGATTAAGCTTAAGGTTTTGGTAATCACCTTTAAGGCCATACGCGGTCTGGGCCCAGTGTATCTGAGAGACTGCCTCCCTAGCTATGCCCCCATAAGAGCTCTACGCTCTACCACCTCCAACTGGCTATGGATCCCTGGCCCTAAAGAGGCAAGTCGGGCCTCAACAAGGGCCAGAGCCTTCTTGGTCCTGGCCCCCCCCCCCCTGATGGAATGAGCTCCCCGAAGAGATCAGGGACCTGCCGGAACTTCCACAGTTCCGCAGGGCCTGCAAAAAGGAGCTCTCCCACCAGGCATTTGGTGGGGCCGACTGAGCCATAACACCTACAGGTGCCCCCCAGACTGAGGGAACGAACCGACTGAGGGATTGTCAAGTTATTGTTGAAGTGCCGTTCTAATTGTTCCAGTTGATATGTTGTTGTTATTGTTATACTGTTATATTGATTTTGATATTGATTTTGATAGTGAATGTTCAAAAATGTTTTATGTAAACCGCCCAGAGCCGTAGGGAAGGGCGGTATAAAAATATATAAAAATATAAAAATATATACCGCACCAATCAAGTGTGGTATAAAAATATAAATGAATGAATGAATGAATAAATAAATAAATAAATAGAGATATTAAGACTTTACCAGTCCTTAATATCCAATAAGAAAGAGCTCACCTGAGCTGCCTGAAGAGGACAGGATGCCTCTTACTGGCCTACACGGGGAGTGTGTGGGGGGAAAATATCTCAAAACATTAGGTGTCAGACAGGAGGCCAACCTCCAGGTAGAAACTGGAGACCAACTGATATGAGATCACAAAGAGCTCACCTGAGTTTCCCTGGAGAGGAAAGGATGATTGTTACTGGCCTTGGCGGGGTGTCATGATGTCCCCCCTAGCACCCCCTCGTACAGACCTCTCCCAGGTAAGACAAGCCCTCTCCAAGGTGGGTTGGAAACATGGGGGCTTGGCCAAGTAAAGGAGAACAGCCCTGCCACATTCATGGGGCCCATCCTGATTCCATGGCAGCCTGCAGGACAGGTGAGCAATACTCTAAACAGACCCACAGGCAGATTATCTGAGATTGAGAACAAAGAGGTGGCTCAGCGGGCGGGGTCAGGTTCAGAGCATGCAAAGCTGATTCCGGTCAATGGTGTCCTTCTTTACCAATCTTAAAATCTGGTCACCTTATACTAGCCATGTCGGGGGGTTGGCGGGGGTTCTCGCAACACACTAGGTGTCAGACAGGAGGCCAACCTCCTGGTAGAAAATGGAGCCCTAATGAAATTACATCACAAATAGCTCTCCTGAGTTCCCCTGTGACAATTGGGCGTAAACACTACTATATGGACTGTATTCTAAGGCCCTATGTCATCAAGGCTTCTAGTTATGTTTGAGACACCACAGACGTAGATAAAATTGAAAGGGTACAGAAGAGAGCGACGAAGATGATCTGGGGCCAAGGGACCAAGCCCTATGAAGATAGGTTGAGGGACTTGGGAATGGAGAAAAGGAGGTTGAGAGGGGACATGATAGCCCTCTAAGTATTTCAAAGGTTGTCACTTGGAGGAGGGCAGGATGCTGTTTCTGTTGGCTGCAGAGGAGAGGACACGCAGTAATGGGTTTAAACCTGTGGTCCCCAACCTTTCTGTCACCAGGGACCGGTCAACGATTGACAATTTTACTGAGGCCCGGGGGGGGGCTAGTCTTTTGCCGAGGGACGTCGCCACCTGAGCCCCTGATCCACTTGCTTTCTCACTGGCCCCGCTGACTTCCCGCCGCCCACTGCCAGCAGCGGGGGAGCCCTAGCCATGGCGGCCACTGGAGAGCACCAAAGGTGAGCCGGCGGCAAAGTGGCAGGGCAGCCCCCGAGGCAGCAGTCAGGGAGGAGGACAAGGAGGAGCCGCAGCCCAGTACCGACTGATCTACGGACCGGTACTGGTCCCCGGACCTGGGGTTGGGGACCACTGATTTAAACTTCAAGTACAACGATATAGGCTAGATATCAGGAAACAAATTTTCACAGTCAGAGTAGTTCAGCAGTGGAATAGGCTGCCTAAGGTGGTGAGCTCCCCCTCACTGGCAGTCTTCAAGCAAAGGTTGGAGACACACTTTTCTTGGATGCTTTAGGATGCTTAGGGCTGATCCTGCGTTGAGCAGGGGGTTGGACTAGATGGCCTCTATGGCCCCTTCCAACTCTATGTTTCTATGATTCTATGAGGAAAATACAATATTTGAACAACCTTCCAGAGAATACCGTTTTAGCCACCACGGATTTGGAATCCCTGTATACCAACATCCCACACAAAGATGGATTACAAGCCATCGGGAATACAATTTCTAACAACACCATAGCTGACCCAGCCACCAAACTGTGCCAATTTGTTCTCACCCATAACCACTTCCTTCAGATCAATGGCACAGCCATGGGCACCCGCATGGCGCCTCAATATGCGAACATCTTCATGGCAGACCTTGAGAATGCTTCCTGAATACTCACCCACTCACACCTCTCATATACCTGCGATTCATTGATGACATTTTTATCATCTGGACACATGGTAAAGAAGCCCTGGATACTTTCCACCAGGCATACAATGTCTTTTACCCCACAATTAACCTGACAATGAACGAATCTACGCAAGAAATACGTTTTCTGGATACTACTGTAAAAATAAACAATGGATGCCTAGAGACCACCTTATACCGAAAGCTTTTAGCTGCCTTTAGCTGCCATCCTAAACATACCAAACAAGCCATTGTATACATTACAACCGCAACTGCTCCAATCCCACGGATAGAGATTCCCACCTAAATGAACTACAACAAACCTTTATGGGACTAAAGTACCCAGCCAGTAAGATCAAGGAACAGATTAACAAAGCCAGAAGGATACCAAGAGAAAACCTGTTAGAAGACAGACCCAAAAGAGAAACAACAGAACTCCACTAGTGGTTATATATAGCTCTTAACTCAAGACAGTACAACGCATCTTCAGTGACTTACAATCTTTACTGGATAATGACAGTTCTCTTTCCCAAGCACTGGGGGGTAAACCTTTTCTTTCACACAGACAGCCCCCCAATCTCAAACAACTTCTCAATCACAAAGTACTGTGTTCAGTTTGGGGCACCCCAGTTGAAGAGGGATGTAGACAAACTGGAGCATATCCAGAGAAGGGCAACAAAGATGGTGAGGGGTTTGGAGACCAAGACATATGAAAAAAGGTTGGGGGAGCTTGGTCTGTTTAGCCTGGAGAGGAGACGACTGAGAGGGGATTTAATAACCATCTTCAAGTATTTACAAGGGTGCCATATGGAGGATGGAGCAGAGCTGTTCTCTCTTGCCCCGGAGGGATGGACCAGAACGAATGGGATGAAATTAATTCAAAAGAAATTCCGTCTCAACATCCGGAAGAAGTTCCTGACGGTTAGAGCAGTTTCTCAGTGGAACAGGCTTCCTCGGGAGGTGGTGGGTTTTCCATCTTCGGAAATTTTTAAACAGAGGCTGGCTAGCCATCTGACAGAGAGGCTGATTCTATGAAGGGCATGGCAGGTTACAGTGAATGAGCGATAGGGATGTGAGTGTCCTCCATAGTGCAGGGGGTTGATGGCTCATGAGGTCCCTTCCAACTCTATTATTCTATGATTCTACTAGTAATCAAGCCCGCTGTAATAAAAATACAGCGGGTGCTCGGCAAGGGAGCCCCCGGCAGTCGTGCGCAGCGCGGCTGGCGGGGCCTCCCTTGGCCGGCGTCAGGCTGCCGGCCAGGGAGCCCCCGGCTTCGCCCCCGGCTTCGCGCCTGCCGATTGGCCCGGCCGATGGTCTGTCCAGAGGAAGGGGCCAATCGGCACCCTTCCTCATCCCGGACAGAGCCCACCCTAACTCCTCCCACTAAGCCCTTATGGCTTTATTTAGTCTGCGGCGCCCGCGGCGCATGGGCTGTGTTAAGATGATTCTACAACAATGCAGCATCTCATGTGAATATGGACACTGGTACTAGAGCTTGCAACAAAGCCAGATGCCAGCTTTGCAGCTATATACACTCCAATGCCACAATTACTGGACCTAACAATATCACCTATACCAACAAAGGTTACTACACCTGCTCATCTTCCTACTTAGTATATGCCCTCAAGTGCCAACAATGCCCCTCTGTCCTCTACATAGGTCAATCCCTATGCCAAAGAATTAACGGACACAAGTTTGACATCAAAAATCACAGGACTGAAAAACCTGTGGGGGAACACTTCAACCTTCCAGGACATTGAATAATGGACCTGGGAGTAGCTGTTTTATTGCAAAGGAACTTCAAGAACAGGCTAGAAAGGGAGATTGCAGAAATCCAAATTATTACAACACTCAAAACTATGACATACCCTGGACTCAAAAAGGACATCAGATTTTTTATCTCACAATTCATGCTAACCTTGTTCAACTCGTGTATCCATATTCCTCACAATGTATTTTATTTGTGATAATGTGACTGTAAGGTAATGGCAATCTAATGGAGTTTTGAGTTTGACTCCCTGGCCTTGGGATAAGGCCTTGCAGGAATGTGTCACAGTTGTATGGAGACAGATGGGGGAAAGCAGCGTATGGTGAGGTGAGAGCCCCTAATCACTGAGAGGCAGTTTGGTTTGCACTCAAAAGCTCACGCTCTGAATAAATCCTTGTTGGTCTTAAAGGTGCTACTGGATTTAATTAAGAGGAAGACTATCTGGTCCTTACGGCTCAGCACTATCCAAAGGAATCTCAAAGCTCCTAACACTCACCTTCCCTTCCTCTCCCCACACCATAGATCCTGAGAGGTAGGTGGGGCTGAGAACAGCTCTGACAGGAATTAGAAAAGGTCAGCCAGCTGGATTGGCCACATGTGGAATAGTGGGCAAATCAAACATGGCTCTCCATATCCCTGGCCACCACCTTTAACCACTACAACGATAACGTCCATAACTCCTGGGGCCCCACTAAGAGCTGATGTTTTCTTGATGTAGTGATAAGGAGTGCTGACTTCTGGTCAGCAGGGTTTGATTCTCCCCTCCTCCTCCCCCACATGCAGCCAGCGGGGTGACCTTGGGCTTGCCACGGCACTGATAAAGCTGTTCTGACCGGGCAGTGATGTCAGGGCTCTCTCAGCCTCACCCACCCCACAGGGTGTCTGTTGTGGGGAGAGGAATGGGAAGGCGACTGTAAGCCGCTTTGAGCCTCCTTCGGGTAGGGAAAAGCGGCATATAAGAACCAACTCTTCTTCTTCTATAATATCAGGGCTCTCTCAGCCTCACCCACCTCACAGGGTGTCTGTTGTGGGGAGAGGAATGGGAAGGCAACTGTAAGCCGCTTTGAGACTCCTTCGGGTAGAGAAAAGCGGCATATAAGAACCAACTCTTCTTCTTCTTCAGTAATCTCAGGGCTCTCTCAGCCTCACGTCCCTCACAGGGTGTCTGTTGTGGGGAGAGGAAAGGGAAGGCGATTGGAAGCTGATTTGGGACTCCTTCGGGTAGAGAAAAGTGGCGAATCAATACTTCATCTTCATCCTCTTCTTGTGTTTTACATGGCTCACTGATGTAGCAGAGGGTTTGTTTTTTTTTTGAGGGCGGGGGGAGGCTTATTGTTCTGTCCAGCCAGACAGCTATTGGCTGGAGTTCTGAGAAACAGGAGATATTCTCCCCTGTCGCTTTAAGAAAAAGGATTCTGGGTATTGTAGTAGGCTAGCTCTTTCCTGTGTTCCTCAAATGCGATTGGACCTTAAGCCCAATTTCCTGGTAACAGCCAAGGCGGGAAAATACCCCTTCCTCTTTCTTTGCAAACTCTTTCTTAGTCTTCAGCCATACCCAGCAGGTGGATGCCTCACTCTTTTTCACCTACCCGAACTTATAAAGAATCACTTTTACTTTAGAAGAACCTTTGAATTGTGTAAGTGATGCCTAATTAAAGTGATCTAAAACTTTGGTTTGAGTTGAACACTTTCTGGAAGCAGCTCTGCAGCGACTTGAGCTGTGGGACAGAAGAGTGAAAAAGAGTGTTCCTTTCTGTCTGCTGAGCAAAGTGAAGGATTGATTCAGCCAGCTGCTCATCCTTAATGCTTGCCTCTGCATGCAAATCTTATGGGTCTGCGTAAAATCCAGCCTTAAAGGACTGCTTTCTATATAGAGTACACAGGGAAATCGCCTCGGAGCTAGGCAAAAACCCCTTCCTATCAGAAGCAGCCTGAGTGGCTGAAAACAACGTAAACTCAACGTAAACTCATAGCAAGCTGCCAGCAAGCTCCCCCCCCCCCCACGTGACAAAAGATGGCCGGATCCTCAGACCATGCAAAACAGCCTCCCCAGATTCAAGACAGGAGGACAGGCAAAACAGTGATCCTGATGCAATGCCAGGTGTACCTGCATCGAGCCAAAATCCATCAGCCCCTCTAGTAGAGGGCAATGTTGGGATAGGGGCGGCTCCCTATGCCCTGCGAGACACCCGGCCTCTTACGGCCATTATGGAAAAGTACCTCATAAAGGAGGTTAGCAAGCTCAACGTACGCCATGAATCCACATGGTCAACGCTAGAAATCCTGTGCAGAGACGCAGAGACCACTTCTGACTCCCTGCATCATGTAAAAAGGGCGTTAGAAGAGCGTTTCAAGAAGGGAATGCAGCTAGAGGAGAAACTTCTCTCCATGTTACATCGATTGAATGACCCGGATGCTCACAAAAAGGCAGAAGACATCCAGGCGAGGAACCAAGCGCACACAGTAGCTTATGAAAAAGCCTGGGAGACCCTCTTCAATCGTATGCCGCTGGCAGGCACGGACCAGGCAGCTTCCCCATGGCGAAGCGCGCCATCCCTGGTATCTGAGCACACAACCTCGCATCATTCCAAGTCAGCATCTTACCATTCGAAACCTGCATCCTCTCATCCTGCTTCATCACACCATTCATCGGCTTCAAGAGTTGTGCTGTCTCATAATTCAAAGAAAAAGTACACCGAACGTTCAAGCATTGCAAGCCGCACATCACAAAGTTCGAGGACCTCATCCTTGGCAGATGAAGCAGTTCGAGCCAAGATGGATGTTGCAGTGGCAATGGTGAAAGCCCAAAAGGCACAAGAGGAAGAGGCCCTCCGAGCAGAGCTGGCGGCGGTAAAAGCCCAAAAGGCACGAGAGATGATTGCAAGGGAACAAGAAGAAGAAACTCTTCGGGCCAAGTTAGAAACGCTCAAGTGCTGGCAGGAAGCTGCAGAGTATGAAGCTCGTGCCATGGTTCTAGACCCAGAACTCCAAAAAAGGAATCCAGACTTCGACCCTTCAGGAATAGCGGAGGAAGAGTCTGGAGTTCGTATCCAAGAGTATGTGCAGTTTCAGAACCTCTTTAAGAATAGCAATGAGATGAAACTGGAATCACCCCCAACCAGTAAAGATCAGATAACAATCTCAATGACCGCACTTCCTATCAGGGCTCATCAAACCTCAGCAGTCCAGCTCACGCAAGTGCCAAGGAGTTCATACCTAGAACTGCAGAGATTTCCAACCTTTTGTGCCAGCAGCCTCGTCTAACAGTGTGGCACGCACCGGGGCGCTGCCTCATCTTGCACCCACATATCCAGCTGTCACGTCTATGCATCCAGTTGGGGACTCTCCAATCAAATGGGCTAACACTGCAAGTACCTGAAGACTACAGCTCTCTTCTGTCATTGTCCACTCATGCACCAGCACCTACCCTACCACCAGTCACATCCTCAAGCAACCCACCCTGGGACTACACAACATTTCTGTGCACATGGTTGCATTATCCCTCCTGGCATTATAGGAACCATCCCTGCGGTTGCTACTAACCCTCCCACCAGTGAATGACTAGAGACGAAATTAACCACCCGTTGGGAAAGGATGGACTTGGAGAAGAGAGGCTTACAGAAGTTCAACGATAAAGGAGACGACTACATAATGTGGAAACACACCTTCAAAACAGCCATCAATGACAAGGACCTGCGCGCAGATGAAGAGCTTACCCTATTGATGTCTTGGTTAGGAACAGAATCTGCTGATGATGTAAAGGGCATTTATAGGGCTAACCTGGCAGATCCTGTATCAGCTCTGGAGCTGGCCTGGACTCGACTGGACCGACGGTACGGTACATCGGTGGGAGTGGAAACCTCACTTCTGCAACGGTTACGCAACTTTCCCAAGTTGGGTCCCCAAGGAAACCTATCGTCTGTGGAAGTTATCAACCCTGCACATCGAGGCAGCAAGGGCAAAGGCGGCCCTGCCCTACCAGGTCTTGCATGCCTTGATCAGTTTTCATCACAATTACCAATCATCAAGAAGCTACCTGACGATTTGGAGCGCAAGTGGCTTTCAAAGACCACCAAGTAGGGAAAAGCGAATGGGGACCAGTCCCCACCTTTTTCTGTCTTCGTTGACTTTGTGCTGAGCATGCTACCTCACGATTGCACCCCATACTGGCACGCAGTCATGGAAGTTCAAAATGATGGGTCAGGCAAAGTTGATCATGGCACATCCTTAAAGAAGCGTCCCTCACATGATGCAAAGGTCAAACCAACTGTGTCTGTCAGTAAGACTGATGTCTCTAGGTTGGCAGTAGAACACACTCTTTCAGCAGAACGGATGGAATCAGAGGCCACAAGGACGAAGGAAAAGTCGACTTGTCCCTTTCACAAAACCTCACATGCCCTGAACAAGTGTAGAGGGTTCAGAGCACAATCTCTGGAGCGACGCAAGGCTTTGCTTAAAGAGTATAGATTCTGCTTCAAGTGCTGTGACTCCAACGCACATATGGCAAGAGACTGCAGTGCCTCCGTCAAGTGTCTTATATGCGACAGCGACAGGCATCCAGCCACTCTGCATCCAGACTCTGCCTCACCACAACGGCCTTCCAGCTCTTCTGCCACGACAGAGGCTCAGACCAGCCCTGGGACAACTCCGGAAACCACCATTAGCACCCATTGCATAAAGGTCTGCGACACCACTCTTCATCAGAGATCTTGCCTTCGGATCTGCTTGGCCAAGGTCTATCCTGTCAACCAACCAGAGCGGGCCATAAAAATGTATGTGATCCTTGATGGCCAAAGCACTCACTCACTTGCAAGTCCTGCATTCTTCAAACTCTTCGGAATCAAAGGCAAAGAGACACCTCACTCTCTGAGAACGTGCGCTGGAGTCCAGAGCATGGCTGGGAGGAGAGCCGTTGGGTTTGAGATCGAGGCATTAGATGGGAATGCTCGGTTCCGTCTACCACCACTGTTAGAATGTGACACACTCCCAGACGATCGCAACCAGATCCCTACACCTGAAGCAGCGAGCTATCATCCTCACCTGGGGCAAGTTGCAAAAGACATTCCTGCTCTGGATCCTGAAGCAGACGTCCTGCTCCTCCTCGGAATGGACATTCCAGTCCTGCTGGTATGTCTAGAACAAGTGACTGGCCCACGGGGCAGCCCACATGCCCAGAGGTTAGAGCTTGGATGGGTCATCATCGGGAACATGCATGAGAACCGTTGGAAGACACCGACTCAGGCAAGTGCTCTCACGGCAACTCTCCCCATGTCAAACCACATCCATAGAAGACAAACCGTGACTGCTACCCAAAGACCATAAGCCCCTACCTTCCGATCAGAAGGCAAACTGGGAGAAACAGAGTAGCTCCCTCAGCACCTCAGGAGATGTTGCCCTACATTGCACCTGTATTCCTGTGTCACCTACCCCAACTCTGCACAGAAAACGACACATCTCTTCTGAAACAGTCGTCGAGACAATAGCATTGGCTGTGCCTATCGGAGCCTACGGCGGGGAGGAAGCCTTTCACACCAAAGTCATTGAAAACAGAAAACTCTATCCCCAAAGACCTGTTCAAACAGCAATGAAGACCAAGTTTGCTTATGTAATTGTTTAGTTTAGCAGTGTAGCATGTTAATTGTGTGACATTCAGTTTAGCACGTAGTGTTCATACAGACAAGTAGTGAGTGGAATTTAGTAATTCCAGGCAGGGAGTGTTCTGTCCAGCCAGACAGCTATTGGCTGGAGTTCTGAGAAACAGGAGATATTCTCCCCTGTCGCTTTAAGAAAAAGGATTCTGGGTATTGTAGTAGGCTAGCTCTTTCCTGTGTTCCTCAAATGCGATTGGACCTTAAGCCCAATTTCCTGGTAACAGCCAAGGCGGGAAAATACCCCTTCCTCTTTCTTAGTCTTCAGCCATACCCAGCAGGTGGATGCCTCACTCTTTTTCACCTACCCGAACTTATAAAGAATCACTTTTACTTAAAAGAACCTTTGAATTGTGTAAGTGATGCCTAATTAAAGTGATCTAAAACTTTGGTTTGAGTTGAACACTTTCTGGAAGCAGCTCTGCAGCCACTTGAGCTGTGGGACAGAAGACTTATGATGACTGAGTGGGCTAGATTTGATCTCTACAAGGGCCCTTAGCTCTTTCAGGGTCGAGGCCAGGCGGACGTCCTGGGGGCTCTGCGGGGGGCATAAGCAACCAAACAGTCGTGCAGGTAAGTGGGACCCAGGCCATGTATAGCCTTAAAGGTCAATGCCAGCACCTTGAACTTGACCCGGAAGCAGACTTGCAACCAGTGCAGATGATGAAGCACCGGCTGAATATGGGCCCTCCATTTTAGCGAGGACCCTAGCAGTTTCTGGATCAGAGCCAAGGGCAGGCCCATGTAAAGCGAGTTACAGAAGTCTAACCAGGAAGTGACCATTGCATGGATCATTGTGGCCAAGTGATCAGAAGACAGGTAGTAGCTGTTTGGGCTACTTCTGTGAGCTGAGCCTCCATAGAAATGGAGGCATCAAAGGTCACTCCCAAATTCCAGGCAGCTAGTGCAGGTATTAATTGCACACTGTCCAGGCCTGGGAGCCGTGGTTCCTGGTCTCGCTGTCTTCTACCCAGCCACAGGACCTCCATCTTGAAGGGGTTGAGTTTCAGACGACTCTGCCTGCACCACCCAGCCACTGCTTCCAAACATCTGGCAAATGTATCTGGGGGAGTTTGGCCATCTGTCCATTAGGAAGTAGAGCTGGGTGTCATCTGCATATTGGTGACAACCCAGCCCATAGCCCCAGACCAGCTGGGCTAGAGGGTACATATAGATGTTAAAAAGTATGGAGGAGAGTATCGCCCCCTGCAGCACCCCAGATGGGAGCCCACAGGGATCCGACATCTCATCCCCCACTGCAACCCTCTGTGTCCGGTTCCAAAGAAGGGAGACCAGCCATTTCAGCATACTGGTTCTGGCGAGGTGGTGGGACAATAACCTGTGGTTGACCACATCATATGTGGCTGACAGATTTAAAAGCATTTAAAAGCATGAGAATTGCTGAACCACCTCAATCCAGCTAGTGCTGAATATTGCCCATCAAGGCAACCAGTGTGGTCTCCACCCAGTGGCCAGGACGGAAGCCCAACTGGTATGGGTCAAGGGCTGAAGTTTCCTCCAAGAATGCTAGGAGCTGGTCTGCCACAGCCCGCTCCACTACCTAACCCAGAAATGCAGGATGCAAGACTGGGCAGTAGTTGGTGGGATCCAGCAGGTCCAGTGATGTTTTTTTTTTTTCCAGGAAAGGGTGCCCCACTGCCTCCTTAAGCCCTTCGGGAAACTCTCCAGATGTTAAAGAGAGGTTGACAATTTCCCTCAGAGGCCTCCTATCTGCTGGTCACCCGACTTGAAGGGCAGGAAGGACAGGGGTCCAGAGGGCAAGTGCTTGCTCTCACTGACCCAGCAACGTGTACACTTAGGTCGATGAGAGCCATTTGAAGCCATCGAACACTAACTGCCACAACAACCATAGAGCTTCCAGTTCACGATCTGTATCAATCGTGTCAGGTAGGTTGTGGTGGAGCAACAGAACATTTTTCGCAAAAAAGCTCGATAAAGCAACACAGCTCAAATCCAATTCCTTTATTGTTTTGTGTCCTTCCTCGAAGAGCAGTAAAAGACCTAATTACTCTAAACAATTGTGTTGTGCAAAAAAGTGATATTTGCTAATGTGGGTTTTATTTTAGTTCTTGACAGAATTAACAAATGCTCAGGATGAATAATCATTGCTCCAATATATTATCATGGGAGTCGATGTTATATTTGGAAAAAAACAGATGTTGGTTACAAAGAGACAAAGTTAGATAGCACTTAAGATTTCATACTGCCAGAAATGAATTCTACCTCTTATCTGTCAATCACATTTTTCTGCTTCTTCCTCCTTTATAACCTTGTAAGGTGGACAGAACTGATGCTGTGACTTGTTCAAGACCACTGAGCAAGCTTTAAAGAAGAGCAAGATTTTGACCACAAGGTTGTCCAAACCCTAGTCTGACATTCACACCATAAAAGCAAGTTGTGGAATCTGGAACGGATACCACAACCTATTCCAGGCATATTGCGAGGGGTGCTGACTCCAGGGTGTAAACTGCACGGAGCTTTTATTCCAACCCCAGACTGATTCAGTCAGAACGCATGAGAAAGCACGTCCTCCGTGGTAGAGCAGTTCTGATTGGCCAGCTGACTCCGTGGTAGAGCAGTTCTGATTGGCCAGCTGACTCCGTGATACAGAAGCTCTGATTGGCTAAATCTGCGAAGCCAGCCAAGACTGTTAGTTTTTTTTTTTAAGAGGAAGCCCTAATTTTCTTTATGTAGAAGCTGCAGAAGTCCTTCTGTGGATAGAGATTTGCCTCGTGGTTTTTTTTTCTCCCTTCTCTGTTGTCTTCAAGCCCCCCCCCCCCCATTCAAGAAAAGAAAGAAAGAGGTTCTGTCTGGGCTTGGCTCCCTCCCCTTCTGAATTTTCCCAATCAAGTGCAGAACACTTTTCTGTTTCAGTGGGGGGGGGGGGGAGAGGAAGACCTGAGTTCAGATCGATCTGAATTCAGCAGGATCCACACCGAAAAATACAAAGTAAGTGCAGAATCAGCCCAGGTTGCAAAATTTTTGGATACGAGTAGTAAAGCCCACGGTGGAAAAAATACAACAGGCTCTAGTCTGTGCTCCCTTTCAATAATTCCACCCAGCCTGTGAAGGTAGGACGGGAATATTGAAAGGGAGTGCAGGCCACAGTCGGTCCCTTCAAATGGTCCCTCCCAGCCTGGCATGATCAATTGCAACTTGCAAGGGGGGTTGGTTAATTTAAACATTCCCTCCCAGGCAAGAGGGAGATGGTCCATTTAAACGTTCCCTGTTGAAACTGAGCAGCTGGCATTTGTGCACGTGTAACAGCTGATCGTGACAGCTACCATGATCAGATATAACATGCATATGGGCTAGCCCCTTTTAATCCTCCCATGTTTCCTCAACATGTTGAATGTTCTAAAGCCTCCGGGCAGGTGGGGCTCATTCTGGAGGCTTTGGAAGGTTCAACACATCATCAGAAGGATGGTCACAGTTTTATATATCATGATTTGGAGGGGAGGGAATTCACCCACCAAAGCAGCCATTTTCTACAGGGGAACTGATATCTGTATTCTGGAGATCTGTTGCAATTCTGAAGGATCCTGAGGTCCCATCTGGAGGCTGGCATTCCTGAAGGATGCGATCTTAAATGAAGGCCCCATCTTAAATATCATTTTCAAGTTAGAACTCACCAGTCCCAGCTCTACCACTGCACTATCTTGGTAGTATCCTGATGGCTTTTGGTCTAAGGCACTGGTATTCACCTTCAAGGTCTGGGTCCTGCATAACTCCAGGACCATTTACTTGTCCACACCCCTCAAAGAGTGGTATACTCCATCTACTCTAACAGATTGGCCCCAAAGAAGCTTGCCTGGCCTCAACAAGAGACCGGGTTTTTCAACCGTGGCCTCGCTCTGATGGAATGAGCTCCCCAATTCTGTAGGGCCTGCAAAATGGAGCTCTTCCACCAGGCTTTCAGCTGAAGGCCAGTAATGTAGCCTGGATTCAATCCCTATTGGGCAGCCCCTTTGCCCCATGGTCATGGTCTCGACCCTTTAAATTGTTGCAGTCACTCTTGTTTCTAAGTTATGTTGCTGTTGAAATGACTGTTCTGTTCTCTCAATTTTTAAAAGTAGTTTAATGTACCTTCTATTTTATTGGTTTCATGGATGGCCATGCATGTAAGCACTGATTTTATTGAGGCTATGCTATAAACCTTGGGTTTTTAATTTCAATAAACATTAGTACTAAATTTTAAAATTGTATTCTACCCTAGAGGCTTTAGTTCATTTCCTTTATTTTGACCTTTTAAAGTTTATATAAAGTCTGACCTCAAGATGTCATAGTGAGGGGTGGTATATAAATTGAATAGATAAAAAACAAAGTAAATTCCATCTAGGATGGATTTTGCCAATTCCCTGAACCAACGTGGAATGGAAATCAGGGAGGTCATTGCTGGAGTGGTAGCAGGAACTGAATTGCTGTCAGATGGCCACCTAGCCTGTGCTTTAAAACCTCCAGGGCAGGAGCAATCCCGAGGAAGCTTAAGGAGCAAGAAAGGCATTATAAACACTGCTACACTATCCCTTAAGAAGTGGAGATAGGCAGAAAGGATTTCTGAATTCATCCTTATTGTAAGCTTTCAAAAGCCTGGAAGCTTTCAAATAACAATGGGTTGGAAATAATAGGCAGCATTTAAGTAGTGCCCAGCAGTGACATCTGTCTGCATATGGTGACATCGGGTTTTCTTTTTCTTTTCTTTTTTAAATACTGTTGATTTTTGGAGAGGTGAGGGTTGTTGGGGTGGGGGGGGGAGTCCTACCATAGAGGGGGACTAGCAACCATAGTTGCATTAATTGTAAACTCTCAGAATTTCAGTCTGGAAGTGAGGAGAGGGTTAAATGCAGTCCTTCCATTCGGATGATGATATGTACCCAGTCAGACCAGCGGTCCATCCTGAGGTTGGATTCTGCATATGCACAATAGCTGGATGTCTACATAAACATTTCCCCCCAGAATTCAGTCTTCTCTGGTGTATTATTTAAGTTCTGTTAAACACAAATTCATTCAAGTTCTTGCACTCACACCATAATACTGTGAAATTAGGTGATAGTGATTAATTAGTATTTCAGCTTTCACACAATCCCATTGAGACATGAGCATAAGACAGACAATAAATCTCCACATTCAAATGTTATTTAATAATGACCAGAGTTAATTTGCCATGTATTCATATTGCTGGAAGTATGGGCAGGAGCAGCCCTGGACAGCTTTGTCATCATAAGACTTTATTGTTTCCAGCCATAGGCCATTACAATGCAATGCAATCAATATATCAGTTGATATAAAAACAGTAAAAGAATTAGAACAATACATAGATAATAAAAGACAATAAGAATTCAGGTTTCTAGCTCTCTGGTGGCATAAGTTTGGCTCGAATTTTCCTTGCGGCTAATGCAAATAGGGAAACATTATAACTAATTAGGGGGTTGGTATCTGATAATAATTGAGCCTCTTGTGGCGCAGAGTGGTAAGGCAGCCATCTGAAAGCTTTGCCCATGAGGCTGGGAGTTCGATCCCAGCAGCCGGCTCAAGGTTGACTCAGCCTTCCATCCTTCCGAGGTCGGTAAAATGAGTACCCAGCTTGCTGCTGGGGGGTAAAACGGTAATGACTGGGGAAGGCACTGGCAAACCACCCCGTATTGAGTCTGCCATGAAAACGCTAGAGGGCGTCACCCCAAGGGTCAGACATGACTCGGTGCTTGCACAGGGGATACCTTTACCTTTATCTGATAATAAAAAGACTATTTTGTCCAAATTCATAGGGAAGTTCTGGCCACTCAAACATCTCTCAATATATTTGGTTCTTGGCTCCAAGTATAGTGGGCAATCCAAAACATAATGATAAAGGTCTTCAACAGCAGGTTCTCCACAAATACAAAGGCGAAGGGCAAAAGGTACACCAGAAAAACGGCCTGAGAGTAGGGCTGATGGCATAACTTAAAAGCGTAAATGAGTAAACGCCATTCAAAGTTTTTGTACAGAGATGGTTACTAAATAGTCTGATCTGAGATGGACTGTTTTGAATAGTTTAAACAAAGGAGAAAAGTTAGATTTCATTATTGTTTGTCTATCCAGTATGGCATCAGTATTAAAGATCCAGTCTCTCAGATTAGACCCATCAACTTGTGCTCTTAATAGATCATCTGGGATGGAATACCGTGATTGTATTTCATCATAACTGGCAAGTCGGAAAGGTTCAGTATTCAAGGTTAGTTCAAAACATTGCTTGAATATTGAATTGGTAGTGTTTTTCCTATGTTTTGCCCAAAATTTTAACAAAGCTAAGTGGACTCGAGCCCTGATCGATGGAAGCTCTAACTCTGCACGCATATGTGCGGCAGGAGTTCCTTTAGGTAAGGCCAAGATACGTCTAAGAAAGTGATTCTGAATCACTTCCAAACTAGAAATCAGATGATCCCTCCAACCCCAGATTTCAATACCATAAAGGAGATGGGGTAAGGCCTTGGCTACAAATAGTTTTATTGCTGGATCAATAAGAAATCCTCCCTTAGATGCATAGAATCTTAGTATGGCCCCAATTATTTTAAGAGTGGGGGCCTTAATCAAGGCTAAATGGTTGTTTCAACTCAGTGTCTCAGTGAAGGTCACTCCCAGGTATTTGAATGAGCTGCTTTGTTCAATGGGAATATTATGGATGTTCCATTTAAATCTCTTTGGCCTTCTCATAGAATCATAGAATCATAGAGTTGGAAGGGGCCATACAGGCCATCTAGTCCAACCCCCTGCTCAACGCAGGATCAGCCCAAAGCATCCTAAAGCATCCAAGAAAAGTGTGTATCCAACCTTTGCTTGAAGACTTCCAGTGAGGGGGTGCTCACCACCTCCTTAGGCAGCCTATTCCACTGCTGAACGACTCTGACTGTGAAAAACTTTTTCCTGATATCTAGCCTATATCGTTGTACTTGAAGTTTAAACCCATTACTGCGTGTCCTCTCCTCTGCAGCCAGCAGAAACAGCATCCTGCCCTCCTCCAAGTGACAACCTTTCAAATACTTAAAGAGGGCTATCATGTCCCCTCTCAACCTCCTTTTCTCCAGGCTGAACATTTCCAAGTCCCTCAACCTATCTTCATAGGGCTTGGTCCCTTGGCCCCAGATCATCTTCGTCACTCTCCTCTGTACCCTTTCAATTTTATCGACGTCCTTCTTGAAGTGAGGCCTCCAGAACTGCACACAGTACTCCTGGTGTGGTCTGACCAGTGCCGTATACAATGGGACTATGACATCTTGTGCCGTATACAATGGGACCAGTGCCGTATACAATGGGACTATGACAGCTCATGTTTAGTTTACAGTCCACAAGTACCCCAAGGTCTCGTTCACACACAGTGCTACCTAGAAGCGTATCCCCCATCCAGTAGGCATGCTTTTCATTTTTCTGACCCAGATGCAGAACTTTACACTTATCTTTATTAAATTGCATCTTCTCCTAAAGACCATGACTTTGGTCTTGTTGTAATTCATATTAAGAGCCTCCTCATTACAGTAATCTCCTAGTTTGACCAACAACCTCTTTAATCCAATGCAGGTACGTGAAATTAAAACCATATCATCCGCATATAATAAGATTGATACTTTTTGCTGCCCAAAGGAGGGAGGAGTAAACTCTGGTCCAGTTAACCTCAAAACAATATCATTCAAATAAAGATTAAACAGCATGGGGGCCAGGACACAACTCTGTTTAACTCCTCTCTGAATTGGAATTGCGTCAGTCACTGAGCCAGAAATACCAACTCTGACTTTTGCATGTATGTCCGTGTGTAGTGCTTGTAGGAGGAATAACAGGCGTTTATCAATGTTTGTTTTGGCTACCTTTTCCCAAAGGCGGGCTCTATTGATTGTATCAAATGCTGTGGCCAAGTCCACAAAAGCTACAAAAAGGGCTTTGGTGGGGCCATTAATGCTTAAAGTGGCAAGTTGAAAAAGACTCTGACAGTGTTCAATAGTTCTTTGTCCTTTTCTAAACCCTGCCTGATTGGGGTGAATAACACAGTTAGATGATTCCCAATCCTCTAATTTATGCAACAGATGTTTACTATAGAGTTTAGCAGTTATATTCAGCAAGCTTATAGGGCGATAGTTCTTTGGGTCTGTTTTGTCCCCCGTCTTGTGAATAGGAACCACAATGCTCATTTTCCAATCGGGTGGGACAATGCCTCAATCATTTATTTGAGTGAATATCTTGGCTAATACTGGAGCCCACCATTCCGGAAAGGATTTATACAAGTCTGGGGGAATCATGTCCTCCCCTGGAGATTTTCCTCCTCTTAATGATAGAATAAGTTTTTTGATTTCCGATTCAGTTACTTGGGGCCAAGCTGGTAAAATTTGGGGGATTTGTGCTTGAGGGCCATCATTCAAGGAATTGGAATGAGAACTACTAAAGATGTTTCTAAAATATACATACCAATCCTTACCAGAAATTTGGGCATCTAATTGTAAATGAGGCCTACCAAAACCAGAAAAAATGAGTTGCCAAAAGTGTGTCTCATTCTTCTCTGTAACAGTCTTACTTAATTCTTGCCATAATTGTTTTGAGTGATCCAGTTTCTTTTGCTTAAGAAGATTTTTGTATTTACATCTAAGTGAATTAAGAGCAGAAACTGAGATATTAGTATTTGAGTGGCGAAACTTTCTGGTGTAGGATACAAAGTTCCTTCCTGGCCATCTTACATTCAGCATCAAACCAACCTTTATTAAGATATGTTAAGTTATTTAAAGGCTTTTCATTGGAAAAAAAAGGCTTAAGAAAATAAACTATGTCCATGAAGTACTTAGAAGAGTCGCTATCCGATTGAATTAAAGCACAACGCCTCGCCCATATACCCCCCTCAATCAGAGCATGAGATAATGTTGCGTGAAGCTGTTCTGACCACTTGATTCTTCTAGGTCCAGGGAAACAGCCTTCTGCTATATTAGAGGTAGAATTCAAATAAATGCCGGGCTGGAAATTTAAAAGAAGTCTCAATGGGCAGTGGTCACTTTCAACTCTATTGATAATATCAAATAACCCAACATGACTCAAGAGTGAGGGGGGGACAGCTATATAGTCTATAGTACTAGCGCCACGAGAATATAAAAACATAAAAGAACCACCTGACACATCATATTTTGTTCCATGTAGAATACATAAGTTAAAATCAGAAGTCAATTCAAGCAGTTTTAACCCTGGTCTATTAATAACTAAGTCCTTTGAAGCTCGGTCTAAGATACAAGCAGCAGTTGCAATCTGGTTTTTATGCCTTAACAAGGAGTTAGATAGGCCAGGGCCAATTCTGGCATTAAAATCTCCGCAAAGTACTAAATTGGCATTGGAAAACTGAGAAGTTAAACGTTCCAAGGTGTCTATTAATAGATTCCAACCGTTTTCACCATTTAGGGAAGCCGGTAATTTAGGTGGAATATAGATGTTAAAAAGTAGGATGGGTCTTATTTTCCTCCCCTGCAAAAGTAAGGCCTGGAAATAATGAGAGGATTTAGTGTCTAAAACTTGGATATTGATTTGCAAGTCAACATTAATACAAATCACCAAGCCACCATGTCCACGACCTTTGGAATTTACTTTGATAGCTGGGACTGTATATAATCGAAAACCTTGAAGGTTACTGAGACCAGACTCTTGCACCCAAGTCTCCTATAAACATAGAATCTCAAATTTACCCAGAAATAATAGAAATTCTGAGTCATTAAGTTTGTTACACCACCCACCTAAATTCCAAGATAACACATTTAATTGTCAATCTGTTTTTTCAATCTTTTCCAAGGAGCCCTCATAGTCAATATAAATACAGCCATTTTTAGTTGAGTTTGAGGATTCATGGTTTTGTACTTTTACTATAAGGCTTTTCCCTACTGAACTGTCCTTTGTTGCTGTTGTCATACTGTCTACCTGTTTGTCAGACTCTTGCTGATCAGTTGTTCTTCCTAACTCTTGAGTTTTGATGCTGTCTGAAGAAGAGAAATTGGTGGGCTCAAGGTCCTGGATAGAAACAAACGTGGAGTTGTCAAATAGGGATGGAGTTTGAATATGACTCTGTGTTGCTGATGCTTTTGTGGATCCCAATAGTCTGCATCTTAACAGACCCAGCCTGTCCGTAATGTTCTTTTGATCCTGGAGTGGTAAAGCTGAGAAAGAGGTTAACAAGTCTTTTTCAACTGAGTTTGCAAGAGTAGGACACTTGGAAATGTGAGTGTTTACTGGGGATTCACACAGCTCTATCAAATCAGGATGAGAGGTATTAACGAAAGTATTCTTGTCTGTGGAGTTATCATCTGGCAGAGCTTTTGATTGTTGGAATTTTGAGACCAAAGAAGTTTGTATCATATTTGTAAAGGCACGTACAGGAAAAATTCCTCTAGAATTAAGGGCCTTAGGAGAAATGATGGAATTTTAGAACTAGCAAACGAGAGTAGAACTCTGTGTGTTTGATTGGGCTGATTGAGTAGTTCTATAGAATTCAGGTCGATAAATCCAATTTGGTTTCCAAAAAGGGCTTTAAGATGCCATTTAGCCAAGTTTTTAGTTCCCCAGAAAGGTAGATGTCCATTATACCGACCTATAGTCAGGCCAACTGTATGAGGCTGAAGTACTAAACGATAGAATTGTCCTGATTCTTGGTTTGATGTAAAGATTTGTTTATGTCCATATAGCTCTCCTTGTCCTTTTTGGCTACGTTTCTAGTTAAAGGTATAGTTACTTCCTGTATGAGATGATCGAGCTTATTTGTTATTAACTTCAAGCTGTTGTAAATAGATTGTACAGTTCTGGCTGTCAGCTGACATAACTCTTTGATATCACTTTTGGTCTCTTCAGGTCCCTCGATGCCTCTAATCTTCTCCATTTCTTTCTCCTCAAGTGTTAGAGATACTGGTTCCTCACAGGAGTTCTTTAAAACAGTGGTCCCCAACCTGCGGGCCGCGGCCTGGAGCCGGGCCGCAAAGGCCATGGCGCCGGGCCGCGGCTCCCTCTCCCCGCCCCCCCCCCCCGCAGTAAAAAACTTCCCAGGCCGCAACCTTGCGGCCCGGGAAGATTCTTACTGCGGAAGGGCAGGGAGAGGGAATCAGGGCCGGCCGTGCCCATGCGGGTGCGGCCCGATACGTGGGCGCGGCCCGCGGGCGCGGCCGATGCGTGGGCGTGGCTCGCATGGGCCGCGCCCCGATGCCCTGCCGGTCCCCAACCTCAGAAAGGTTGGGGACCACTGCTTTAAAACATCCTCCTCTAGAGGAGTGCAGCCCAATGAAGCCAGGGGGGTAAACTGATTAGAGGTGGGAATGTTGTATTTTAGTATATTATCTGGAGCAAAGTAATCTTCTATCTTTTTTTGCTTGCAAGCAGGAGTAGTCAAATCTTCCATTCCTTCTGTTCCCTCTAAATCCTGGATCCTCCTTTTTTGCCCCATCTCTTGCAGGCTTATTAATTAATCAGGTAATTAACACGACTCAGCGGTATACAGTAAACAATCCACGAGACTAGGATAAACTTTCAATCTTTTCCAATAAATTTTAAAAGATCAGAAATTAGTACCAGTAATCCTTCTCAGTGTGCTTACCCAAGTTGCACATTTAGCAGATAAGAGAATTCAGTTGTAGACAGTCCGCTTTAAAAATCCTCCTTAATCAGCAAAGATAACCGTTCCAAGGACATGTGAGAAGGAATTCCAGTTGTTATGAATAAATAAAAGAACTTAAAACAACTTAAAACAACTTAATTAGCTGTTGAGAGATTAAAAGAGGAGGTTTAAGACTCCCAGCTCTCAGCGTCAGAACCTCGCCGCCGCCATCTTGTATTATCTCCATTCGTGTAGCAGACAAAGACTGTTGGCTTGACTGGACAGCTTTGTGGTGCTTCACAGTGCTGCAGGGCAGGCCAGGGCTTTTTTGTTTTATTCCAGCAAAATTTTTAAAAAGCTGCTGCACCCGCATGGTGGAACTTTCCTGCTGCCACTGTGTTTCCCAGGAGGACACAGTGCAGCGCTGGAGATTATCCAGCGCTGGAATGTGTCCCCCGTGGGGACACAGCACTCTGCGGAGCATGCAGCTCCATAGCAACCCACCGGCCGCAGCCTGGCTGCAGAGGAGAGGACACGCAGTAATGGGTTTAAACTTCAAGTACAACGATATAGGCTAGATATCAGGAAAAAGTTTTTCACAGTCAGAGTAGTTCAGCAGTGGAATAGGCTGCCTAAGGAGGTGGTGAGCTCCCCCTCACTGGCAGTCTTCAAGCAAAGGTTGGATACACACTTTTCTTGGATGCTTTAGGATGCTTTGGGCTGACAGGGGGTTGGACTAGATGGCCTGTATGGCCCCTTCCAACTCTATGATTCATAATTTTTTTTCTGAGGTCATATATTTGGTCTGCTTATAATTCTTCTCTTTTGATTTCGCTTCTTCCTTAGGCCCCGCATTAAAGACAACAAAAGTTCAGCCACCTTCTCTTTCTCTGATTCCTCATGATTCATAATCCACTTGCTCCTCTTTCATTGTTATTCCTTCCCCACCTTTACAATCCAAACCAAAATTATTATTTTTCTTCCTCCTTGTTCACAAAACTCAACCTCTGAAACATCACATCATTGAACATCGCTCTCAAATCAGAAGTAGAACTGGAGACAATTCTCTGATTCAACTTTTTATAGAAAAATAACATTCAGAGAACAGCTTCAAGGTTGTTGCCTTAAAGGTACTGAAAAGGGAAAAAACATGACCATAGAGACTTTCAACATTTTGTCCTCCAGGATAAAAGTTATTTCATTTTCAAACTTTGCACTGTATATCCACATGGTCTTAAACCACTCATGGAAACTGAATGTCTTTATATAAATTTAATTCTTATTGTATCAATTGAGTTTAGAATTATTTGATTTATTGTAAGTCTGCCTTTAAATGGGGTGTCATGATAACTATGCTAAGCTCAATGGCTAGAGATACAGATATACAGATTACCTTTATAATGCAGCTCGCAACATCTTGACTCCCTGTAGAAATTTGGGAAGGACAGGAACCGGCAGGAAGGCATAAAGAAAACTTGTTGGCCAGCTGAACATCAGTGTATCTGTCAATGCGGCTCTGGGATGAAAGAACCTCATGCAGAAGGGCTCCACCTGCAAGTTTAGGTGAGATGCGAACGGGTCCATAATGGGGTGGCCGAACTGTTTCGCGATCATTTGGAATACTGACTTGTTGAGGCTCCATTCAGCTTCCTGAAGATACTGTTGGCTGAGCCAATCTGCCTGAGTATTTAGGACGCCCTGGACGTGTTCTGCTCTTAGCGATGGAAGATGTTTCTCCGCCCAGCTCATTAGCAGTCTGACCACCTTCTGTAGTCGTCCGGATTTCAATCCGCCCTGGTGGTTGACCTACGCCTTTTCTGCTACCTTGTCTGTCTGGATCATCATGTGACTTCCTATGATGCTTGACTGGAAAAATTTCAGATCCAAGCAAATTGCTTGTAACTCGAGCAGGTTGATGGGTTGTCTCTGTTCCTCTGCTGTCCAGGATCCCTGAACAGGGCTGTTATTGAGTGTGGCCCCCCAACCTGTTAAGCTGGTCCGTGAATATCTGCAAATAACTTGGAATAAGAAAAAAATTCTTCCACTCAAGAGGTTCCTGCGAGCGGTCCACCAACAAAGGCTGGCCTTGTCCTATCAGTCAAGAATCACTGGAACATCCACCTTTCTGTTGAAAAGGTCGTAAGGTCTGTTGCAGAGGGCATGCATGAGCGCGACCCCACTGAAGGGTTTTCGAGTTCAATGGCAGAAGCCCCATCAGACTGGCCAGCTGTAGGAGTGAAGAGGACCGTGCCATGATGACCTGTGTGGTCAACTCTATGGTGTTGATGGTTATGGTTTGTGGGAAGAAAAGTGTTAACTTGGTCATGTTAATCACCACTCCAAGATCTTCTAGTGTCTGAGATGGAACACCCTCTCACCATTCACCAGAAAACCAAAACTGCTCCAGAACCTGGATAGTTCTGCGGGTGTAAGATGTGGACAGCTGACGGGAGGGGCCCCTGATCAAATATGGATGGACATTAATCACCTCCTGTCTCAGGAGTACTATCACGGTGACAAGAACCTTCGTGACTACCCGCGGAGCTGTTGATAGGCCAAAGGGTAGGGCCCTGTACTGAACCTGACACCTCCCTGCGCAAAAACGCAAGTAGCGTTGGTGCTTCTGAGCTATGGGGACGTGAAGATATGCCTCCTGCAGGTTTAGGGATGTGAGGTATTTGTCCTGTAGGGCCTCTGTGATGGAGCGAAGAGTTCTCCATATGGAATCTCTTCAACCAGATGAACCAGTTGACAAACTTTCAAGTATGGCTCTACAGTCCCCGTTCCTCTTGGGAACAGTAAACATGTACACACCCGTGCCCTGGTCTTGTGGAGGAACTGGTTCTATGGCTCTGATCCACAGTAAGCGGTCTATCGCATCCAATGTCTGCTTTCACTTGTCTGGGTTTTTTGGAGTCTGGGGATAGTAGGAACCTGTGTGGGGGCAGAGCAGCAAACTCTATTAAGTAACCTTGAGATACTACCTCCTTGGCCCAAGCATCCATTGGTGAACCTATCCAGGCCTGCTTAAAATGCTGAAGTCGCCCCCCTACAGGAATAGTCTGTGAGCCATGCTTTAGGGGACTTATTGTCTCCCCCTGCTCTGTCAGAGCGGCCCTGCTTGAAGCAGTTGGATCCGTAGAATCCCCTCTTTTCTTCCGGTCTGAATCTGGGACCAGTGTTCTGGGACCGGAAGGTCAATGGAAAGGGCTTGCCATCCCTCTTAATGGGCCATGGCATCGCCTTCTTTTTTATCCCTGGTCTCAATAAGGACTCTGTCCAGAGTGTCTCCAAAGAGGTTGTCCCCTTGGAAGTGATAAGCAGTAACTTGAGTCTTAGAGTGTGGATCGGCCTGCCAGGCCTTGAGCCATAACAGTTGTCTAGCCACAGTGTAGAAGCTATGGCACGGGATGCAAAGACCACTATATCTAAGGAAGTGTCTGCATTATACACCGAAGCCTTTAGGATTCAGTTGGTGCCTTCCTGGAGGCGCCCCTCTGATTCAGGAATCAATGTGAGCAATTTCTTACACCTGGCCATGGACGCTCTTGCAGCCATTGAGGCAGTGGTAGCAGCTCTAATTGCCATTGCCATGGCCTTGTGTGCTTCCTCAGCGCAGTCTCTGACCTTCTGTTCATGATATCTTGAAGATATCCCTCGCCATCCTCAGAAGTCTGCAATGCTGCCACTGGACCATCTACAGCAGGAATCTGTAACATGGATTCAGCATACTCTGGCATGTCACACATACGCTAGATAAAGGAAGGAAACTGTTTAGTTACAATAGGCTTTCCCCATTCAGCCCTGATCCTTTCAAAGGATTCTGGTAAAGGAAGTTCTTTAAGTTGGTTTGTATCTTAGGAAAAATTTCCCACTGCCCTTGGGACCATAATACCTTCTATCCTTCTTCCCGTTCCCTGGCCTCAGTTTCCTCCTCAGAGGATTCAGGCTGACAATTGGAAGCATAGTAGGGCTTTTTTCTTTTTTTTGTGCTGCCTTAGTAGGCCATCTAGATGTGGGATCTAGAATCAGGGAAGCAGGAATGGGAACGGAGCCTGAATATCCTGGCTGAAGAGGCAAGGCTTTGCTTACAGAATTTAGCAATCTCTGCCTGCATAGAATTTTGCCTGAAGGTAAAGAATTCAGCAGGCAATTTAAAAAGTTCTGCCATAGACTCAACATTACCCAGTTCCTCAGGCTGGTTCTGTCTCACACGTTGTGGACCTTCAGGATCGGTGCTCTGCCGTTTCCCCGCTGAGGAAGTGCCAGGATCAGGCCCCTCTCCGTAGCCGCTGAGTCAGATGGCTTTGGGGGGGGGGGGGGTGGCGCAGTCCCGAAGCGGCCCAGTGCGAAAAAGGAGCGCTGTCCTTGCTCCTGGGGGCCCGCTTGCACCAAGGTTCCTTGTGCCACAGTGGCTGTGGCATCTCTGGAATCAACTGGCCCCTCTTGGGCCTCCTGAGAGTGCTGCTCATCCTCAGATGAAAAATGGTGTTCCCGCCTGCTGGAGGCCATCTCCCAGCAGGGGGGAAAATAAATGCAAGGAAAAAAGCAAAAAAGGAAAGCAATCCAAAATGGCCGCTGCTAACAAGCAGCCATGTGCTCAGCTCCCTGCTTCAATAATGGCGGAAAATGGCGGCGGTGGACCGGCGAGGCTTCTGCCGGTCCCGGGTGCTCCTTCGCTGCCGCAAAGGAGTGCCCGGGGCTGGCAGAAGCCGGGAAAAGGGCCGCTTGCCCGAGCCTCGCTTGCCCTGGCTGGGGAGTCACCGGACAGACAGAAGACACTGCCTGCCCGGTGACTCCTCCAGCCGCCCTCCTCCCACTAGGGAAAGGAGCAGGAACGCCGCATCAAAGACGCGGCGTCCCTGCTCCTTTCCCAGCGCCGCCATTTCCTGGCTTCTGCCGGCCCTCCCCAGCCCTTTTCCCCAGCTCTTTTCCTGCGAAGCGGCTCCTGATTGGGACCCCCGAGTGTCCATCCAAGGCCAAGCGGCCAATGGGGAGCTGCCGCGAAGGAGCGCCCGGGGCCGGCAGAAGCTTAAAGACCCTGAGAGTAGTATACTTAGGGTTGGGAAATACCCAGAGATTTTGGGGGTTGAGCCCAGCAAGGGACCTCAGCAGGGGAAAGTGCCCTGGAATCCACCATCCAAAGCCTCTCTCCTGGGAAACTGATCTCTGTTGCCTGGAGAGCAACTGGAATCGGTGCCATGGGCTGCCCTACCCCTGCCGTGTGTATGGCCGTGGTACGGGGGGGGGGTTTGCAGTGACCTGCTCTGTCTGCTGTGGAGGTGCGGTGCCATGCATAAGGAATGAGGGGGGAGGCACGAGGCTGTGAGCTCATTAACTGTCAGCTATGCTATTTATTTATTTATATTTTATTTTTATTTTTTTGCTATCAGGCTAGATTCTGTCCTGGCCATGGGGTGGAGATGGTGCTGGTCACCCTGATGGATGATCTCCGGTGCCAGCTGGATTGGGGTGGGACAGCCATTCTCATGATGTTAGATCTGTCAGCCACCTTTGATATCGTTGACGATGAGTTATTGGCCTACCACCTCACCATGATGTGGATACTGGGTACAGCCCTTGGCTGGTTACGCTCCTTTTTCCAAAATTGGTCCCAGAGGGAGACAGAATGAGCTGTCGCGTCCCTGTTTGGAGTTCCTCAAGGGTGGTGTTCTCTACCTCGCTTTTTAACATCTTTATATGCCCCCTGGCTCAGCTGGTCCAGAGTTTTGGGTCAATATGCTGATGACACCCAGCTCTTATCTCCTCATGGATGGCCACCCGGACTTCCCCCCAGAACCATTTGCCAGATATTTGGAAGCAGTGGCTGGATGGCTTGAGCAGAGTCGCCTGAAACTCAACCCCTCCAAGACAGAGGTCCTATGGCTGGGTACAAGGAGGCAGAACAGGAAGCACGATTAGCCATCCTGGCCGGGATGCAACTGAACACCGTGCCCCAGGCCAGGAACTTGGGAGTGACCTTGGATGCCTCGCTGTCCATGGAGACACAGGTCAAGAAAGCAGTTTGCCAGGCAGTTTTTCCATCTAGTACCATATCTGTTCTCCAAGCACTTGGTCATGGTGATCCATGCAACAGTCACCTCCAGAAAACATTTCTGTAACTCACACTATGTGGGCCTGCCCTGCCCCGGAAATTGCAACTGGTGCAAATTGCAGGTGCTAGGGTCCTCACCTTGGAGGGCCCACATCCAGCCTGTGCAGAGGCAGCTGCGTGGGTTGTGAGTTGTGGCCCAGATCAGGTTAAAGGTTTTGGTTTTGATGTTTAAGGCCTTAGGTGGTCTGGGACCCACATATCTGTGGGACCACCTGTTGCCCTATACTCCCCGCAGGGCTTTGTGCTCTGTGGGCACCAGCTTACTTGTTGTTCCCAGCCCCAGAGAAGCTTGCCTGGCCTCAACTAGGCCTGCCCCCCGGAATAACTACTTTCTATGTTCCGCAGGGCCTGCAAGACGGAGCTCTTCCAAAAGATCTATGCATGAGGCCAATGCAGGGAGAAGATCTGATGGTCGCCCCCAAAGGAAAATATGCCATCCCATTTTTGTTCCATCAGTGGTGACCAGCAGATACTACCCTGTTGCCCCTGCAAGGGCAGGGCTTGTTTTTTGCCTCCATGCTTTTGATCGCGTTAATGTAATTTGTAATCTCAATTGGGACTTTTATTGTATTATGGGGTTTTATTATGTAGCTGGCCACGAGCCAGCTTTCTGAGAGTGGCGGGGAATAAATTCAAAATAAATAACTAAAAGTAAAATCTCTAGACTGTGGCCTTGTGTTCTAAGTGAGCTCTGGATTCTTATGCCTGTCTTGAAATATAGTATGTTTCCTTTGGTGCTTCCTTTGATGATAATAGGGAACAAGCGGGGAGGGAGCACAGAAACTTCAGCCCTTGACCCATTTCAGTTTGGGCTTCCGGCCTGGCCATGGGGTGGAGACAGCGCTAGTCGCCCTGACGGATGACCTCCGCCGCCAACTGGACTGAGGCGGGTTAGCGCTGCTGATACTATTAGACCTGTCGGCAGCGTTTGACACAGTCGATCATGAGCTCCTAGCTCACCGCTTTGCCAACGCTGGGATATGGGGGACAGCCCTCAAATGGCTGATCTCCTTCCTGCCTGGTTCCCCTCCGCCTCCTGGAACTACAAGCCAATCAGGCCACCCCAAGCCAGGGGTGCTGTTGTGGCTGGTCATGCACACACCCTCTCATGAAGGCCCCTGGTATGGGGGAGTCTGGCATGCAGGCTCAGCCTCCCCCAACTGGATCCACCCCAATGCCCAACAACCACCACTGGCTTATCAAATATTTCTTTAGAACTGGGCGGAATTGGGCTTGAGCTAGAGTTGTCTAACAGAAGAGCTCAGGACAGGATACATGGTCCCTTCTACCAAGCCACTCAACTGTTGCCAGAGCTTGAGCCTTTTGAGCATGAGTTTGAGACTGCAAAACTGGCAGTCTCTTTGCTTCCACACAATTCAGGTATGGAAGCTCTTCATGACCTGGGCCACCTCCACTTGTGTGTGTCCACAAGGCAGCACAAGTTGTCAGTATTAAAGAGGTTTAGTCATTCCTGCCCTTAGGTCAGTAAGAACTCTCTTACTTGGGCTCTCTTTGTGCTGTGGAATGGGTTTCCCATGAAGCTGAGGTGAGGAGTACTTGTCATTTCACATATTGTGGAGACTGTAAAGCCAACCAACATCAGGGTCCTGGCAGTGAAAGAAAAGAGATGAAAACTTCAACAAAGAACTTCAGTAAAGAATATTTCTGTTGGGATAGAAGTCAGCAATTTGGTGAAGTCAGCCTTTAAGGCAGTGGTTCTCAACCTTGGGGTCGGGACCCAATTTGGGGTCACCTGGCCCCTTCCCTGGGGCAGCATGTGGAGGCATGTGAAGGTGAGTGGTGGTGGCGGAGGCAGCAGAGTCATGGCAATGGCTGCCTCCATGCTGCCTCAATTGTTGTGTCCCTGCATGCGCACATGCGTTTCCAGCACTCCACTGACTTCTTCTGCATCTGTCCAGCCTTCTATAGGGAAGGAGTTCCCTCCCTTTAATCATTTTTCTGCAGCTTTTCCAATGCTATATATTTTCCAAGGTACAGCAATAAGGAGGAGACACCAGAGATTTCTACAGGGACATTTCAGTCCCCTTCCTCATAATCCCCAGTTCAGCATTTGTCTTTTTTTTGCACACGTGGTAGAGAACTCACAACTCAGTGAGTTCTCTACCACGACTTCAAGATCTCTCTGCTGGTCAGTTACTACCAGTTCAGCCCATATCAATGTATATGTTTGGTTTGGATTTTTTGCTCTAGTGTGCATGACTTTACACTTACCCTCAATGACCTTCAATGGGCTTAGACTGGAATAATTCTGCATAGGACTGCATAGAAAGCCTCCTGCCTTAAGTAGACTTACTAGGAAGTATGGCTTACTAGTTAGTACAGGTCATTGAACTGACACTTCTTAGTAAACATCTCTAAGAGCCAGCTAGAAAATGTCAAGTGGAATTTAGATTATTGTTATGTAAATGATGCATACTTTTCAAACAAGCTTTCATATTTACTAACCCTAAAATAGAATAGCAGGAATAACAAACTAATTAGAATGGGAAAGCCGTGTACAAATAAAAATGTACAAATAAACCAAATTAAATACTACAAACAATAATACACCGAGACATTAGGACACCTCGTTAAATCAGAATTGGCACCAGCCAATTCAAAATGCTTCATTATACTGATTAAAACTTGAAGCCAAAATTAATTGAAATTCACCTTTCTATCTTCTTCTAGAGCAGGCTTTTGTGAAGCCTTGGGAAAGTTTCCCAAATGGTTGGGAAGTAATTAATTTTTATATATTTTAAAAATATGTTAAACATTTATCAGGAGATATGATCATATATGGTAATATCAACCTCCCCCCATTGCCAGTGATGGGCCTGGAGGGGATGGGGAGGGGAGGGGCCCTGGGTGGCATGTCCACAGCAAGGTTTCCCAACCATACGCTGCACAATTGCGCCACTTCTAGGGTTTCTCAAAGCCTGAAGAATGTCTCAGGGGTCTCTGAAAGGTAAAAAAGTTGAGAAAGACCGTTCTAGACAGACAACTTGATTTATTATAGATTTTAAAAATTCCTGTCTTCTTTTTGTTCTGGAATTTTCTGAGGGGGTCAGCGTTCATTGTACACCTGCCTTCCTGCTACAATTAACCATCATTTATATATCTCATAGTGAAGTATGGCCCCGTCTATGGATCAGGGCCACACCTATTCCTAAGGGATAATTCTGCAAGTTTGGGGGAGATCCCAATTTTGCAGAATGTGAAAACTTAAAAAAATATATCTGGGGGTTTAAATTCCCCCTCCCCAATAAAATATCGATCTCTGTGCCATTGTTGTGCCAGCAACCCAGGAGTTACCATGCTGGCCAGGAGGCCAGGAGCCACACTAGACCTGCCTGTAGCGGTGGTGGAGCCCAGGAGCTGAGGCAACTGTGCTAGAGCCATGGCAGGCCAGGTGGCAGATGCACCAGAACGCTGGCAGCAGTGGTGGGGCCAGAAGTGGCTGCACCAGAGTCCTCAAACTATGGTGGGCTTGGAGAGAAAGTGAGGAAGAGACAGAAATCCCCCTGGTGATTCTTGCAGGCCCTTTTATATTCTAACAGCAAATTTGGACAAACCTGAGGACATTTAAATCCAGTAACTAGGGCTGTGGATGGACAAGACAGATCTTTCTGCAAACAGGACAGTAGGTTTCCAGAAAAATGAGAAATCTTTTAAAAGTATGTTGGGGGGGGAGGGTTGAAAAAACCCAAAATGATAAAAGGAGTGAATGTATGAATGAATGAATAACATTTATTTGTGTAAAGCCATAAGCCATGACATGACAATGCCAAATATCACAACAAGTTAAAAGACAGAAGATAAAACAGTACGGGATCCATAAAACAACATCGGTAACAGAGATAGCTTTGCCAAAGAAACTGCATTAACCTCAACTAACCTAAACTTCTTAGCAACCTGAGTGAACAGACATATTTTAGAATACTAGTAGTAAAGTCCATTTAAAAAACTGATCCCCCCCAAGCTCCTCCTGGAAGTACAACTCATCTCTAGGCAGTTAGGCCGAAGGGAAAGCTTCAAAAGGAAGGCACGTGGCCCCAGAATCCACTTGGTTGCTTGGCGGGTGATTCTGCCCTTCTGAAGCCTGAGGCCTACTGCTGGCAACTGCAGTCCCCGTTGTTGTCTGCAAGGCCCAGTTGTTGCCTAATAAAGGTGGATCACCGAGTTTCCCCCAAAGTCTCACTGCCTACTTTCCTGTAAAGCTAACTCCACTTGAAATTCAAAGGAACCTCCTTAGGAGCATCCAGTCTTGTCTACACAAGAGCCCCCTGTGTGGTAGGCCTCAGATTTGCAGAGAGTTGCGTGGCTGTTTCTTCCCTCTAGCAGCAAGGCCCACCAGAGCAGTATGTTAGGTGACAAGGGGCTTTTCTGCCAGCCGACTTATTAGCACAGGGGTAGTCAAACTGCGGCCCTCCAGATGTCCATGGACTACAATTCCCAGAAGCCCCTGCCAGCATTCGCTGGCAGGGGCTCCTGGGAATTGTAGTCCATGGACATCTGGAGGGCCGCAGTTTGACTACCCCTGTATTAGCAGAAGGGGATCGCCCCCCCCCCCCGAAAGGAAAGCACAAGTATCCCCTCAGGCTCCCCTGTGTTGCTCTTGGAAAGGCCTCCCTCCCCTCAGTCAGGGCCTGTCAGAGGCTCCTTCCCAGCAGGCCTGAAGGGAGGGAGGGGGAGGGAGCGCACTCTCCAGCCTCCTGCCAGCTCTGTCAGGGCTTTGAGGCAATTTGCAGTTGGACATGGCAGTTAGGACAGCCTTGGGGCGGAAAGAGCTGGTGCAGCCTGTCCAAGCCTCTGTTCTCATCCCCCTTGGCAGCCCTACTGACAGCCCTCCTCTCCCTTTGGTGGTCAGGAGCAGACTGGCAGCCATTTCTCCAGATTGCCCTGGGTGGGTGGGCGGGGCGGGCCCTGGTCAGAACTTTGGCCCAATGATTGGGCCAAAGTCCTGATTGGCCGAGACCAGACTGAGGCAGGGCCCAATTGGGGTGCGCTTTGCACATCCCGATCTGGCCCTGCCTCTGACAGGCCTCTTTGGAGCTTTTTTTCTGACGCACAAGAGATCCACTCTCAGCACAGAATTAAATAATAGTGAAGAGTGGTGACCCCAGGCACATATCATAGGAGGTGGTCTCCAAAAAGGATAAAATAGAATCCTAGAATCATAGAGTTGGAAGGGTGTTCGTGGGTCATCTAGTCCAACCCCCTGCACTCACATCCCAATCGCTCCTCCACTGTCACCTGCCACCCCCTTGAATCCCCATAGAATCAGCCTCTCCATCAGATGGCTCTCCAGCCTCTGTTTAAACATCTCCAAAGATGGAGAACCCACCACCTCCCGAGGAAGCCTGTTCCACTGAGAAACCACTCTAACTGTCAGGAACTTCTTCCGGATGTTGAGACGGAATTTCTTTTGAATTAATTTCATCCCATTCGTTCTGGTCTGTCCCTCTGGGGCAAGAGAGAACAATTCTGCTCCATCCACCATATGGCAGCCTTTTAAATACTTGAAAGATGGTTCTCAGATCCCCTCTCAGTCGTCTCCTCTCCAGGCTAAACTGACCAATCTCCCCCAACCTTTCCTCCTATGTCTTGGTCTCCAAACCCCTCACCCGCTTGGTTGCCCTCCCCTGGACACACTCCAGTTTGTCAACATCCCTCTTCAACTGTGGTGCCCAAAACTGAACACGGTACTCCAAGTAAGGACGAACCAGAGCAGAGTAAAGTGGTACCATCACCTCCCGTGATGTGTACACAATACTCCATTTGATACAGCCCATAATCCCATTTGCCTTCTTAGCCACTGAGTCACACTGCTGACTCATGTTCAAAGTGTGGTCTACCAAGACTCCTAGACCCTTTTCGCACATGCTCTGCCAAGACAAATCTCCCCCATCTTATATTGGTGTATTTGGTTTTTCCTACCTAAATGCCTCTTAGAGAGCCTCTTGTGGCGCAGAGTGGTAAGGCAGCGATATGCTGTCTGAATCTGTCTGCCCATGAGGTTGGGAGTTCAATCCCAGCAGCCGGCTCAAGGTTGACTCAGCCTTCCATCCTTCCGAGGTCGGTAAAATGAGTACCCAGCTTGCTGGGGGGTAAACGGTGATGACTGGGGAAGGCACTGGCAAACCACCCCGTGTTGAGTCTGCCATGAAAACGCTACAGGGCGTCACCCCAAGGGTCAGACATGACTCGGTGCTTGCACAGGGGATACCTTTACCTTTACCTTACCTAAATGCAGAACTTTACATTTGTCCCTTTTGAACTTCATTTTATTCAGTTTAGCCCACTTCTCAAATCTATCCTTTGCTGTCTTCAGTTGTGTTTGCTACCCCTCCAAGTTTAGTATCATCTTCAAATTTAATAAGTATCCCCTCTAATCCCTCATCCAAATCATTTATAAATATGTTGAACAACACAGGCCCCAGGACAGATCCTTGGGTACTCCACTTGTCACTCTTTTCCAAGAAGATGCTGAACCATTAACAAGTACCCTCTGGGTACGATCTGTCAACCAGTTATTTATCCACCTGACAGAATTAGGATCTATACCGCATTTTACCAACTTGTGAACAAGAATATGATATGTAACCTTATCAAAAGCTTTACTGAAATCCAGATAAACTATGTCCACGGCATTCCCATGATACAGCAAGGTAGTCACTTTCTCAAAAAAAAGAGATAAGGTTGGTCTGACAGGTTGCTCTCTCTCTCTCACACACACAGAAACACAACTCTACCAACTGTTAAAGTTGGGTAGGAAGGGAAGGCACAGGACCCCCGAGGGATACAGTGGGGGGGGGGGCGGTGTGCTGCTCTCACCTCTCTCACTCATACACACACACAACACACAGAGCCATACGGGTGCAGGCAGTTCCTTTGCCCCCCCCTAGGGCTTAGCTTCCGAGGGTTGGGCAGGTAGGTGCCTCTGCCTGCTGTCCTTGGGAGGCTCCCAGAAGCCCACTTCTATCCCTGACAATGTCCAACAGCAAAATGAAGGTAAGTGGTGTCAAGCAATTAAGACAGTTGATGCTGAAAGCTAAGCTGGACAGGGTTCTGGTATAGCCTTGTTTCAATTGGATTTCATCAGCAGTAACAGCTAAAAAGGAGAAAAAAGATAATAAACAATACAAAATATAACCCCCAAGTTAGTTATCAAGAAGGAAGTGAGGCTTCTGGGAGTGTTTTCAGATATCTCCCTTCCCAGTAACAGACATCACCTCCTCTCCAAGTGAAGTCAGGTGAGCTCTTTGTGATGTCATTTCTAAAACTCTCCTGTTTTGGGGGGAGGTTGGTTTCCCCTGTGACTGGGAGTGTTTTCAGATATCTACCTTCCCAGTAGCAAACATCACCTCCTCTCCAAGGGAACTCAGGTGAGCTCTTTGTGATGTCACTTCTCTAATGACATCATATAAGGTCATTTCTCACTTTGTTATGTCATTTCAGTAAGTCTCCAGTTTCTAGGTGGAGGTTTGCTTCCCCTGGGACTGCGAGTGTTATCCGATATCTCCCTTCCCAGTAACAGATGTCACCTCCTCTCCAAGGGAACTCAGGTGAGCTCTTTGTGTTGTCATTTCTCTAAAGACATCATATAAGGTCATTTCTCATTTTGTTATGACATTTCAGTAAGTCTCCAGTTTCTAGGTGAAGGTAGGCTTCCCCTGAGACTGCTAGTATTCAGATATATCCCTTCCCAGTAACAGACATCACCTCCTCTCCAAGGGAACTCAGGTGAGCTCTTTGTGATGTCATTTCAATAAGTCTCCAGTTTATAGGTAGAGGTTGGCTTCCCCTGTGAATGCTAGTCATATATATCCCTTCCTAGTAACAGACATCACCTCCTCACCAAGAGAACTCAGGTGAGCTCTTTGTGATGTCATTTCAATAAGTCTCCATTTTCTAGGTGAAGGTTGGCTTCCTCTGTGACTACTAGTATTCAGTTACCTCCCTTCCCAGTAACAGACATCACATCCTCTCCAAGGAAACTCAGGTGAGCTCTTTGTGATGTTATTTCAAGTCTCCAGTTTCTATGTGGAGGTTGGCTTCCCCTGTGAATGCTAGTATTCAGATATATCTCTTCCCAGTAACAGACATCACCTCCTCTATAAGAGAACTCAGGTGAGCTCTTTGTGATGTCATTTCAGTAAGTCTCCAGTTCATAGGTAGAGGTTGGCTTCCCCTGTGACTGCGCGTGTTTTCAGATATCTCCCTTCCCAGGAACAGACATCACCTCCTCTCCAAGGGAACTCAGGTGAGCTCTTTGTGATGTCGTTTCAATAAGTCTCCAGTTTATAGGTAGAGGTTGGCTTCCCCTGTGAATGCTAGTCATATATATCCCTTCCTAGTAACAGACATCACCTCCTCACCAAGAGAACTCAGGTGAGCTCTTTGTGATGTCATTTCAATAAGTCTCCATTTTCTAGGTGAAGGTTGGCTTCCTCTGTGACTACTAGTATTCAGTTACCTCCCTTCCCAGTAACAGACATCACATCCTCTCCAAGGAAACTCAGGTGAGCTCTTTGTGATGTTATTTCAAGTCTCCAGTTTCTACGTGGAGGTTGGCTTCCCCTGTGAATGCTAGTATTCAGATATATCCCTTCCCAGTAACAGACATCACCTCCTCTATAAGAGAACTCAGGTGAGCTCTTTGTGATGTCATTTCAGTAAGTCTCCAGTTCATAGGTAGAGGTTGGCTTCCCCTGTGACTGCGCGTGTTTTCAGATATCTCCCTTCCCAGGAACAGACATCACCTCCTCTCCAAGGGAACTCAGGTGAGCTCTTTGTGATGTCGTTTCAATAAGTCTCCAGTTTTTGGGGGAGGTTGGCTTCTCCTGTGACTGCGAGTGTTTTCAGATATCTCCCTTCCCAGTAACAGACATCACATCCTCTCCAAGGGAACTCAGGTGAGCTCTTTGTGATGTCGTTTCAATAAGTCTCCAGTTTTTGGGGGAGGTTGGCTTCCCCTGTGACTGCGAGTGTTTTCGGATATCTCCCTTCCCAGTAACAGACATCACCTCCTCTCCAAGGGAACTCAGGTGAGCTCTTTGTGATGTCATTTTAAGAAGTCTCCAGTTTTTTGGGGAGGTTGGCTTCCCCTGTGACTGCGAGTGTTTTCAGATATCTCCCTTCCCAGGAACAGACATCACCTCCTCTCCAAGGGAACTCAGGTGAGCTCTTTGTGATGTCGTTTCAATAAGTCTCCAGTTTTTGGGGGAGGTTGGCTTCTCCTGTGACTGCGAGTGTTTTCAGATATCTCCCTTCCCAGTAACAGACATCACATCCTCTCCAAGGGAACTCAGGTGAGCTCTTTGTGATGTCGTTTCAATAAGTCTCCAGTTTTTGGGGGAGGTTGGCTTCCCCTGTGACTGCGAGTGTTTTCGGATATCTCCCTTCCCAGTAACAGACATCACCTCCTCTCCAAGGGAACTCAGGTGAGCTCTTTGTGATGTCATTTTAAGAAGTCTCCAGTTTTTTGGGGAGGTTGGCTTCCCCTGTGACTGCGAGTGTTTTCAGATATCTCCCTTCCCAGTAACAGACATCACCTCCTCTCCAAGGGAACTCAGGTGAGCTCTTTGTGATGTCGTTTCAATAAGTCTCCAGTTTTTGGGGGAGGTTGGCTTCCCCTGTGACTGCGAGTGTTTTCGGATATCTCCCTTCCCAGTAACAGACATCACCTCCTCTCCAAGGGAACTCAGGTGAGCTCTTTGTGATGTCATTTTAAGAAGTCTCCAGTTTTTTGGGGGAGGTGGGCTTCCCCTGTGACTGCGAGTGTTTTCGGATATCTCCCTTCCCAGTAACAGACATCACATCCTCTCCAAGGGAACTCAGGTGAGCTCTTTGTGATGTCGTTTCAATAAGTCTCCAGTTTTTGGGGGAGGTGGGCTTCCCCTGTGACTGCGAGTGTTTTCAGATATCTCCCTTCTCAGTAACAGACATCACCTCCTCTCCAAGGGAACTTAGGCGAAGTTTTTGTGTTTTGGGGAGAGGTTGGCTTCTTTTTCTTCTCCTTTTCTATTTTTCTCTTTTTTTCTCTCCCTCTCTCCTTATTTCAAACGTGTTTTGCCTTTGGGTTTCTGTGGGTGGGGGCCTGGGGGGGGGGTTTGGGTAATTGTATTTGGTGTTTTTATTGTGTTAACTGTTTGCTGTTTTGTTTTTTGTAAAAGTTTTTTGGAGGTGGGGGTTGGGGCTTGTATTGTAATGTTGCATTGTTTCTGGTTGTTTTTTGGGGTTTTTTTTTAGCTGTTTTGGGTTTTTTCCACAGGTTTCCTCAGTTGCCACCTTTGGGCTTTGTGCCCTGGGTGGCAGCTGGTTGTTTGATAGTTGTAGTTGTTTTTTGGTGGGGGGCTAGTTTTAGTTTAGGGGGGGTTGTGTTTCTTCTTAGGTTGGTTTAGCTTAGGGCCTTGCAGGGCCAGTTTTTGCCAGCCACCTTTGGGGGAGTGCCGTGGGTGGCTGCTGCTTGTTTGTTGGAAGCTGTTTCTTTGGTAGAGTTAGCTTGTTTGGTTAGAGCCCTGCGGGGCAAGTTTTTCTTGGTAGCCACCCTTGGGGGAGTGCCCTGGGTGGCTGCTGGTTGTTTGTCTGTAGAAGCTGTTTGGGTGGCCTAGGCTAGGCTTGGTTTGATTTGACAGTTTGGGCCTTGCAGGGCCACTTTTGCTTGGTTGCCACCTTTGGGAGAGTGCCCTGGGTGGCTGGCAGCTGGTTGGTGTTTTAGAGATTGTTCGTTTCCTTCCTGGGGGGAATTGCTGCGTTCTTGGGGTATCCAATTAGTGACCCTTTAAATAGGCAGTAAAATCCATAGTGTTAAGAGAAATTATAAAGTGCAAATAATTTTTTAGAATAGATAGTTTCTTTCCTAAGTAGCCAGATAGGATTTTTATAAGAGAACAGTGATTTGGGTTTTATGTTAAAATAGTATTTTCTTAATAGTTAAAAAACATTTAAACCAGCAGGGGCTGTGCCTTATTGAAGGCCAGCTTTCCTGGTAGAGACAGGAATTGATTTAGAGGCCAACAGGTTTAGGGGTTCTTCTTAGCAGATCAGGTGGGGGCTTGGTGCATAAATCTGTTCCAGCCTTCCTTCTAGCTAGTAACACTCAAGTAGTTTAAAACACTTTAAAAGTCTAAAAAGGTTTTTTTTTTCTAATTTTTCCCTGCTGTAGGTTAGGTAGGGCCAGTTAAACTTAGCTAGGACCAGACAGGTTCCTTTTGTTTAACAAAAGAGAGAGAGAGAGAACAGGAAAACTCCATAGAAGTTAGGTCAGCTTAGGGTCTAAAAAAACTAAACAGGTAGCTGGTGGGAGGGTTTTATAAGTTTCAAGGTTTCCTTAGAAACAGGTGTTAGGGCAGTTAGTGGTAGGGCCTCAAATTTCCCTGTCTCTTAGATTACAGACAGTTAGTAGGAAAAGTTTGTCCAAGGGAACATGAGAGGGAAGAAGGAAGGTCAGGCTAGGGGCCCTGGGGGAAAGGCCCTACAGAAAACTAGAGGAGTGGAGGGGAGTGAGAGGGGGAAGGAAGCGTCCTTCCCCCCACCTGAGAAGAGGCCTGTCTTGGGTCGACCTTCCACCACTCCGACCTCTGGCCGGAGTGGTGCAATAAAGAGTGTCCGCAAAGGTCTCTTTATTGAGGCGGCTGACGGGGCGCCCCCTTCTAAGGTGCGGCAGGCAGGGGTCTTTGCTGGCACTTCTGCGGGGCCTGGTGATCAGGCAGCCCCTCGTGCCGCTCCTTTTGCTAGCGAGGCATGGGGGCGTCAGGAGGAGTTGCCTGATCTCTCCCTCGGGGTCAGCCTTGGGGACATGAGTGGCTTGTCCTTCATGTCCCCAGGCATCACCTCGGGGGTGCAGAGAGCCCTGGAGGAGATGGGTGAGGGACTGACCCGCCAGTCTACTCCCCTTTCTCCTCCAGGATCCAGCAGGCTTCAATTGGGGGGGGGGGGGACAGGAGCAGATGGTAGAGGTGGTGCAAGAGGGAGAGATGGAGGTGGTACCCCCTGCCCCGCCATCTTGACCCCTTCCCCCTCTCTCACCTCCTTCTGTCCCCACCTCAGGACACGCTGTGTCCGGCCCGAGCTCCTCACAGGAGGTGTCGTCCAAAGGCTCCAAAGTCTGGAATTACTTCCAGACAGTGGAGGGAACCCACCTAGCAGAGTGCCAGCTCTGTAGGCAGAGGGTTAGTTGTGGAAGGCAGGAGCGCCACTACACGACTAGCGGCCTCATGAACCACCTGAAGAGGCACCACCAGGCTGTCCTGCTTCAGGGGGACAGACAGGCTGGCAGTGGGGTCCTGCGCAGGCACAACCTACCAGCACGGGGCTGGAGAGTCTACCTGGGACCTCCACCTCGAGAGCTCTCCCTAAGAGTTCTTCTCAGGGGGCGGGTGGAGTTAGAGGGAGGCAAGCGACCATGGTGGAGATGCTTGCCCGGGCTGGCAGTGGCATGCCAAAAGGGGGGTTTGAGGCAGGGTGTAGGGCCACGAACCATGACCTAGCTGCGCTCATGGCCGTGGGTGGGTACCCCTTTCGTCTGGCTGACGACGTGTACTTCCACCGACTATGCCGTTGCATATCCACCTGGTACACGCCTCCTAGTCGTACCACGATTAGCAGGACAGTGTTGCCCTCTCTTTATAGGGCAGCCAGGTGCCGCGTGGAGGTAGAGATGTCCCGATCTTCAGGGACCGTACACTTCACGTCGGACATATGGACGTCATGTCATGTGCAAGATGCGTACATCTCGCTGACTGTGCATTGGTGGGACGTACGGGAGGTGCTGGATGGGGTTGAGCCTGTTAGGCAGGGTGAGGGCTGCCGGGCAGGCTATCGCCATGCCTTGCTGCACATCGAGCCCTTCGATGTGCGGCACACAGCAGACAACATCGAGGGCACCATTTGTAGAATGGTAGATGGGTGGGTAGGCAGTGGGACGGGGGTCACTAAGGGTTTCTTGGTGACATATGGTGCCCTCAACATGACCAAGGCGGTCAAGGGCATGGGCCTGAAGCACATCTCCTGTGCAGCCCACCTTCTCCACCTCGTGGTTAAGGATGGCCTTGGGATCGGCTCCAAGGGAACGGTTCATCTGCCAAAGCCATTGACTTCCGGCATCTCATCGAGAAGTGCCGGAAGATCGTGGTGCATTTCTCTCACAGCTTGTACGACGTCTCGAGGCTGGAGAGAAAGCAGGTCCTGATGGGCGTGCCGCAGCACTGCCTTATCAGAGACGTCAGCACGCGCTGGAACTCCACCCGCGCCATGCTTGAGCGCTTGGTGGAGCAGAGGAGAGCCTTAGTCGCCCTTTTCCAGGAGACGAGGATGTTTATGCCTGGGGAGTGGCTCACCCACCGAGAGTGGGAGATCATTTCTCAGAGCGTGGAAGTGCTTGGGCCCTTCAAGACTTCCACGGAGATGCTCTCATCTGACACGGCGAGTTTGGGTCTAGTCATGCCCATGGTCCACAAGGCCCGTGTGGTCCTGGACCCAGCTCGAGGACGTGCAGACGCTGTTCCAGCCGTGCACGCGCTTGCGAGGAGGCTTCTGAGTGGGCTTGACAGCCGCTTTGAACCCCTCTGCAAGTCTGTGACATACAGGCTCGCCGCCATGTGTGATCCGCGCATCAAGGGCAGCTCAGCAGAGAGGGTGAGGAGCCTTCCTGAATGGCGCGAGCTGCTCATTCAGAGGCTTGCCTGGTGGAAGTCCAAGGAGGCTGAGGTGTCAGGCCAGGCAGGGGAGGAAGGAGCCAGCACGTCCGCTGCTTCTCCCCCCCAGCCTCTGCTGGCACATTAGCCACTGTGGGCCACCCCAGCGAAAAGGCTGAGCAGGGCAACTTCTTGCTGGGGTTCTTCCAGCCCACTCCTTCTCTTGAGGACAGCGGGTGCCCGAGGGAGGACAGTGCATCTGGGATGGTGAGGGCTTACCTCGGTGAGCCCCAGGAGTCCGAGAACGCCTGTCCCTTGAGTTACTGGGCCAGGATGGAGGCGGTCTGGCCGGCCCTCTCCTGCCTGGCCCGTGTCTACCTTTCGTGCCCGCCAACAAGCGTCCAGAGCGAGCGGGCTTTTTCTCATGCGAGCAGCACCGTCTGCGAGTATCGCTCCCGCCTGGCGCCCGAAAGAGTCCAGCAATTGGTCTTCCTCAAGGTCAACTTGCCGGCTCTTGGCCATCCAGAACTATTCTTGGAGGAGGACTGAGGTGAGCACATAATTGCTGTGACTGCATCCTCTCTGAGTCTGTTCTGGGTGGCGGGGATGAAAAACGCTCGCCCAAGGTAAAAATTCAGACAGGACCAGTGCCCTGGCCAATCTAAATTGCCCCCCCACCCCGCACACAGAAATTCTGCAACCACCAGAGGGCCAGAGATTAAATCTGGGTCCCTCAGTCATGCCACCCATTTGGAAAACTTTTCCCAGTCCCAAAGTGAGCCTTAGAGCTCAAGGTAAACCTAAGAAGTAACTGAGCATTTCTCAGTGGGTGCCCAGGAGGAGTTTGCTTCACTGGGGGTTTCTGGGGGAATCTCCAGGTCTCCCCTGGAGGTTGACATCCCTGAGCCACTAGTGTTCCTAGTGGTCCAGGGATATCCCCCCCACAGGCCAGTGCAGGGACCCCCTCTCCTCTGCAGGGGAACCCAGGTGAGAACTTAGTGGACCTTATTGGTTCTGCAGTTCTCACCTGGAGGCTGCTTAGGCTGCCAGCCACAGGTTCCCCTGCACCTGGGAGAGAGAGTCCCTTCCTGGCCTGCTCTGTTTGGAGCCAATGCAAGTCAATGTCTCCATTGACTTACATTGGAAAGCCTTCCCCCGCCTACCCAGGGGGCTGGGAGGGGGGGGTGCAAGTTGCACCCCTGAAACTTCTTGGGGAGCTCAGGGAGGGTCTTCCCTGAGTCCCCTGAAGGTTTCAAGAAGATTGGACCAAGGGGTCCAATCCTAGGAGCTCCCAAAGAGGGTGCCCCTATCCGCTCCATTGGTTACAATGGAGTGTCAGGTTCTTTAGGCTGAACATGTTTCCCCATAGACTTCTATGGGGAATGTTCCTTGGGAGCCTATAGGATGGGACCCCCTGGTGCAATTTTCCTGAAACTTGCAGGGGACGGAGGGAAGACCCCCCCCCCTAGAGCTCCCCTGCAAGTTTCATGAAGATTGGACCAAACTTCTTTTGAAATACGAGACTGAGTCAGAACAAGTAAAGAATTGCATGATTAAATGGATGCAAAACCTGGGCTCCATAATTGGTATGGAGGAATGGGAACGAGTTTGGATCAAAATTCCTAAACAAACCAACAGCCAAATTTTAAGGGAAAACTGGTATAAGATGTTTTATAGATGGTATATTACTCCAAAGGTCATTGCAAAAATCTCAGATAGGTTTGATAATAAATGTTGGAAATGTCATAAAGCAGTAGGTTCTTTTTATCACATGTGGTGGAATTGTGAGAAAGCAAAAAAGTATTGGGTTAAAATACATATGGTGTTACAGGAAATATTTAAAATGCGATACCCAATGAAGCCTGAATCTATGCTGTTAAGCTTCCACCCAAGTGCTTTACCTACTTCTTCTAGAATCCTCTTCTTCCATGCAACTACGGCGGCACGGTTGGTGTGGGCGAAGCACTGGAAGGCGACTGAGACTCCAACTATTTCTACATGGCTTGATAAATTAGCAGACTTAGCAAAAATGGCAAGACTCACCAACATGGTTAAGAAGAGATCTCCGGAAGAATATGATGAACAGTGGAGTGATTATTTGGACTTTCTTAAGAAAGACAGCAGTAACTGTTAGATTAGGACCAATATGTAATGGGAACTGACTATATATCTCTTGAGATAATATCAGACTACATCAAGTATGATATACGTGTATTGACGACACTTATCAACTGGTCGCCTCTTTGTTTTTCGTTTTTCTGTAAATGCTTTTTATAAGAACAAATAACAATAAAAACTGAATTAAAAAAAAAAAAAAAAGATTGGACCAAGGGGTCCCATCCTATGGGCTCCCAAAAGCGTGAGAAAAAAATGATTTCAGCAGGTAAATTGCCAATTTCCTTGTTCTGAAATCATTTTTTTCTCACGCATTTTTTTCTCACGCTTTTGGCAGCCCATAGGATGGCCTCCATTGATTTGCATTGGCCCCGAATCGATTCGGACCAGTCCGAATCGGTCTGAATCGGCTGATTCGGATCCAAACAGGTCTGAATCGGGCCGTTTCGGATCCGAAACCCTAGTTGGCTTCCCCTGTGACTGCGAGTGTTTTCAGATATCTCCCTTCCCAGTAACAGACACCACCTCCTCTCCAAGGGAATTTAGGTGAGCTCTATGTGATGTCATTTCAATAAGTCTCTAGTTTTTTGGGGAGGTTGGCTTCCCCTGTGACTGCGAGTGTTTTCAGATATCTCCCTTCCCAGTAACAGACACCACCTCCTCTCCAAGGGAACTCAGGTGAGCTCTTTGTGATGTCATTTCAGTACGTCCTTGGTTTGTAGGTCAAGGTTGGCGTCCCTGTGACCTGCGAATGTTTTCAGATAACTCCCTTACCAGTAACAGACATCACCTCCTCACCAAGGTAACTCAGGTGAGCTCTTTGTGATGTCATTTTAATAACTCTCCAGTTTTTGGGAGAGGTTGGCTTCCCCTGTGACTCCGAGTGTATTCAGATATCTCCCTTCCCAGTAACAGACATCACCTCCTGTCCAAAGGAACTCAGGTGAGCTCTTTGTGATGTCATTTCTCTAATGACATCATCTAAAATCATTTCACATTTGTAATGTTCCAGAGAACTTCCACAGCCCTTGTCCATCATCTTCGGAACCTCTTTAAGGACTGGAGATGTCCCGGAGGACTGGAAAAGAGCAAACGTTATTCCGATCTTCAAAAAAGGGAGGAAGGATGACCCAGGAAACTACCAGTGAGTCTGACCTCTGTTGTGGGGAAGATAATGGAGCAGATATTAAAGGGAGCGATCTGCAAACAACTGGAGGACAATTTGGTGATCCAAGGAAGTCAGCATGGATTTGTATCCAACAGGTCCTGCCAGACCAACCTAGTTTCCTTTTTTGACCAAGTAACAGGTTTGCTGGATCAGGGAAATTCAGTTAATGTCATTTACTTGGATTTTAGTAAAGCTTTTGACAAGGTTCCCCATGATGTTCTGATGGATAAGTTGAAGGACTGCAATCTGGATTTTCAGATAGTCAGGTGGATAGGGAATTGGTTAGAGAACCGCACTCAAAGAGTTGTTGTCAATGGTGTTTCATCAGACTGGAGAGAGGTGAGTAGCGGGGTACCTCAGGGCTCGGTGCTCGGCCTGGTACTTTTTAACATATTTATTAATGATCTAGATGAGGGGGTGGAGGGACTACTCATCAAGTTTGCAGGTGACACCAAATTGGGAAGACTGGCAAATACTCCGGAAGATAGAGACAGTTCAACGAGATCTGAACACAATGGAAAAATGGGCAAATGAGAACAAGATGCAATTTAATAAAGATAAGTGTAAAGTTCTGCATCTGTGTCAGAAAAATGAAAATATGCCTACTGGATGGGGGATACACTTCTAGGTAGCACTGTGTGTGAACGCGACCTTGGGGTACTTGTGGATTGTAAACTAAACATGAGCAGGCAGTGTGATGCAGCGGTAAAAATGGCAAATGCCATTTTGGGCTGTATCAACAGGGGCATCACATCAAAATCACAAGATGTCATAGTCCCATTGTATATGGCACTGGTCAGACCAGAGTACTGGAGTACTGTGTGCAGTTCTGGAGGCCTCACTTCAAGAAGGACGTCGATAAAATTGAAAGGGTACAGAGGAGAGTGACGAAGATGATCTGGGGCTAAGGGACCAAGCCCTGTAAAGATAGGTTTGAGGGAGTTGGGAATGTTCAGCCTGGAGAAAAGGAGGTTGAGAGGGGACATGATAGCCCAATTTAAGTATTTGAAAGGTTGTCACTTGGAGGAGGGCAGGATGCTGTTTCTGCTGGCTGCAGTGGAGAGGACACGCAGTAATGGGTTTAAACATCAAGTACAACGATATAGGCTAGATATCAGGAAAACGTTTTTCACAGTCAGAGTAGTTCAGCAGTGGAATAGGCTGCCTAAGGAGGTGGTGAGCTACCCCTCACTGGAAGTCTTCAAGCAAAGGTTGGATACACACTTTTCTTGGATGCTTTAGGATGCTTAGGGCTAATCCTGCGTTGAGCAGGGGGTTGGACTAGATAGCCTGTATGGCCCCTTCCAACTCTATGATTCTATGATTCTATGTCATTACAATAAGTCTTCAGTTTCTAGGTGGAGGCTGGCTATCCCTGTCCTTTCCCAGTAACAGACATCACGTCCTCTCCAAGGGAACTCAGGTGAGCTCTTTTTGATGTCATTTCAATACGTCTCCATTTTCTAGGTGGAGGTTGGCTTCCCTTGTGATTGCAAATGTTTTCGGATATCTCCCGTTTCGGTAACAGACATCACCTCCTCTCCAAGGGAACTCAGGTGAGCTCTTTTTGATGTCATTTCAATAAGTCTCCATTTTTTCTAGGTGGAGGTTGGCTTCCCCTTTGATTACTAATGTTTTCGGATATCTCCCTTTTCAGTAACAGACATCACCTCCTCTCCAATGAAACTCAGGTGAACTCTTTTTGATGTCATGTCAATAAGTCTCCATTTTCTAGGTGGAGGTTGTCTTCCCCTTTGATTACTAATGTTTTCGGATATCTCCCTTTCCAGTAAAAGACATCACCTCCTCTCCAAGGAAACTCAGGTGAGCGCATTGTGATATCATTTCAATAAGTCTCCAGTTTTTGGGGGAGGTTGGCTTCCCCTGTGACTGCGAGTGTTTTCAGATATCTCCCTTCCCAGTAACAGACACCACCTCATCTCCAAGGAAACTCAGGTGAGTGCATTGTGATGTCATTTCAATAAGTCTCCAATTTTTGGGGGAGGATGGCTTCCCCTGGGACTGCTCGTGATTTCAGATATCTCCCTTCCAAGTAACAGACAACACCTTCTGTCCAAAGGAACTCAGCTCTTTGTGATGTCATTTCAATAAGTCTCCAGTTTTTGGGGGAGGTTGGCTTCCACTATGATTGCTAGTGTTTTCTGATATCTCCCTTCCCAGTAACAGAAATCACCTCCTCTCCAAAGGAGGTGAGCTCTTTTTGATGTCATTTCAATAAGTCTCCATTTTCTACGTGGAGGTTGGCTTCCCCTGTGACTGGGAGTGTTTTCAGATATATCCCTTCCCAGTAACAGACATCACCATCTCTCCAAGGGAACTCAGGTGAGCGCTTTGTGATGTCATGTCAATAAGTCTCCAGTTTTGGGGGGAGGATGGCTTCCCCGGGACTGCTCGTGATTTCAGATATCTCCCTTCCAAGTAACAGACTACACCTTTTGTCCAAAGGAACTCGGCTCTTTGTGATGTCATTTCAATAAGTCTACAGTTTTTGGGGGAGGTTGGCTTCCCCTGTGACTGCGAATGTTTTCGGATATCTGCCTTTTCTGTAACACACATCACCTCCTCTCCAAGGGAACTCAGGCGACTTCTTTGTGATGTCATTTCTCTAATGACATCATATAACTTCATTTCTCATTTGTGATGTCATTACAATAAGTCTTCCGTTTCTAGGTGGAGGTTGGCTTCCCCTGTGACTGCGAATGTTTTCGGATATCTTCCTTCCCAGTAACAGACATCACCTCCTCTCCAAGGGAACTCAGGTGAGCTTTTTTTAAAAATAATTTTATTATGTATTATTATGACTGCGAATGTTTTCAGATATCTCCCTTCCCAGTAACAGACATCACCTCCTCTCCAAGGGAACTCAGGTGAGCGCTTTGTGATGTGATTTCAATAAGTCTCCATTTTCTAGGTGGAGGTTGGCTTCCCCTATGATTGCGAATGTTTTCGGATATTTCCCTTTTCAGTAACAGGTATCACCTCCTGTCTAAGAGAACTCAGGTGAGCGCTTTGTGATGTCATTTCAATAAGTCTCCAGTTTTTGGGGGAGGATGGCTTCCCCTGGGACTGCTCGTGATTTCAGATATCTCCCTTCCCAGTAACAGACATCACCTCCTCTCCAAGGGAATTCAGACGACTTCTTTGTGATGTCGTTTCTCTAATGACATCATCTAATGTCATTTCTCATTTGTGATGTCATTACAATAAGCCTTCTGTTTCTAGGTGGAGGTTGGCTTCCCCTGTGACTGCGAGTGTTTTTCGATACCTCCCTTCCCAGTAACAGACATCACCTCCTCTCCAAGGGAACTCAGGTGAGCGCGTTGTGATGTCATTTTAATACGTCTCCAGTTTTTGGGGGAGGCTGGCTTCCCCTGTGACTGCGAGCTTTTTCAGATATCTCCCTTCCGAGTAACAGACATCACCTCCTCTCCAAGGGAACTCAGGTGAGCGCTTTGTGATGTCATTTCTCTAATGACATCATCTAATGTCATTTTTCATTTGTGATGTCATTACAATAAGCCTTCTGTTTCTAGGTGGAGGTTGGCTTCCCCTGTGACTGCGAGTGTTTTCAGATATCTCCCTTCCGAGTAACAGACATCACCTCCTCTCCAAGGGAACTCAGGTGAGCGCTTTGTGATGTCATTTCTCTAATGACATCATCTAATGTCATTTTTCATTTGTGATGTCATTACAATAAGCCTTCTGTTTCTAGGTGGAGGTTGGCTTCCCCTGTGACTGCGAGTGTTTTCAGATATCTCCCTTCCGAGTAACAGACATCACCTCCTCTCCAAGGGAACTCAGGTGAGCGCTTTGTGATGTCATTTCTCTAATGACATCATCTAATGTCATTTTTCATTTGTGATGTCATTACAATAAGCCTTCTGTTTCTAGGTGGAGGTTGGCTTCCCCTGTGACTGCGAGTGTTTTCAGATATCTCCCTTCCCAGTAATAGACATCACCTCCTCTGCAAGGGAACTCAGGTGAGCGCTTTGTGATGTCATTTCAATACATCTCCAGTTTTTGGGGGAGGCTGGCTTCCCCTGTGACTACTAATGCTTTCAGATATCTCCCTTCCCAGTAACAGACATCACCACCTCTCCAAGGGAAATGAGGTGAGCGCTTTGTGATGTCATGTCAATAAGTCTCCAGTTTTGGGGGGAGGATGGCTTCCCCTGGGACTGCTCGTGATTTCAGATATCTCCCTTCCAAGTAACGGACTACACCTTTTGTCCAAAGGAACTCGGCTCTTTGTGATGTCATTTCAATAAGTCTACAGTTTTGGGGGGAGGATGGCTTCCTCTGGGACTGCTCGTGATTTCAGATATCTCCCTTCCAAGTAACGGACTACACTTTTTGTCCAAAGGAACTCGGCTCTTTGTGATGTCATTTCAATAAGTCTCCATTTTCTAGGTGGAGGTTGGCTTCTCCTGTGACTGCGAATGTTTTCGGATATCTCCCTTTTCTGTAACACACATCACCTCCTCTCCAATGTTTTCGGATATCTCCCTTTTCAGGAACAGACATCATATCCTCTCCAAGGGAACTCAGGTGAGCACTTTGTGAAGTCATTTCAATACGTCTCCAGTTTTTGGGGGAGGTTGGCTTCCCCTGTGACTGCGAGTGTTTTCAGGTATCTCCCTTCCCAGTAACAGACATCACCTCCTCACCAAGGGAACTCAGGTGAACGCTTTGTGATGTCATTTCAATACGTCTCCAGTTTTTGGGGGAGGTTGGCTTCCCCTGTGACTGCGAGTGTTTTCCGATATCTTCCTTCTCAGTAACAGACATCACCTCCTTTCCTAGGGAACTCTGGTGAACTCTTTTTGATGTCATTTCAATGTCTCCATTTTCTAGGTGGAGGTTGGCTACCCCTGTGATTGCGAATGTTTTCGGATATCTCCGTTCCCAGTAACAGACACCACCTCCTCTCCAAGGGAACTCAGGTGAGCGCTTTGTGATATCATTTCAATAAGTCTCCAGTTTTTGGGGGAGGTTGGCTTTCCCTGGGACTGTTCGTGATTTGAGATATCTGCCTTTTCAGTAACAGACATCACATACTCTCCAAGGGAACTCAGGTGAGCGCTTTGTGATGTCATTTCAATAAGTCTCCAGTTTTTGGGGGAGGATGGCTTCCCCTGGGACTGTTCGTGATTTCAGATATCTCCCTTTTCAGTAACAGACATCACAACCTCTCCAAGGAAACTCAGGTGAGCGCTTTGTGATGTCATTTCAATAAGTCTCCAGTTTTTGGGTGAGGTTGGCTTCCCCTGTGACTGCTAGTGTTTTCAGATATCTCCCTTCCCAGTAACAGACATCACATCCTCTCCATGGGAACTCAGGTGAGCACTTTGTGATGTCATTTCAATAAGTCTCCAGTTTTTGGGGCAGGATGGCTTCCCCTGGGACCGCTCGTGATTTCAGATACCTCCCTTCCAAGTAATAGACAACACCTCCTCTCCAAGGGAACTCTGGTGAGCGCTTTGTGATATCATTTCAATAAGTCTCCAGTTTTTGGGGGAGGATGGCTTCCCCTGGGACCGCTCGTGATTTCAGATACCTCCCTTCCAAGTAACAGACAACACCTTCTGTCCAAAGGAACTAGGCTCTTTGTGATGTCATTTCAATAAGTCTCCAGTTTTTGGGGGAGGTTGGCTTCCACTATGACTGCTAGTGTTTTCTAATATCTCCCTTCCCAGTAACAGACATCACCTCCTCTCCAAGGAAACTCTGGCGACTTCCTTGTGATGTCATTTCTCTAATGACATCATCTAATGTCATTTCTCATTTGTGATGTCATTTCAGTAAGTCTTCAGTTTCTAGGTGGCGGTTGGCTTCCCCTGTGATTGCGAATCTTTTCGGATATCTCCCTTTTCAGGAACAGGCATCACATCCTCTCCAAGGGAACTCAGGTGAGCGCTTTGTGATGTCATTTCAATAAGTCTCCAGTTTTTGGGGGAGGTTGGCTTCCCCTGTGACTGCGAGTGTTCTAAGATATCTCCCTTCCCAGTAACAGACATCACCTCCTCTCCAAGGGAACTCAGGTGAACTCTTTTTGATGTCATTTCAATAAGTCTCCATTTTCTAGGTGGAGGTTGGCTTCCCCTGTGATTGCGAATCTTTTCGGATATCTCCCTTTTCAGGAACACGCATCACATCCTGTCCAAGGGAACTCAGGTGAGCGCTTTGTGATGTCATTTCAATAAGTCTCCAGTTTTGGGGGGAGGTTGGCTTCCCCTGTGACTGCGAGTGTTTTCAGATATCTCCCTTCCCAGTAACAGACATCACCTCCTCTCCAAGGGAACTCAGGTGAACGCTTTGTGATGTCATTTCAATACGTCTCCAGTTTTTGGGGGAGGTTGGCTTCCCCTGTGACTGCGAGTGTTTTCAGATATCTCCCTTCCCAGTAACAGACATCACCTCCTCTCCAAGGGAACTCAGGTGAGCGCTTTGTGATGTCATTTCAATACGTCTCCAGTTTTTGGGTGAGGTTGGCTTCCCCTGTGACTGCTCGTGATTTCAGATATCTCCCTTCCCAGTAACAGACACCACCTCCTCTCAAAGGGAACTGTGAACTCTATTTGATGTCATTTTAATAAGTCTCCATTTTCTAGGTGGAGGTTGGCTACCCCTGTGATTGCGAATGTTTTCAGATATCTCCCTTTTCAGGAACAGACATCACATCCTCTCCAAGGGAACTCAGGTGAACGCTTTGTGATGTCATTTTAATAAGTCTCCATTTTCTAGGTGGAGGTTGGCTACCCCTGTGATTGCGAATGTTTTCCGATATCTCCCTTTTCAGGAACAGACATCACATCCTCTCCAAGGGAACTCAGGTGAACGCTTTGTGATGTCATTTTAATAAGTCTCCATTTTCTAGGTGGAGGTTGGCTACCCCTGTGATTGCGAATGTTTTCAGATATCTCAATTTTCAGGAACAGACATCACATCCTCTCCAAGGGAACTCAGGTGAACGCTTTGTGATGTCATTTTAATAAGTCTCCATTTTCTAGGTGGAGGTTGGCTACCCCTGTGATTGCATATGTTTTCGGATATCTCCGTTCCCAGTAACAGACACCACCTCCTCTCCAAGGGAAGTTAGGTGAGCGCTTTGTGATATCATTTCAATAAGTCTCCAGTTTTTGGGGGAGGTTGGCTTCCCCTGGGACTGTTCATGATTTCAGATATCTGCCTTTTCAGTAACAGACATCACATCCTCTCCAAGGGAACTCAGGTGAGCGCTTTGTGATGTCATTTCAATAAGTCTCCAGTTTTTGGGTGAGGTTGGCTTCCCCTGTGACTGCTAGTGCTTTCAGATATCTCCCTTCCCAGTAACAGACACCACCTCCTCTCCATGGGAACTCTGGTGAACTCTTTTTGATGTCATTTTAATAAGTCTCCATTTTCTAGGTGGAGGTTGGCTTCCCCTGTGATTGCGAATCTTTTCGGATATCTCCCTTTTCAGGAACAGACATCATATCCTCTCCAAGGGAACTCAGGTGAACGCTTTGTGAAGTCATTTCAATAAGTCTCCAGTTTTTGGGGGACGTTGGCTTCCCCTGTGACTGCGAGTGTTTTCAGGTATCTCCCTTCCCAGTAACAGACATCACCTCCTCACCAAGGGAACTCAGGTGAACGTTTTGTGATGTCATTTCAATACGTCTCCAGTTTTTGGGGGAGGTTGGCTTCCCCTGTGACTGCTAGTGCTTTCAGATATCTCCCTTCCCAGTAACAGACACCACCTCCTCTCCTAGGGAACTCTGGTGAACTCTTTTTGATGTCATTTCAATAAGTCTCCATTTTCTAGGTGGAGGTTGGCTACCCCTGTGATTGCGAATGTTTTCGGATATCTCCGTTCCCAGTAACAGACACCACCTCCTCTCCAAGGGAACTCAGGTGAGCGCTTTGTGATATCATTTCAATAAGTCTCCAGTTTTTGGGGGAGGTTGGCTTCCCCTGGGACTGTTCGTGATTTCAGATATCTGCCTTTTCAGTAACAGACATCACATCCTCTCCAAGGGAACTCAGGTGAGCGCTTTGTGATGTCATTTCAATAAGTCTCCAGTTTTTGGGGCAGGATGGCTTCCCCTGGGACTGTTCGTGATTTCAGATATCTCCCTTTTCAGTAACAGACATCACATCCTCTCCAAGGAAACTCAGGTGAGCGCTTTGTGATGTCATTTCAATAAGTCTCCAGTTTTTGGGTGAGGTTGTCTTCCCCTGTGACTGCTAGTGCTTTCAGATATCTCCCTTCCCAGTAACAGACACCACCTCCTCTCCAAGGGAACTCAGGTGAGCGCTTTGTGATGTCATTTCAATAAGTCTCCAGTTTTTGGGGGAGGATGGCTTCCCCTGGGACTGTTCGTGATTTCAGATATCTGCCTTTTCAGTAACAGACATCACATCCTCTCCAAGGGAACTCAGGTGAGCGCTTTGTGATGTCATTTCAATAAGTCTCCAGTTTTTGGGGGAGGATGGCTTCCCCTGGGACTGTTCGTGATTTCAGATATCTGCCTTTTCAGTAACAGAAATCACATCCTCTCCAAGGGAACTCAGGTGAGCGCTTTGTGATGTCATTTCAATAAGTCTCCAGTTTTTGGGTGAGGTTGGCTTCCCCTGTGACTGCTAGTGCTTTCAGATATCTCCCTTCCCAGTAACAGACACCACCTCCTTTCCAAGGGAACTCTGGTGAACTCTTTTTGATGTCATTTCTATAAGTCTCCATTTTCTAGGTAGAGGTTGGATACCCCTGTGATTGCGAATGTTTTCGGATATCTCCGTTCCCAGTAACAGACACCACCTCCTCTCCAAGGGAACTCAGGTGAGCGCTTTGTGATATCATTTCAATAAGTCTCCAGTTTTTGGGTGAGGTTGGCTTCCCCTGTGACTGCTAGTGCTTTCAGATATCTCCCTTCCCAGTAACAGACACCACCTCCTCTCCAAGGGAACTCAGGTGAGCGCTTTGTGATGTCATTTCTATAAGTCTCCAGTTTTTGGGTGAGGTTAGCTTCCCCTGTGACTGCTAGTGCTTTCAGATATCTCCCTTCCCAGTAACAGACACCACCTCCTCTCCAAGGGAACTCAGGTGAGCGCTTCGTGATGTCATTTCAATAAGTCTCCAGTTTTTGGGGGAGGATGGCTTCCCCTGGGACTATTCGTGATTTCAGATATCTCCCTTCCCAGTAACAGACATCACATCCTGTCCAAGGGATCCCTGGTGAGCACTTTGTGATGTCATTTCCATAAGTCTCTAGTTTTTGGGTGAGGTTGGCTTCCCCTGTGACTGTGAGTGTTTTCCGATATCTTCCTTCTCAGTAACAGACATCACCTCCTTTCCAAGGGAACTGTGGTGAACTCTTTTTGACGTCATTTCAATAAGTCTCCATTTTTTAGGTGGAGGTTGGCTACCCCTGTGATTGCGAATGTTTTCGGATATCTCCGTTCCCTTTAACAGACACTACCTCCTCTCCAAGGGAGCTCAGGTGAGCGCTTTGTGATATCATTTCAATAAGTCTCCAGTTTTTGGGGGAGGTTGGCTTCCCCTGGGACTGCTAGTGCTTTCAGATATCTGCCTTTTCAGTAACAGACACCACATCCTCTCCAAGGGAACTCAGGTGAACTCTTTTTGATGTCATTTTAATAAGTCTCCATTTTCTAGGTGGAGGTTGGCTTCCCCTGTGATTGCGAATCTTTTCGGATATCTCCCTTTTCAGGAACAGACATCACACCCTCTCCAAGGGAACTCAGGTGAACGCTTTGTGAAGTCATTTCAATAAGTCTCCAGTTTTTGGGGGAGGTTGGCTTCCCCTGTGACTGCGAATGTTTTCAGATATCTCCCTTCCCAGTAACAGACATCACATCCTCTCCAAGGGAACTCAGGTGAGCGCTTTGTGATATTTCAATAAGTCTTCAGTTTTTGGGGGAGGTTGTCTTCCCCTGGGACTGTTCGTGATATCAGATATCTGCCTTTTCAGTAACAGACATCACATCCTCTCCAAGGGAACTCAGGTGAGCGCTTTGTGATGTCATTTCATTAAGTCTCCAGTTTTTTGGGGAGGATGGCTTCCCCTGGGACTGTTCGTGATTTCAGATATCTGCCTTTTCAGTAACAGAAATCACATCCTCTCCAAGGGAACGCAGGTGAGCGCTTTGTGATGTCATTTCAATAAGTCTCCAGTTTTTGGGTGAGGTTGGCTTCCCCTGTGACTGCTAGTGCTTTCAGATATCTCCCTTCCCAGTAACAGACACCACCTCCTTTCCAAGGGAACTCTGGTGAACTCTTTTTGATGTCATTTGTATAAGTCTCCATTTTCTAGGTAGAGGTTGGATACCCCTGTGATTGCGAATGTTTTCGGATATCTCCGTTCCCAGTAACAGACACACCTCCTCTCCAAGGGAACTCAGGTGAGCGCTTTGTGATATCATTTCAATAAGTCTCCAGTTTTTGGGTGAGGTTGGCTTCCCCTGTGACTGCTAGTGCTTTCAGATATCTCCCTTCCCAGTAACAGACACCACCTCCTCTCCAAGGGAACTCAGGTGAGCGCTTTGTGATGTCATTTCTATAAGTCTCCAGTTTTTGGGTGAGGTTAGCTTCCCCTGTGACTGCTAGTGCTTTCAGATATCTCCCTTCCCAGTAACAGACACCACCTCCTCTCCAAGGGAACTCAGGTGAGCGCTTCGTGATGTCATTTCAATAAGTCTCCAGTTTTTGGGGGAGGATGGCTTCCCCTGGGACTATTCGTGATTTCAGATATCTCCCTTCCCAGTAACAGACATCACATCCTGTCCAAGGGATCCCTGGTGAGCACTTTGTGATGTCATTTCCATAAGTCTCTAGTTTTTGGGTGAGGTTGGCTTCCCCTGTGACTGTGAGTGTTTTCCGATATCTTCCTTCTCAGTAACAGACATCACCTCCTTTCCAAGGGAACTGTGGTGAACTCTTTTTGACGTCATTTCAATAAGTCTCCATTTTTTAGGTGGAGGTTGGCTACCCCTGTGATTGCGAATGTTTTCGGATATCTCCGTTCCCTTTAACAGACACTACCTCCTCTCCAAGGGAGCTCAGGTGAGCGCTTTGTGATATCATTTCAATAAGTCTCCAGTTTTTGGGGGAGGTTGGCTTCCCCTGGGACTGCTAGTGCTTTCAGATATCTGCCTTTTCAGTAACAGACACCACATCCTCTCCAAGGGAACTCAGGTGAACTCTTTTTGATGTCATTTTAATAAGTCTCCATTTTCTAGGTGGAGGTTGGCTTCCCCTGTGATTGCGAATCTTTTCGGATATATCCCTTTTCAGGAACAGACATCACACCCTCTCCAAGGGAACTCAGGTGAACGCTTTGTGAAATCATTTCAATAAGTCTCCAGTTTTTGGGGGAGGTTGGCTTCCCCTGTGACTGCGAGTGTTTTCAGATATCTCCCTTCCCAGTAACAGACATCACATCCTCTCCAAGGGAACTCAGGTGAGCGCTTTGTGATATTTCAATAAGTATCCAGTTTTTGGGGGAGGTTGTCTTCCCCTGGAACTGTTCGTGATATCAGATATCTGCCTTTTCAGTAACAGACATCACATCCTCTCCAAGGGAACTCAGGTGAGCGCTTTGTGATGTCATTTCATTAAGTCTCCAGTTTTTTGGGGAGGATGGCTTCCCCTGGGACTGTTCGTGATTTCAGATACATGCCTTTTCAGTAACAGACATCACATCCTCTCCAAGGGAACTCAGGTGAGCGCTTTGTGATGTCATTTCAACAAGTCTCCTGTTTTTGGGGGAGGATGGCTTCCCCTGGGACCGTTCGTGATTTCAGATATCTGCCTTTTCAGTAACAGACATCACATCCTCTCCAAGGGAACTCAGGTGAGCGCTTTGTGATGTCATTTCAATAAGTCTCCAGTTTTTGGGGGAGGATGGCTTCCCCTGGGACTGTTCGTGATTTCAGATATCTGCCTTTTCAGTAACAGAAATCACATCCTCTCCAAGGGAACTCAGGTGAGCGCTTTGTGATGTCATTTCAATAAGTCTCCAGTTTTTGGGTGAGGTTGGCTTCCCCTGTGACTGCTAGTGCTTTCAGATATCTCCCTTCCCAGTAACAGACACCACCTCCTCTCCAAGGGAACTCTGGTGAATTCTTTTTGATGTCATTTTAATTAGTCTCCATTTTCTAGGTGGAGGTTGGCTTCCCCTGTGATTGCGAATCTTTTCGGATATCTCCCTTATCAGGAACAGACATCACATCCTCTCCAAGGGAACTCAGGTGAACGCTTTGTGAAGTCATTTCAATAAGTCTCCAGTTTTTGGGGGAGGTTGGCTTCCCCTGTGACTGCGAGTGTTTTCAGATATCTCCCTTCCCAATAACAGACATCACCTCCTCTCCAAGGGAACTCAGGTGAGCGCTTTGTGATATTTCAATAAGTCTCCAGTTTTTGGGGGAGGTTGTCTTCCCCTGGAACTGTTCGTGATATCAGATATCTGCCTTTTCAGTAACAGACATCACATCCTCTCCAAGGGAACTCAGGTGAGCGCTTTGTGATGTCATTTCATTAAGTCTCCAGTTTTTTGGGGAGGATGGCTTCCCCTGGGACTGTTCGTGATTTCAGATATCTGCCTTTTCAGTAACAGACATCACATCCTCTCCAAGGGAACTCAGGTGAGCGCTTTGTGATGTCATTTCAACAAGTCTCCTGTTTTTGGGGGAGGATGGCTTCCCCTGGGACCGTTCGTGATTTCAGATATCTGCCTTTTCAGTAACAGACATCACATCCTCTCCAAGGGAACTCAGGTGAGCGCTTTGTGATGTCATTTCAATAAGTCTCCAGTTTTTGGGGGAGGATGGCTTCCCCTGGGACTGTTCGTGATTTCAGATATCTGCCTTTTCAGTAACAGAAATCACATCCTCTCCAAGGGAACTCAGGTGAGCGCTTTGTGATGTCATTTCAATAAGTCTCCAGTTTTTGGGTGAGGTTGGCTTCCCCTGTGACTGCTAGTGCTTTCAGATATCTCCCTTCCCAGTAACAGACACCACCTCCTCTCCAAGGGAACTCTGGTGAATTCTTTTTGATGTCATTTTAATTAGTCTCCATTTTCTAGGTGGAGGTTGGCTTCCCCTGTGATTGCGATTCTTTTCGGATATCTCCCTTATCAGGAACAGACATCACATCCTCTCCAAGGGAACTCAGGTGAACGCTTTGTGAAGTCATTTCAATAAGTCTCCAGTTTTTGGTGGAGGTTGGCTTCCCCTGTGACTGCGAGTGTTTTCAGATATCTCCCTTCCCAGTAACAGACATCACCTCCTCTCCAAGGGAACTCAGGTGAACTCTTTTTGATGTCATTTCAATAAGTCTCCATTTTCTAGGTGGAGGTTGGCTTCCCCTGGGACTGTTCGTGATTTCAGATATCTGCCTTTTCAGTAACAGACATCACATCCTCTCCAAGGGAACTCAGGCGACTTCTTTGTGATGTCATTTCTCTAATGACATCATCTAATGTCATTTCTCATTTGTGATGTCATTTCAATAAGTCTTCAGTTTCTAGGTGGAGGTTGGCTTCCCCTGTGATTGCGAGTGTTTTCAGATATCTCCCTTACCAGTAACAGACATCAGATCCTCTCCAAGGGAACTCTGGTGAGCACTTTGTGATGTCATTTCAATAAGTCTCCAATTTTTGGGTGAGGTTGGCTTCCCCTGTGACTGCGAGTGTTTTCAGATATCTTCCTTCCCAGTAACAGACATCACCTCCTCTCCAAGGGAACTCTGGTGAACTCTTTTTGATGTCATTTCAATAAGTCTCCATTTTCTAGGTGGAGGTTGGCTTCCCCTGGGACTGTTCGTGATTTCAGATATCTGCCTTTTCAGTAACAGACATCACATCCTCTCCAAGGGAACTCAGGTGAGCGCTTTGTGATGTCATTTCAACAAGTCTCCTGTTTTTGGGGGAGGATGGCTTCCACTGGGACCGTTCGTGATTTCAGATATCTGCCTTTTCAGTAACAGACATCACATCCTCTCCAAGGGAACTCAGGTGAGCGCTTTGTGATGTCATTTCAATAAGTCTCCAGTTTTTGGGGGAGGATGGCTTCCCCTGGGACTGTTCGTGATTTCAGATATCTGCCTTTTCAGTAACAGACATCACATCCTCTCCAAGGGAACTCAGGTGAGCGCTTTGTGATGTCATTTCAATAAGTCTCCAGTTTTTGGGGGAGGATGGCTTCCCCTGGGACTGTTCGTGATTTCAGATATCTCCCTTTTCAGTAACAGAAATCACATCTTCTCCAAGGAAACTCAGGTGAGCGCTTTGTGATGTCATTTCAATGTCTCCAGTTTTTCGGGGAGGTTGGCTTCCACTATGACTGCTGTGCTTTCAGATATCTCCCTTTTCAGTAACAGACATCACATCCTCACCAAGGAAACTCAGGTGAGCGCTTTGTGATGTCATTTCAATAAGTCTCCAGTTTTTGGGGGAGGTTGGCTTCCACTATGACTGCTAGTGCTTTCAGATATCTCCCTTCCCAGTAACAGACACCACCTCCTCTCCAAGGGAACTCAGGTGAGCGCTTTGTGATATCATTTCATTAAGTCTCCAGTTTTTGGGGGAGGATGGCTTCCCCTGGGACCACACGTATTTTCAGATACCTCCCTTCCAAGTAACAGACAACACCTTCTGTCCAAAGGAACTCGGCTCTTTCTGATGTCTTTTCAATAAGTCTCCAGTTTTTGGGGGAGGATGGCTTCCCCTGGGACTGTTCGTTATTTCAGATATCTGCCTTTTCAGTAACAGAAATCACATCCTCTCCAAGGGAACTCAGGTGAGCGCTTTGTGATGTCATTTCAATAAGTCTCCAGTTTTTGGGGGAGGATGGCTTCCCCTGGGACTGTTCGTGATTTCAGATATCTCCCTTTTCAGTAAGAGACATCACATCCTCTCCAAGGAAACTCAGGTGAGCGCTTTGTGATGTCATTTCAATAAGTCTCCAGTTTTTGGGGGAGGTTGGCTTCCACTATGACTGCTAGTGCTTTCAGATATCTCCCTTCCCAGTAACAGACACCACCTCCTCTCCAAGGGAACTCAGGTGAGCGCTTTGTGATGTCATTTCAATACGTCTCCAGTTTTTGGGGGAGGTTGGCTTCCCCTGTGATTGCGAATGTTTTCGGATATCTCCCTTCCCAGTAACAGACATCACCTCCTCTCCAAGGGAACTCTGGTGAAGTCTTTTTGATGTCATTTCAATAAGTCTCCATTTTCTAGGTGGAGGTTGGCTTCCCCTGGGACTGTTCGTGATTTCAGATATCTGCCTTCCCAGTAACAGACATCACCTCCTCTCCAAGGGAACTCAGGTGAGCGCTTTGTGATATCATTTCATTAAGTCTCCAGTTTTTGGGGGAGGATGGCTTCCCCTGGGACCGCACGTATTTTCAGATACCTCCCTTCCAAGTAACAGACAACACCTTCTGTCCAAAGGAACTTGGCTCTTTCTGATGTCATTTCAATAAGTCTCCAGTTTTTGGGGGAGGTTGGCTTCCACTATGACTGTTAGTGTTTTCTAATATCTCCCTTCCCATTAACAGACATCACCTCCTCTCCAAGGAAACTCAGGCGACTTCTTTGTGATGTCATTTCTCTAATGACATCATCTAATGTCATTTCTCATTTGTGATGTCATTTCAATAAGTCTTCAGTTTCTAGGTGGAGGTTGGCTTCCCCTGTGATTGCGAGTGTTTTCAGATATCTCCCTTACCAGTAACAGACATCAGATCCTCTCCAAGGGAACTCTGGTGAGCACTTTGTGATGTCATTTCAATAAGTCTCCAATTTTTGGGTGAGGTTGGCTTCCCCTGTGACTGCGAGTGTTTTCAGATATCTTCCTTCCCAGTAACAGACACCACCTCCTCTCCAAGGGAACTCAGGTGAGCGCTTTGTGATGTCATTTCAATAAGTCTCCAGTTTTTGGGGGAGGATGGCTTCCCCTGGGACTGTTCGTGATTTCAGATATCTGCCTTTTCAGTAACAGACATCACATCCTCTCCAAGGGAACTGAGGTGAGCGCTTTGTGATGTCATTTCAATAAGTCTCCAGTTTTTGGGGGAGGATGGCTTCCCCTGGGACTGTTCGTGATTTCAGATATCTCCCTTTTCAGTAACAGAAATCACATCCTCTCCAAGGAAACTCAGGTGAGCGCTTTGTGATGTCATTTCAATGTCTCCAGTTTTTGGGGGAGGATGGCTTCCCCTGGGACTATTCGTGATTTCAGATATCTCCCTTCCCAGTAACAGACATCACATCCTCACCAAGGAAACTCAGGTGAGCGCTTTGTGATGTCATTTCAATAAGTCTCCAGTTTTTGGGGGAGGTTGGCTTCCACTATGACTGCTAGTGCTTTCAGATATCTCCCTTCCCAGTAACAGACACCACCTCCTCTCCAAGGGAACTCAGGTGAGCGCTTTGTGATGTCATTTCAATAAGTCTCCAGTTTTTGGGGGAGGATGGCTTCCCCTGGGACTGTTCGTGATTTCAGATATCTGCCTTTTCAGTAACAGACATCACCTCCTCTCCAAGGGAACTCAGGTGAGCGCTTTGTGATGTCATTTCAATAAGTCTCCAGTTTTTGGGGGAGGATGGCTTTCCCTGGGTCTGTTCGTGATTTCAGATATCTGCCTTTTCAGTAACAGACATCACATCCTCTCCAAGGGAACTCAGGTGAGCGCTTTGTGATGTCATTTCAATAAGTCTCCAGTTTTTGGGGGAGGATGGCTTCCACTATGACTGCTAGTGCTTTCAGATATCTCCCTTCCCAGTAACAGACACCACCTCCTCTCCAAGGGTACTCAGGTGAGCGCTTTGTGATATCATTTCATTAAGTCTCCAGTTTTTGGGGGAGGATGGCTTCCCCTGGGACCAAACGTATTTTCAGATACCTCCCTTCCAAGTAACAGACAACACATTCTGTCCAAAGGAACTCGGCTCTTTCTGATGTCTTTTCAATAAGTCTCCAGTTTTTGGGGGAGGATGGCTTCCCCTGGGACTGTTCGTTATTTCAGATATCTGCCTTTTCAGTAACAGAAATCACATCCTCTCCAAGGGAACTCAGGTGAGCGCTTTGTGATGTCATTTCAATATCTGATAGCTTCCACTATATCAGATAGCTTCCACTATGACTGCTAGTGTTTTCTAATATCTCCCTTCCCAGTAACAGACATCACCTCCTCTCCAAGGAAACTCAGGTGAGCGCTTTGTGATGTCATTTCAATACGTCTCCAGTTTTTGGGGGAGGTTGGCTTCCCCTGTGATTGTGAATGTTTTCGGATATCTCCCTTCCCAGTAACAGACATCACCTCCTCTCCAAGGGAACTCAGGTGAACTCTTTTTGATGTCATTTCAATAAGTCTCCATTTTCAAGGTGGAGGTTGGCTTCCCCTGTGATTGCCAATGTTTTCGGATATCTCCCTTTTCAGTAACAGACATCACATCCTCTCCAAGGCAACTCAGGTGAGCGCTTTGTGATGTCATTTCAAGAAGTCTCTAGTTTTTGGGGGAGGATGGCTTCCCCTGGGACTGTTCGTGATTTCAGATATCTCCCTTTTCAGTAACAGAAATCACGTCCTCTCCAAGGAAACTCAGGCGAGCGCTTTGTGATGTCATTTCAATGTCTCCAGTTTTTGGGGGAGGTTGGCTTCCACTATGACTGCTGTGCTTTCAAATATCTCCCTTTTCAGTAATAGACATCACATCCTCACCAAGGAAACTCAGGTGAGCGCTTTGTGATGTAATTTCAATAAGTCTCCAATTTTTGGGGGAGGTTGGCTTCCACTATGACTGCTAGTGCTTTCAGATATCTCCCTTCCCAGTAACAGACACCACCTCCTCTCCAAGGGAACTCAGGTGAGCGCTTTGTGATATCATTTCATTAAGTCTCCAGTTTTTGGGGGAGGATGGCTTCCCCTGGGACCGCACGTATTTTCAGATACCTCCCTTCCAAGTAACAGACAACACCTTCTGTCCAAAGGAACTCGGCTCTTTCTGATGTCATTTCAATAAGTCTCCAGTTTTGGGGGGAGGTTGGCCTCCACTATGACAGTGTTTTCTAATATCTCCCTTCCCATTAACAGACATCACCCCCTCTCCAAGGAAACTCAGGCGACTTCTTTGTGATGTCATTTCTCTAATGACATCATCTAATGTCATTTCTCATTTGTGATGTCATTTCAATAAGTCTTCAGTTTCTAGGTGGAGGTTGGCTTCCCCTGTGATTGCGAGTGTTTTCAGATATCTCCCTTCCCAGTAACAGACATCACCTCCTCTCCAAGGGAACTCTGGTGAAGTCTTTTTGATGTCATTTCAATAAGTCTCCATTTTCTAGGTGGAGGTTGGCTTCCCCTGGGACTGTTCGTGATTTCAGATATCTGCCTTCTCAGTAACAGACATCACATCCTCTCCAAGGGAACTCAGGTGAGCGCTTTGTGATGTCATTTCAATACGTCTACAGTTTTGGGGGGAGGATGGCTTCCCCTGGGACAGTTCGTGATTTCAGATATCTGCCTTTTCAGTAACAGACATCACATCCTCTCCAAGGGAACTCAGGTGAGCGCTTTGTGATGTCATTTCAATAAGTCTCCAGTTTTTGGGGGAGGTTGGCTTCCCCTGTAATTGCGAATGTTTTCAGATATCTCCCTTCCCAGTAACAGACATCACCTCCTCTCCAAGGGAACTCAGGTGAACTCTTTTTGATGTCATTTCAATAAGTCTCCATTTACTAGGTGGAGGTTGGCTTCCCCTGTGATTGCGAATGTTTTCGGATATCTCCCTTTTCAGTAACAGACATCACATCCTCTCCAAGGAAACTCAGGTGAGCGTTTGTGATGTCATTTCAATAAGTCTCCAGTTTTTGGGGGAGGTTGGCTTCCCCTGGGACTGTTCGTGATTTCAGATATCTCCCTTTTCAGTAACAGACATCACATCCTCTCCAAGGGAACTCAGGTGAGCGCTTTGTGATATCATTTCAATAAGTCTCCAGTTTTTGGGGGAGGATGGCTTCCCCTGGGACTGTTCGTGATTTCAGATATCTCCCTTTTCAGTAACAGACATCACATCCTCTCCAAGGGAACTCAGGTGAGCGCTTTGTGATGTCATTTCAATACGTCTCCAGTTTTTGGGGGAGGTTGGCTTCCCCTGTGATTGCGAATGTTTTCGGATATCTCCCTTCCCAGTAACAGACACCACCCCCTCTCCAAGGGAACTCAGGTGAGCGCTTTGTGATATCATTTCAGTAAGTCTCCAGTTTTTGGGGGAGGATGGCTTCCCCTGGGACCGCTCGTGATTTCAGATATCTCCCTTCCAAGTAACAGACAACACCTTCTGTCCAAAGGAACTCGGCTCTTTCTGTTGTCATTTCAATAAGTCTCCAGTTTTTGGGGGAGGTTGGCTTCCACTATGACTGCTAGTGTTTTCTAATATCTTCCTTCCCAGTAACAGACATCACCTCCTCTCCAAGGAAACTCAGGTGAGCGCTTTGTGATGTCATTTCAATACGTCTCCAGTTTTTGGGGGAGGTTGGCTTCCCCTGTGATTGCGAATGTTTTCGGATATCTCCCTTCCCAGTAACAGACATCACCTCCTCTCCAAGGGAACTCAGGTGAACTCTTTTTGATGTCATTTCAATAAGTCTCCATTTTCTAGGTGGAGGTTGGCTTCCCCTGTGATTGCGAATGTTTTCGGATATCTCCCTTTTCAGTAACAGACATCACATCCTCTCCAAGGAAACTCAGGTGAGCGCTTTGTGATGTCATTTCAATAAGTCTCCAGTTTTTGGGGGACCTTGGCTTCCCCTGGGACTGTTTGTGATTTCAGATATCTGCCTTTTCAGTAACAGACATCACATCCTCTCCAAGGGAACTCAGGTGAGCGCTTTGTGATGTCATTTCAATAAGTCTCCAGTTTTTGGGGGAGGATGGCTTCTCCTGGGACTGTTCGTGCTTTCAAATATCTCCCTTTTCAGTAACAGACATCACATCCTCACCAAGGAAACTCAGGTGAGCGCTTTGTTATGTCATTTCAATAAGTCTCCAGTTTTTGGGGGAGGTTGGCTTCCACTATGACTGCTAGTGCTTTCAGATATCTCCCTTCCCAGTAACAGACACCACCTCCTCTCCAAGGGAACTCAGGTGAGCGCTTTGTGATATCATTTCATTAAGTCTCCAGTTTTTGGGGGAGGATGGCTTCCCCTGGGACCGCACGTATTTTCAGATACCTCCCTTCCAAGTAACAGACAACACCTTCTGTCCAAAGGAACTCGGCTCTTTCTGATGTCATTTCAATAAGTCTCCAGTTTTTGGGGGAGGTTGGCTTCCACTATGACTGTTAGTGTTTTCTAATATCTCCCTTCCCATTAACAGACATCACCCCCTCTCCAAGGAAACTCAGGCGACTTCTTTGTGATGTCATTTCTCTAATGACATCATCTAATGTCATTTCTCATTTGTGATGTCATTTCAATAAGTCTTCAGTTTCTAGGTGGAGGTTGGCTTCCCCTGTGACTGCGAGTGTTTTCAGATATCTTCCTTCCTAGTAACAGACATCACCTCCTCTCCAAGGGAACTCTGGTGAAGTCTTTTTGATGTCATTTCAATAAGTCTCCATTTTCTAGGTGGAGGTTGGCTTCCCCTGGGACTGTTCGTGATTTCAGATATCTGCCTTTTCAGTAACAGACATCACATCCTCTCCAAGTAAACTCAGGTGAGCGCTTTGTGATGTCATTTCAATAAGTCTCCAGTTTTTGGGGGAGGATGGCTTCCCCTGGGACTGTTCGTGATTTCAGATATCTGCCTTTTCAGTAACAGACATCACATCCTCTCCAAGGGAACTCAGGTGAGCGCTTTGTGATATCATTTCAATAAGTCTCCAGTTTTTGGGGGAGGATGGCTTCCCCTGGGACTGTTCGTGATTTCAGATATCTGCCTTTTCAGTAACAGAAATCACATCCTCTTCAAGGGAACTCAGGTGAGCGCTTTGTGATGTCATTTCAATAAGTCTCCAGTTTTTGGGGGAGGATGGCTTCCCCTGGGACTGTTCGTGATTTCAGATATCTCCCTTTTCAGTAACAGACATCACATCCTCTCCAAGGAAACTCAGGTGAGCGCTTTGTGATGTCATTTCAATAAGTCTCCAGTTTTTGGGGGAGGTTGGCTTCCCCTGGGACTGTTCGTGATTTCAGATATCTCCCTTTTCAGTAACAGACATCACATCCTCTCCAAGGGAACTCAGGTGAGCGCTTTGTGATGTCATTTCAATAAGTCTCCAGTTTTTGGGGGAGGTTGGCTTCCACTATGACTGTTATTGTTTTCTAATATCTCCCTTCCCATTAACAGACATCACCCCCTCTCCAAGGAAACTCAGGCGACTTCTTTGTGATGTCATTTCTCTAATGACATCATCTAATGTAATTTCTCATTTGTGATGTCATTTCAATAAGTCTTCAGTTTCTAGGTGGAGGTTGGCTTCCCCTGTGATTGCGAGTGTTTTCAGATATCTCCCTTACCAGTAACAGACATCAGATCCTCTCCAAGGGAACTCTGGTGAGCACTTTGTGATGTCATTTCAATAAGTCTCCAATTTTTGGGTGAGGTTGGCTTCCCCTGTGACTGCGAGTGTTTTCAGATACCTTCCTTCCCAGTAACAGACATCACCTCCTCTCCAAGGGAACTCTGGTGAAGTCTTTTTGATGTCATTTCAATAAGTCTCCATTTTCTAGGTGGAGGTTGGCTTCCCCTGGGACTGTTCGTGATTTCAGATATCTGCCTTTTCAGTAACAGACATCACATCCTCTCCAAGGGAACTCAGGTGAGCGCTTTGTGATGTCATTTCAATAAGTCTACAGTTTTTGGGGGAGGATGGCTTCCCCTGGGACTGTTCGTGATTTCAGATATCTGCCTTTTCAGTAACAGACATCACATCCTCTCCAAGGGAACTCAGGTGAGCGCTTTGTGATGTCATTTCAATAAGTCTCCAGTTATTGGGGGAGGATGGCTTCCCCTGGGACTGTTCGTGATTTCAGATATCTGCCTTTTCAGTAACAGAAATCACATCCTCTCCAAGGGAACTCAGGTGAGCGCTATGTTTTATTTATTTTATTTATCATACTTATATACCGCCCTCCCCGGAGGCTCAGTGATGTCATTTCAATAAGTCTCCAGTTTTTGGGTGAGGTTGGCTTCCCCTGTGACTGCTAGTGCTTTCAGATATCTCCCTTCCCAGTAACAGACACCATCTCCTCTCCAAGGGAACTCTGGTGAACTTTTTGATGTCACTTTAATAAGTCTCCATTTTCTAGGTGGAGGTTGGCTTCCCCTGTGATTGCGAATCTTTTCGGATATCTCCCTTTTCAGGAACAGACATCACATCCTCTCCAAGGGAACTCAGGTGAACGCTTTGTGAAGTCATTTCAATAAGTCTCCAGTTTTTGGGGGAGGTTGGCTTCCGCTGTGACTGCGAGTGTTTTCAGATATCTCTCTTCCCAGTAACAGACATCACCTCCTCTCCAAGGGAACTCAGGTGAACGCTTTGTGATGTCATTTCAATAAGACTCCATTTAATAGGTGGAGGTTGGCTTCCCCTGTGATTGCGAATGTTTTCGGATATCTTCCTTCCCAGTAACAGACATCTCCTCCTCTCTAAGGGAACTCTGGTGAACTCTTTTTTATGTCATATCAATAAGTCTCCATTTACTAGGTGGAGGTTGGCTTCCCCTGTGATTGCGAATGTTTTCGGATATCTCCGTTCCCAGTAACAGACATCACCTCCTCTCCAAGGAAACTCAGGTGAGCGCTTTGTGATATCATTTCAATAAGTCTCCAGTTTTGGGGGGAAATTGCCTTCCCCTGGGACTGTTCGTGATTTCAGATATCTGCCTTTTCAGTAACAGACATCACATCCTCTCCAAGTGAACTCAGGTGAGCGCTTTGTGATGTCATTTCAATAAGTCTCCAGTTTTGGGGGGAGGATGGCTTCCCCTGGGACTGTTCGTGATTTCAGATATCTCCCTTTTCAGTAACAGACATCACATCCTCTCCAAGGGAACTCAGGTGAGCGCTTTGTGATGTCGTTTAAATACGTCTCCAGTTTTTGGGGGAGGTTGGCTTCCCCTGTGATTGCGAATGTTTTCGGATATCTCCCTTCCCAGTTACAGACATCACCTCCTCTCCAAGGGAACTCAGGTGAACTCTTTTTGATGTCATTTCAGTAAGACTCCATTTAATAGGTGGAGGTTGGCTTCCCCTGTGATTGCGAATGTTTTCGGATATCTCCCTTTTCAGTAACAGACATCACATCCTCACCAAGGTAACTCAGGTGAGCGCTTTGTGATGTCATTTCAATAAGTCTCCAGTTTTTGGGGGAGGTTGGCTTCCCCTGTGATTGCTAGTGCTTTCAGATATCTCCCTTCCCAGTAACAGACACCACCTCCTCTCCAAGGGAACTCTGGTTAACTTTTTGATGTCATTTTAATAAGTCTCCATTTTCTAGGTGGAGGTTGGCTTCCCCTGTGACTGCTAGTGCTTTCAGATATCTCCCTTCCCAGTAACAGACACCACCTCCTCTCCAAGGGAACTCTGGTTAACTTTTTGATGTCATTTTAATAAGTCTCCATTTTCTAGGTGGAGGTTGGCTTCCACTATAACTGCTAGTGCTTTCAGATATCTCCCTTCCCAGTAACAGACACCACCCCCTCTCCAAGGGAACTCAGGTGAGCGCTTTGTGATATCATTTCAGTAAGTCTCCAGTTTTTGGGGGAGGATGGCTTCCCCTGGGACCGCTCGTGATTTCAGATATCTCCCTTCCAAGTAACAGACAACACCTTCTGTCCAAAGGAACTCGGCTCTTTCTGTTGTCATTTCAATAAGTCTCCAGTTTTTGGGGGAGGTTGGCTTCCACTATGACTGCTAGTGTTTTCTAATATCTCCCTTCCCAGTAACAGACATCACCTCCTCTCCAAGGAAACTCAGGTGAGCGCTTTGTGATGTCATTTCAATAAGTCTCCAGTTTTTGGGGGAGGTTGGCTTCCACTATGACTGCTAGTGCTTTCAGATATCTCCCTTCCCAGTAACAGACACCACCTCCTCTCCAAGGGAACTCAGGTGAGCGCTTTGTGATGTCATTTCAATACGTCTCCAGTTTTTGGGGGAGGTTGGCTTCCCCTGTGATTGCGAATGTTTTCGGATATCTCCCTTCCCAGTAACAGACATCACCTCCTCTCCAAGGGAACTCAGGTGAACTCTTTTTGATGTCATTTCAATAAGTCTCCATTTTCTAGGTGGAGGTTGGCTTCCCCTGTGATTGCGAATGTTTTCGGATATCTCCCTTTTCAGTAACAGACATCACATCCTCTCCAAGGAAACTCAGGCGACTTCTTTGTGATGTCATTTCTCTAATGACATCATCTAATGTCATTTCTCATTTGTGATGTCATTTCAATAAGTCTTCAGTTTCTAGGTGGAGGTTGGCTTCCCCTGTGATTGCGAGTGTTTTCGGATATCTCCGTTCCCAGTAACAGACACCACCTCCTCCCCAAGGAAACTCAGGTGAGCGCTTTGTGATGTCATTTCAATAAGTCTCCAGTTTTGGGGGAAAATTGGCTTCCCCTGGGACTGTTCGTGATTTCAGATATCTGCCTTTTCAGCAACAGACATCACATCCTCTCCAAGTGAACTCAGGTGAGCGCTTTGTGATGTCATTTCAATAAGTCTCCAGTTTTTGGGGGAGGATGGCTTCCCCTGGGACTGTTCGTGATTTCAGATATCTGCCTTTTCAGTAACAGACATCACATCCTCTCCAAGGGAACTCAGGTGAGCGCTTTGTGATGTCATTTCAATAAGTCTCCAGTTTTTGGGGGAGGATGGCTTCCCCTGGGACTGTTCGTGATTTCAGATATCTGCCTTTTCAGTAACAGACATCACATCCTCTCCAAGGGAACTCAGGTGAGCGCTTTGTGATGTCATTTCAATACGTCTCCAGTTTTTGGGTGAGGTTGGCTTCCCCTGTGACTGCTAGTGCTTTCAGATATCTCTCTTCCCAGTAACAGACATCACCTCCTCTCCAAGGGAACTCTGGTGAACTTTTTGATGTCATTTTAATAAGTCTCCATTTTCTAGGTGGAGGTTGGCTTCCCCTGTGATTGCGAATCTTTTGGATATCTCCCTTTTCAGGAACAGACATCACATCCTCTCCAAGGGAACTCAGGTGAACGCTTTGTGAAGTCATTTCAATAAGTCTCCAGTTTTTGGGGGAGGTTGGCTTCCACTATGACTGTTAGTGTTTTCTAATATCTCCCTTCCCATTAACAGACATCACCCCCTCTCCAAGGAAACTCAGGCGACTTCTTTGTGATGTCATTTCTCTAATGACATCATCTAATGTCATTTCTCATTTGTGATGTCATTTCAATAAGTCTTCAGTTTCTAGGTGGAGGTTGGCTTCCCCTGTGATTGCGAGTGTTTTCAGATATCTCCCTTACCAGTTACAGACATCAGATCCTCTCCAAGGGAACTCTGGTGAGCACTTTGTGATGTCATTTCAATAAGTCTCCAATTTTTGGGGGAGGATGGCTTCCCCTGGGACTGTTCGTGATTTCAGATATCTGCCTTTTCAGTAACAGACATCACATCCTCTCCAAGGGAACTCAGGTGAGCGCTTTGTGATGTCATTTCAATAAGTCTCCAGTTTTTGGGGGAGGATGGCTTCCCCTGGGACTGTTCGTGATTTCAGATATCTGCCTTTTCAGTAACAGACATCACATCCTCTCCAAGGGAACTCAGGTGAGCGCTTTGTGATGTCATTTCAATACGTCTCCAGTTTTTGGGTGAGGTTGGCTTCCCCTGTGACTGCTAGTGCTTTCAGATATCTCTCTTCCCAGTAACAGACATCACCTCCTCTCCAAGGGAACTCTGGTGAACTTTTTGATGTCATTTTAATAAGTCTCCATTTTCTAGGTGGAGGTTGGCTTCCCCTGTGATTGCGAATCTTTTGGATATCTCCCTTTTCAGGAACAGACATCACATCCTCTCCAAGGGAACTCAGGTGAACGCTTTGTGAAGTCATTTCAATAAGTCTCCAGTTTTTGGGGGAGGTTGGCTTCCACTATGACTGTTAGTGTTTTCTAATATCTCCCTTCCCATTAACAGACATCACCCCCTCTCCAAGGAAACTCAGGCGACTTCTTTGTGATGTCATTTCTCTAATGACATCATCTAATGTCATTTCTCATTTGTGATGTCATTTCAATAAGTCTTCAGTTTCTAGGTGGAGGTTGGCTTCCCCTGTGATTGCGAGTGTTTTCAGATATCTCCCTTACCAGTTACAGACATCAGATCCTCTCCAAGGGAACTCTGGTGAGCACTTTGTGATGTCATTTCAATAAGTCTCCAATTTTTGGGTGAGATTGGCTTCCCCTGTGACTGCGAGTGTTTTCAGATATCTTCCTTCCCAGTAACAGACATCACCTCCTCTCCAAGGGAACTCTGGTGAAGTCTTTTTGATGTCATTTCAATAAGTCTCCATTTTCTAGGTGGAGGTTGGCTTCCCCTGTGATTGCGAATCTTTTCGGATATCTCCCTTTTCAGGAACAGACACCACCCCCTCTCCAAGGGAACTCAGGTGAGCGCTTTGTGATATCATTTCAGTAAGTCTCCAGTTTTTGGGGGAGGTTGGCTTCCACTATAACTGCTAGTGCTTTCAGATATCTCCCTTCCCAGTAACAGACACCACCCCCTCTCCAAGGGAACTCAGGTGAGCGCTTTGTGATATCATTTCAGTAAGTCTCCAGTTTTTGGGGGAGGATGGCTTCCCCTTGGACCGCTCGTGATTTCAGATATCTGCCTTTTCAGTAACAGACATCACATCCTCTCCAAGGGAACTCAGGTGAGCGCTTTGTGATGTCATTTCAATAAGTCTCCAGTTTTTGGGGGAGGATGGCTTCCCCTGGGACCGCACGTATTTTCAGATACCTCCCTTCCAAGTAACAGACAACACCTTCTGTCCAAAGGAACTCGGCTCTTTCTTATGTCATTTCAATAAGTCTCCAGTTTTTGGGTGAGGTTGGCTTCCCCTGTGACTGCTAGTGCTTTCAGATATCTCCCTTCCCAGTAACAGACACCACATCCTCTCCAAGGGAACTCAGGTGAGCGCTTTGTGATTTCATTTCAATAAGTCTCCAGTTTTTGGGGGAGGTTGGCTTCCCCTGTGATTGCGAATCTTTTCGGATATCTCCCTTTTCAGGAACAGACATCACATCCTCTCCAAGGGAACTCAGGTGAATGCTTTGTGAAGTCATTTCAATAAGTCTCCAGTTTTTGGGGGAGGTTGGCTTCCCCTGTGACTGCGAGTGTTTTCAGATATCTCCCTTCCCAGTAACAGACATCACATCCTCTCCAAGGGAACTCTGGTGAGCACTTTGTGATGTCATTTCAATAAGTATCCAGTTTTCGGGGGAGGTTGGCTTCCCCTGTGACTGCGAGTGTTTTCCGATATCTTCCTTCTCAGTAACAGACATCACCTCCTTTCCAAGGGAACTCTGGTGAACTCTTTTTGATGTCATTTCAATAAGTCTCCATTTTTTAGGTGGAGGTTGGCTACCCCTGCGATTGCGAATGTTTTCGGATATCTCCGTTCCCAGTAACAGACACCAGCTCCTCTCCAAGGAAACTCAGGTGAGCGCTTTGTGATGTCATTTCAATAAGTCTCCAGTTTTTGGGGGAGGTTGGCTTCCACTATGACTGCTAGTGCTTTCAGATATCTCCCTTCCCAGTAACAGACACCACCTCCTCTCCAAGGGAACTCAGGTGAGCGCTTTGTGATATTATTTCAGTAAGTCTCCAGTTTTTGGGGGAGGATGGCTTCCCCTGGGACCGCTCGTGATTTCAGATACCTCCCTTCAAATAACAGAAAACACCTTTTGTCCAAAGGAATTCGGCTCTTTCTGTTGTCATTTCAATAAATCTCCAGTTTTTGGGGGAGGTTGGCTTCCACTATGACTGCTAGTGTTTTCTAATATCTCCCTTCCCAGTAACAGACCTCACCTCCTCTCCAAGGAAACTCAGGCGACTTATTTGTGATGTCATTTCTCTAATGACATCATCTAATGTCATTTCTCTTTTGTGATGTCATTTCAATAAGTCTCCATTTTCTAGGTGGAGGTTGGCTACCCCTGTGATTGCAAATGTTTTCAGATATCTCCGTTCCCAGTAACAGACACCACCTCCTCTCCAAGGGAACTCAGGTGAGCGCTTTGTGATATCATTTCAATAAGTCTCCAGTTTTTGGGGGAGGTTGGCTTCCCCTGGGACTGTTCGTGATTTCAGATATCTGCCTTTTCAGTAACAGACATCACATCCTCTCCAAGGGAACTCAGGTGAGCGCTTTGTGATGTCATTTCAATAAGTCTCCAGTTTTTGGGGGAGGATGGCTTCCCCTGGGACCGCTCGTGATTTCAGATACCTCCCTTCCAAGTAACAGACAACACCTTCTGTCCAAAGGAATTCGGCTCTTTCTGTTGTCATTTCAATAAATCTCCAGTTTTTGGGGGAGGTTGGCTTCCACTATGACTGCTAGTGTTTTCTAATATCTCCCTTCCCAGTAACACACATCACCTCCTCTCCAAAGAATCTCAGGCAACTTCTTTGTGATGTCATTTCTCTAATGACATCATCTAATTTCATTTCTCATTTGTGATGTCATTTCAATAAATCTCCATTTTCTAGGTGGAGGTTGGCTACCCCTGTGATTGCAAATGTTTTCGGATATCTCCGTTCCCAGTAACAGACACCACCTCCTCTCCAAGGGAACTCAGGTGAGCGCTTTGTGATATCATTTCAATAAGTCTCCAGTTTTTGGGGGAGGTTGGCTTCCCCTGGGACTGTTCGTGATTTCAGATATCTGCCTTTTCAGTAACAGACATCACATCCTCTCCAAGGGAAGTCAGGTGAGCGCTTTGTGATGTCATTTCAATAAGTCTCCAGTTTTTGGGGGAGGATGGCTTCCCCTGGGACCGTTCGTGATTTCAGATATCTGCCTTTTCAGTAACAGACATCACATCCTCTCCAAGGGAACTCAGGTGAGCGCTTTGTGATGTCATTTCAATAAGTCTCCAGTTTTTGGGGGAGGATGGCTTCCCCTGGGACTGTTCGTGATTTCAGATATCTGCCTTTTCAGTAACAGAAATCACATCCTCTCCAAGGGAACTCAGGTGAGCGCTTTGTGATGTCATTTCAATAAGTCTCCAGTTTTTGGGTGAGGTTGGCTTCCCCTGTGACTGCTAGTGCTTTCAGATATCTCCCTTCCCAGTAACAGACACCACCTCCTCTCCAAGGGAACTCTGGTGAACTCTTTTTGATGTCATTTTAATAAGTCTCCATTTTCTAGGTGGAGGTTGTCTACCCCTGTGATTGCGAATGTTTTCGGATATCTCCGTTCCCAGTAACAGACACCACCACCTCTCAAAGGAAACTCAGGTGAGCGCTTTGTGATGTCATTTCAATAAGTCTCCAGTTTTTGGGGGAGGTTGGCTTCCACTATGACTGCTAGTGCTTTCAGATATCTGCCTTTTCAGTAACAGACATCACATCCTCTCCAAGGGAACTCAGGTGAGCGCTTTGTGATGTCATTTCAATAAGTCTCCAGTTTTTGGGGGAGGATGGCTTCCCCTGGGACCGCTCGTGATTTCAGATACCTCCCTTCCAAGTAACAGACAACACCTTCTGTCCAAAGGAATTCGGCTCTTTCTGTTGTCATTTCAATAAATCTCCAGTTTTTGGGGGAGGTTGGCTTCCACTATGACTGCTAGTGTTTTCTAATATCTCCCTTCCCAGTAACACACATCACCTCCTCTCCAAAGAATCTCAGGCAACTTCTTTGTGATGTCATTTCTCTAATGACATCATCTAATTTCATTTCTCATTTGTGATGTCATTTCAATAAGTCTCCATTTTCTAGGTGGAGGTTGGCTACCCCTGTGATTGCAAATGTTTTCGGATATCTCCGTTCCCAGTAACAGACACCACCTCCTCTCCAAGGGAACTCAGGTGAGCGCTTTGTGATATCATTTCAATAAGTCTCCAGTTTTTGGGGGAGGTTGGCTTCCCCTGGGACTGTTCGTGATTTCAGATATCTGCCTTTTCAGTAACAGACATCACATCCTCTCCAAGGGAAGTCAGGTGAGCGCTTTGTGATGTCATTTCAATAAGTCTCCAGTTTTTGGGGGAGGATGGCTTCCCCTGGGACCGTTCGTGATTTCAGATATCTGCCTTTTCAGTAACAGACATCACATCCTCTCCAAGGGAACTCAGGTGAGCGCTTTGTGATGTCATTTCAATAAGTCTCCAGTTTTTGGGGGAGGATGGCTTCCCCTGGGACTGTTCGTGATTTCAGATATCTGCCTTTTCAGTAACAGAAATCACATCCTCTCCAAGGGAACTCAGGTGAGCGTTTTGTGATGTCATTTCAATAAGTCTCCAGTTTTTGGGTGAGGTTGGCTTCCCCTGTGACTGCTAGTGCTTTCAGATATCTCCCTTCCCAGTAACAGACACCACCTCCTCTCCAAGGGAACTCTGGTGAACTCTTTTTGATGTCATTTTAATAAGTCTCCATTTTCTAGGTGGCGGTTGGCTACCCCTGTGATTGCGAATGTTTTCGGATATCTCCGTTCCCAGTAACAGACACCACCACCTCTCAAAGGAAACTCAGGTGAGCGCTTTGTGATGTCATTTCAATAAGTCTCCAGTTTTTGGGGGAGGTTGGCTTCCACTATGACTGCTAGTGCTTTCAGATATCTCCCTTCCCAGTAACAGACACCACCTCCTCTCCAAGGGTACTCAGGTGAGCGCTTTGTGATATCATTTCAATAAGTCTCCAGTTTTTGGGGGAGGTTGGCTTCCCCTGGGACTGTTCGTGATTTCAGATATCTGCCTTTTCAGTAACAGACATCACATCCTCTCCAAGTGAACTCAGGTGAGCGCTTTGTGATGTCATTTCAATAAGTCTCCAGTTTTTGGGGGAGGTTGGCTTCCACTATGACTGCTAGTGCTTTCAGATATCTCCCTTCCCAGTAACAGACACCACCTCCTCTCCAAGGGAACTCAGGTGAGCGCTTTGTGATGTCATTTCAATAAGTCTCCAGTTTTTGGGGGAGGATGGCTTCCCCTGGGACTGTTCGTGATTTCAGATATCTGCCTTTTCAGTAACAGACATCACATCCTCTCCAAGGGAACTCAGGTGAGCGCTTTGTGATGTCATTTCAATACGTCTCCAGTTTTTGGGTGAGGTTGGCTTCCCCTGTGACTGCTAGTGCTTTCAGATATCTCTCTTCCCAGTAACAGACATCACCTCCTCTCCAAGGGAACTCTGGTGAACTTTTTGATGTCATTTTAATAAGTCTCCATTTTCTAGGTGGAGGTTGGCTTCCCCTGTGATTGCGAATCTTTTGGATATCTCCCTTTTCAGGAACAGACATCACATCCTCTCCAAGGGAACTCAGGTGAACGCTTTGTGAAGTCATTTCAATAAGTCTCCAGTTTTTGGGGGAGGTTGGCTTCCACTATGACTGTTAGTGTTTTCTAATATCTCCCTTCCCATTAACAGACATCACCCCCTCTCCAAGGAAACTCAGGCGACTTCTTTGTGATGTCATTTCTCTAATGACATCATCTAATGTCATTTCTCATTTGTGATGTCATTTCAATAAGTCTTCAGTTTCTAGGTGGAGGTTGGCTTCCCCTGTGATTGCGAGTGTTTTCAGATATCTCCCTTACCAGTTACAGACATCACATCCTCTCCAAGGGAACTCAGGTGAGCGCTTTGTGATGTCATTTCAATAAGTCTCCAGTTTTTGGGGGAGGATGGCTTCCCCTGGGACTGTTCGTGATTTCAGATATCTGCCTTTTCAGTAACAGACATCACATCCTCTCCAAGGGAACTCAGGTGAGCGCTTTGTGATGTCATTTCAATACGTCTCCAGTTTTTGGGTGAGGTTGGCTTCCCCTGTGACTGCTAGTGCTTTCAGATATCTCTCTTCCCAGTAACAGACACCACCTCCTCTCCAAGGGAACTCTGGTGAACTGTTTTTGATGTCATTTCAATAAGTCTCCATTTTCTAGGTGGAGGTTGGCTACCCCTGTGATTGCAAATGTTTTCGGATATCTCCGTTCCCAGTAACAGACACCACCTCCTCTCCAAGGGAACTCAGGTGAGCGCTTTGTGATATCATTTCAATAAGTCTCCAGTTTTTGGGGGAGGTTGGCTTCCCCTGGGACTGTTCGTGATTTCAGATATCTGCCTTTTCAGTAACAGACATCACATCCTCTCCAAGGGAAGTCAGGTGAGCGCTTTGTGATGTCATTTCAATAAGTCTCCAGTTTTTGGGGGAGGATGGCTTCCCCTGGGACCGTTCGTGATTTCAGATATCTGCCTTTTCAGTAACAGACATCACATCCTCTCCAAGGGAACTCAGGTGAGCGCTTTGTGATGTCATTTCAATAAGTCTCCAGTTTTTGGGGGAGGATGGCTTCCCCTGGGACTGTTCGTGATTTCAGATATCTGCCTTTTCAGTAACAGAAATCACATCCTCTCCAAGGGAACTCAGGTGAGCGTTTTGTGATGTCATTTCAATAAGTCTCCAGTTTTTGGGTGAGGTTGGCTTCCCCTGTGACTGCTAGTGCTTTCAGATATCTCCCTTCCCAGTAACAGACACCACCTCCTCTCCAAGGGAACTCTGGTGAACTCTTTTTGATGTCATTTTAATAAGTCTCCATTTTCTAGGTGGCGGTTGGCTACCCCTGTGATTGCGAATGTTTTCGGATATCTCCGTTCCCAGTAACAGACACCACCACCTCTCAAAGGAAACTCAGGTGAGCGCTTTGTGATGTCATTTCAATAAGTCTCCAGTTTTTGGGGGAGGTTGGCTTCCACTATGACTGCTAGTGCTTTCAGATATCTCCCTTCCCAGTAACAGACACCACCTCCTCTCCAAGGGTACTCAGGTGAGCGCTTTGTGATATCATTTCAATAAGTCTCCAGTTTTTGGGGGAGGTTGGCTTCCCCTGGGACTGTTCGTGATTTCAGATATCTGCCTTTTCAGTAACAGACATCACATCCTCTCCAAGGGAACTCAGGTGAGCGCTTTGTGATGTCATTTCAATAAGTCTCCAGTTTTTGGGGGAGGTTGGCTTCCACTATGACTGCTAGTGCTTTCAGATATCTCCCTTCCCAGTAACAGACACCACCTCCTCTCCAAGGGAACTCAGGTGAGCGCTTTGTGATGTCATTTCAATAAGTCTCCAGTTTTTGGGGGAGGATGGCTTCCCCTGGGACTGTTCGTGATTTCAGATATCTGCCTTTTCAGTAACAGACATCACATCCTCTCCAAGGGAACTCAGGTGAGCGCTTTGTGATGTCATTTCAATACGTCTCCAGTTTTTGGGTGAGGTTGGCTTCCCCTGTGACTGCTAGTGCTTTCAGATATCTCTCTTCCCAGTAACAGACATCACCTCCTCTCCAAGGGAACTCTGGTGAACTTTTTGATGTCATTTTAATAAGTCTCCATTTTCTAGGTGGAGGTTGGCTTCCCCTGTGATTGCGAATCTTTTGGATATCTCCCTTTTCAGGAACAGACATCACATCCTCTCCAAGGGAACTCAGGTGAACGCTTTGTGAAGTCATTTCAATAAGTCTCCAGTTTTTGGGGGAGGTTGGCTTCCACTATGACTGTTAGTGTTTTCTAATATCTCCCTTCCCATTAACAGACATCACCCCCTCTCCAAGGAAACTCAGGCGACTTCTTTGTGATGTCATTTCTCTAATGACATCATCTAATGTCATTTCTCATTTGTGATGTCATTTCAATAAGTCTTCAGTTTCTAGGTGGAGGTTGGCTTCCCCTGTGATTGCGAGTGTTTTCAGATATCTCCCTTACCAGTTACAGACATCACATCCTCTCCAAGGGAACTCAGGTGAGCGCTTTGTGATGTCATTTCAATAAGTCTCCAGTTTTTGGGGGAGGATGGCTTCCCCTGGGACTGTTCGTGATTTCAGATATCTGCCTTTTCAGTAACAGACATCACATCCTCTCCAAGGGAACTCAGGTGAGCGCTTTGTGATGTCATTTCAATACGTCTCCAGTTTTTGGGTGAGGTTGGCTTCCCCTGTGACTGCTAGTGCTTTCAGATATCTCTCTTCCCAGTAACAGACATCACCTCCTCTCCAAGGGAACTCTGGTGAACTTTTTGATGTCATTTTAATAAGTCTCCATTTTCTAGGTGGAGGTTGGCTTCCCCTGTGATTGCGAATCTTTTGGATATCTCCCTTTTCAGGAACAGACATCACATCCTCTCCAAGGGAACTCAGGTGAACGCTTTGTGAAGTCATTTCAATAAGTCTCCAGTTTTTGGGGGAGGTTGGCTTCCACTATGACTGTTAGTGTTTTCTAATATCTCCCTTCCCATTAACAGACATCACCCCCTCTCCAAGGAAACTCAGGCGACTTCTTTGTGATGTCATTTCTCTAATGACATCATCTAATGTCATTTCTCATTTGTGATGTCATTTCAATAAGTCTTCAGTTTCTAGGTGGAGGTTGGCTTCCCCTGTGATTGCGAGTGTTTTCAGATATCTCCCTTACCAGTTACAGACATCAGATCCTCTCCAAGGGAACTCTGGTGAGCACTTTGTGATGTCATTTCAATAAGTCTCCAATTTTTGGGTGAGATTGGCTTCCCCTGTGACTGCGAGTGTTTTCAGATATCTTCCTTCCCAGTAACAGACATCACCTCCTCTCCAAGGGAACTCTGGTGAAGTCTTTTTGATGTCATTTCAATAAGTCTCCATTTTCTAGGTGGAGGTTGGCTTCCCCTGTGATTGCGAATCTTTTCGGATATCTCCCTTTTCAGGAACAGACACCACCCCCTCTCCAAGGGAACTCAGGTGAGCGCTTTGTGATATCATTTCAGTAAGTCTCCAGTTTTTGGGGGAGGTTGGCTTCCACTATAACTGCTAGTGCTTTCAGATATCTCCCTTCCCAGTAACAGACACCACCCCCTCTCCAAGGGAACTCAGGTGAGCGCTTTGTGATATCATTTCAGTAAGTCTCCAGTTTTTGGGGGAGGATGGCTTCCCCTTGGACCGCTCGTGATTTCAGATATCTGCCTTTTCAGTAACAGACATCACATCCTCTCCAAGGGAACTCAGGTGAGCGCTTTGTGATGTCATTTCAATAAGTCTCCAGTTTTTGGGGGAGGATGGCTTCCCCTGGGACCGCACGTATTTTCAGATACCTCCCTTCCAAGTAACAGACAACACCTTCTGTCCAAAGGAACTCGGCTCTTTCTTATTTCATTTCAATAAGTCTCCAGTTTTTGGGTGAGGTTGGCTTCCCCTGTGACTGCTAGTGCTTTCAGATATCTCCCTTCCCAGTAACAGACACCACATCCTCTCCAAGGGAACTCAGGTGAGCGCTTTGTGATTTCATTTCAATAAGTCTCCAGTTTTTGGGGGAGGTTGGCTTCCCCTGTGATTGCGAATCTTTTCGGATATCTCCCTTTTCAGGAACAGACATCACATCCTCTCCAAGGGAACTCAGGTGAATGCTTTGTGAAGTCATTTCAATAAGTCTCCAGTTTTTGGGGGAGGTTGGCTTCCCCTGTGACTGCGAGTGTTTTCAGATATCTCCCTTCCCAGTAACAGACATCACATCCTCTCCAAGGGAACTCTGGTGAGCACTTTGTGATGTCATTTCAATAAGTATCCAGTTTTTGGGGGAGGTTGGCTTCCCCTGTGACTGCGAGTGTTTTCCGATATCTTCCTTCTCAGTAACAGACATCACCTCCTTTCCAAGGGAACTCTGGTGAACTCTTTTTGATGTCATTTCAATAAGTCTCCATTTTTTAGGTGGAGGTTGGCTACCCCTGCGATTGCGAATGTTTTCGGATATCTCCGTTCCCAGTAACAGACACCAGCTCCTCTCCAAGGAAACTCAGGTGAGCGCTTTGTGATGTCATTTCAATAAGTCTCCAGTTTTTGGGGGAGGTTGGCTTCCACTATGACTGCTAGTGCTTTCAGATATCTCCCTTCCCAGTAACAGACACCACCTCCTCTCCAAGGGAACTCAGGTGAGCGCTTTGTGATATTATTTCAGTAAGTCTCCAGTTTTTGGGGGAGGATGGCTTCCCCTGGGACCGCTCGTGATTTCAGATACCTCCCTTCAAATAACAGAAAACACCTTTTGTCCAAAGGAATTCGGCTCTTTCTGTTGTCATTTCAATAAATCTCCAGTTTTTGGGGGAGGTTGGCTTCCACTATGACTGCTAGTGTTTTCTAATATCTCCCTTCCCAGTAACAGACCTCACCTCCTCTCCAAGGAAACTCAGGCGACTTCTTTGTGATGTCATTTCTCTAATGACATCATCTAATGTCATTTCTCTTTTGTGATGTCATTTCAATAAGTCTCCATTTTCTAGGTGGAGGTTGGCTACCCCTGTGATTGCAAATGTTTTCAGATATCTCCGTTCCCAGTAACAGACACCACCTCCTCTCCAAGGGAACTCAGGTGAGCGCTTTGTGATATCATTTCAATAAGTCTCCAGTTTTTGGGGGAGGTTGGCTTCCCCTGGGACTGTTCGTGATTTCAGATATCTGCCTTTTCAGTAACAGACATCACATCCTCTCCAAGGGAACTCAGGTGAGCGCTTTGTGATGTCATTTCAATAAGTCTCCAGTTTTTGGGGGAGGATGGCTTCCCCTGGGACCGCTCGTGATTTCAGATACCTCCCTTCCAAGTAACAGACAACACCTTCTGTCCAAAGGAATTCGGCTCTTTCTGTTGTCATTTCAATAAATCTCCAGTTTTTGGGGGAGGTTGGCTTCCACTATGACTGCTAGTGTTTTCTAATATCTCCCTTCCCAGTAACACACATCACCTCCTCTCCAAAGAATCTCAGGCAACTTCTTTGTGATGTCATTTCTCTAATGACATCATCTAATTTCATTTCTCATTTGTGATGTCATTTCAATAAATCTCCATTTTCTAGGTGGAGGTTGGCTACCCCTGTGATTGCAAATGTTTTCGGATATCTCCGTTCCCAGTAACAGACACCACCTCCTCTCCAAGGGAACTCAGGTGAGCGCTTTGTGATATCATTTCAATAAGTCTCCAGTTTTTGGGGGAGGTTGGCTTCCCCTGGGACTGTTCGTGATTTCAGATATCTGCCTTTTCAGTAACAGACATCACATCCTCTCCAAGGGAAGTCAGGTGAGCGCTTTGTGATGTCATTTCAATAAGTCTCCAGTTTTTGGGGGAGGATGGCTTCCCCTGGGACCGTTCGTGATTTCAGATATCTGCCTTTTCAGTAACAGACATCACATCCTCTCCAAGGGAACTCAGGTGAGCGCTTTGTGATGTCATTTCAATAAGTCTCCAGTTTTTGGGGGAGGATGGCTTCCCCTGGGACTGTTCGTGATTTCAGATATCTGCCTTTTCAGTAACAGAAATCACATCCTCTCCAAGGGAACTCAGGTGAGCGCTTTGTGATGTCATTTCAATAAGTCTCCAGTTTTTGGGTGAGGTTGGCTTCCCCTGTGACTGCTAGTGCTTTCAGATATCTCCCTTCCCAGTAACAGACACCACCTCCTCTCCAAGGGAACTCTGGTGAACTCTTTTTGATGTCATTTTAATAAGTCTCCATTTTCTAGGTGGAGGTTGTCTACCCCTGTGATTGCGAATGTTTTCGGATATCTCCGTTCCCAGTAACAGACACCACCACCTCTCAAAGGAAACTCAGGTGAGCGCTTTGTGATGTCATTTCAATAAGTCTCCAGTTTTTGGGGGAGGTTGGCTTCCACTATGACTGCTAGTGCTTTCAGATATCTGCCTTTTCAGTAACAGACATCACATCCTCTCCAAGGGAACTCAGGTGAGCGCTTTGTGATGTCATTTCAATAAGTCTCCAGTTTTTGGGGGAGGATGGCTTCCCCTGGGACCGCTCGTGATTTCAGATACCTCCCTTCCAAGTAACAGACAACACCTTCTGTCCAAAGGAATTCGGCTCTTTCTGTTGTCATTTCAATAAATCTCCAGTTTTTGGGGGAGGTTGGCTTCCACTATGACTGCTAGTGTTTTCTAATATCTCCCTTCCCAGTAACACACATCACCTCCTCTCCAAAGAATCTCAGGCAACTTCTTTGTGATGTCATTTCTCTAATGACATCATCTAATTTCATTTCTCATTTGTGATGTCATTTCAATAAGTCTCCATTTTCTAGGTGGAGGTTGGCTACCCCTGTGATTGCAAATGTTTTCGGATATCTCCGTTCCCAGTAACAGACACCACCTCCTCTCCAAGGGAACTCAGGTGAGCGCTTTGTGATATCATTTCAATAAGTCTCCAGTTTTTGGGGGAGGTTGGCTTCCCCTGGGACTGTTCGTGATTTCAGATATCTGCCTTTTCAGTAACAGACATCACATCCTCTCCAAGGGAAGTCAGGTGAGCGCTTTGTGATGTCATTTCAATAAGTCTCCAGTTTTTGGGGGAGGATGGCTTCCCCTGGGACCGTTCGTGATTTCAGATATCTGCCTTTTCAGTAACAGACATCACATCCTCTCCAAGGGAACTCAGGTGAGCGCTTTGTGATGTCATTTCAATAAGTCTCCAGTTTTTGGGGGAGGATGGCTTCCCCTGGGACTGTTCGTGATTTCAGATATCTGCCTTTTCAGTAACAGAAATCACATCCTCTCCAAGGGAACTCAGGTGAGCGTTTTGTGATGTCATTTCAATAAGTCTCCAGTTTTTGGGTGAGGTTGGCTTCCCCTGTGACTGCTAGTGCTTTCAGATATCTCCCTTCCCAGTAACAGACACCACCTCCTCTCCAAGGGAACTCTGGTGAACTCTTTTTGATGTCATTTTAATAAGTCTCCATTTTCTAGGTGGCGGTTGGCTACCCCTGTGATTGCGAATGTTTTCGGATATCTCCGTTCCCAGTAACAGACACCACCACCTCTCAAAGGAAACTCAGGTGAGCGCTTTGTGATGTCATTTCAATAAGTCTCCAGTTTTTGGGGGAGGTTGGCTTCCACTATGACTGCTAGTGCTTTCAGATATCTCCCTTCCCAGTAACAGACACCACCTCCTCTCCAAGGGTACTCAGGTGAGCGCTTTGTGATATCATTTCAATAAGTCTCCAGTTTTTGGGAGAGGTTGGCTTCCCCTGGGACTGTTCGTGATTTCAGATATCTGCCTTTTCAGTAACAGACATCACATCCTCTCCAAGGGAACTCAGGTGAGCGCTTTGTGATGTCATTTCAATAAGTCTCCAGTTTTTGGGGGAGGTTGGCTTCCACTATGACTGCTAGTGCTTTCAGATATCTCCCTTCCCAGTAACAGACACCACCTCCTCTCCAAGGGAACTCAGGTGAGCGCTTTGTGATATTATTTCAGTAAGTCTCCAGTTTTTGGGGGAGGATGGCTTCCCCTGGGACCGCTCGTGATTTCAGATACCTCCCTTCAAATAACAGAAAACACCTTTTGTCCAAAGGAATTCGGCTCTTTCTGTTGTCATTTCAATAAATCTCCAGTTTTTGGGGGAGGTTGGCTTCCACTATGACTGCTAGTGTTTTCTAATATCTCCCTTCCCAGTAACAGACCTCACCTCCTCTCCAAGGAAACTCAGGCGACTTCTTTGTGATGTCATTTCTCTAATGACATCATCTAATGTCATTTCTCTTTTGTGATGTCATTTCAATAAGTCTCCATTTTCTAGGTGGAGGTTGGCTACCCCTGTGATTGCAAATGTTTTCAGATATCTCCGTTCCCAGTAACAGACACCACCTCCTCTCCAAGGGAACTCAGGTGAGCGCTTTGTGATATCATTTCAATAAGTCTCCAGTTTTTGGGGGAGGTTGGCTTCCCCTGGGACTGTTCGTGATTTCAGATATCTGCCTTTTCAGTAACAGACATCACATCCTCTCCAAGGGAACTCCGGTGAGCGCTTTGTGATGTCATTTCAATAAGTCTCCAGTTTTTGGGTGAGGTTGGCTTCCCCTGTGACTGCTAGTGCTTTCAGATATCTCCCTTCCCAGTAACAGACACCACCTCCTCTCCAAGGGAACTCTGGTGAACTCTTTTTGATGTCATTTTAATAAGTCTCCATTTTCTAGGTGGAGGTTGTCTACCCCTGTGATTGCGAATGTTTTCGGATATCTCCGTTCCCAGTAACAGACACCACCACCTCTCAAAGGAAACTCAGGTGAGCGCTTTGTGATGTCATTTCAATAAGTCTCCAGTTTTTGGGTGAGGTTGGCTTCCCCTGTGACTGCTAGTGCTTTCAGATATCTCCCTTCCCAGTAACAGAAACCACCTCCTCTCCAAGGGAACTCTGGTGAACTCTTTTTGATGTCATTTTAATAAGTCTCCATTTTCTAGGTGGCGGTTGGCTACCCCTGTGATTGCGAATGTTTTCGGATATCTCCGTTCCCAGTAACAGACACCACCACCTCTCAAAGGAAACTCAGGTGAGCGCTTTGTGATGTCATTTCAATAAGTCTCCAGTTTTTGGGGGAGGTTGGCTTCCACTATGACTGCTAGTGCTTTCAGATATCTCCCTTCCCAGTAACAGATACCACCTCCTCTCCAAGGGAACTCAGGTGAGCGCTTTGTGATATCATTTCAATAAGTCTCCAGTTTTTGGGGGAGGTTGGCTTCCCCTGGCACTGTTCGTGATTTCAGATATCTGCCTTTTCAGTAACAGACATCACATCCTCTCCAAGGGAACTCAGGTGAGCGCTTTGTGATGTCATTTCAATAAGTCTCCAGTTTTTGGGGGAGGATGGCTTCCCCTGGGACCGCTCGTGATTTCAGATACCTCCCTTCCAAGTAACAGACAACACCTTCTGTCCAAAGGAATTCGGCTCTTTCTGTTGTCATTTCAATAAATCTCCAGTTTTGGGGGGAGGTTGGCTTCCACTATGACTGCTAGTGTTTTCTAATATCTCCCTTCCCAGTAACACACATCACCTCCTCTCCAAAGAATCTCAGGCAACTTCTTTGTGATGTCATTTCTCTAATGACATCATCTAATTTCATTTCTCATTTGTGATGTCATTTCAATAAGTCTCCATTTTCTAGGTGGAGGTTGGCTACCCCTGTGATTGCAAATGTTTTCGGATATCTCCGTTCCCAGTAACAGACACCACCTCCTCTCCAAGGGAACTCAGGTGAGCGCTTTGTGATATCATTTCAATAAGTCTCCAGTTTTTGGGGGAGGTTGGCTTCCCCTGGGACTGTTCGTGATTTCAGATATCTGCCTTTTCAGTAACAGACATCACATCCTCTCCAAGGGAAGTCAGGTGAGCGCTTTGTGATGTCATTTCAATAAGTCTCCAGTTTTTGGGGGAGGATGGCTTCCCCTGGGACCGTTCGTGATTTCAGATATCTGCCTTTTCAGTAACAGACATCACATCCTCTCCAAGGGAACTCAGGTGAGCGCTTTGTGATGTCATTTCAATAAGTCTCCAGTTTTTGGGTGAGGTTGGCTTCCCCTGTGACTGCTAGTGCTTTCAGATATCTCCCTTCCCAGTAACAGACACCACCTCCTCTCCAAGGGAACTCTGGTGAACTCTTTTTGATGTCATTTTAATAAGTCTCCATTTTCTAGGTGGAGGTTGGCTACCCCTGTGATTGCGAATGTTTTCGGATATCTCCGTTCCCAGTAACAGACACCACCACCTCTCAAAGGAAACTCAGGTGAGCGCTTTGTGATGTCATTTCAATAAGTCTCCAGTTTTTGGGGGAGGTTGGCTTCCACTATGACTGCTAGTGCTTTCAGATATCTCCCTTCCCAGTAACAGACACCACCTCCTCTCCAAGGGAACTCAGGTGAGCGCTTTGTGATATCATTTCAGTAAGTCTCCAGTTTTTGGGGGAGGATGGCTTCCCCTGGGACCGCTCGTGATTTCAGATACCTCCCTTCCAAGTAACAGACAACACCTTCTGTCCAAAGGAATTCGGCTCTTTCTGTTGTCGTTTCAATAAATCTCCAGTTTTTGGGGGAGGTTGGCTTCCACTATGACTGCTAGTGTTTTCTAATATCTCCCTTCCCAGTAACAGACGTCACCTCCTCTCCAAAGAAACTCAGGCGACTTCTTTGTGATGTCATTTCTCTAATGACATCATCTAATGTCATTTCTCATTTGTGATGTCATTTCAATAAGTCTCCATTTTCTAGGTGGAGGTTGGCTACCCCTGTGATTGCAAATGTTTTCGGATATCACCGTTCCCAGTAACAGACACCACCTCCTCTCCAAGGGAACTCAGGTGAGCGCTTTGTGATATCATTTCAATAAGTCTCCAGTTTTTGGGGGAGGTTGGCTTCCCCTGGGACTGTTCGTGATTTCAGATATCTGCCTTTTCAGTAACAGACATCACATCCTCTCCAAGGGAAGTCAGGTGAGCGCTTTGTGATGTCATTTCAATAAGTCTCCAGTTTTTGGGGGAGGTTGGCTTCCACTATGACTGCTAGTGTTTTCAGATATCTTCCTTCCCAGTAACAGACATCACCTCCTCTCCAAGGGAACTCTGGTGAACTCTTTTTGATGTCAATTCAATAAGTCTCCATTTTCTAGGTGGAGGTTGGCTACCCCTGTGATTGCGAATGTTTTCGGATATCTCCGTTCCCAGTAACAGACACCACCTCCTCTCCAAGGGAACTCAGGTGAGCGCTTTGTGATGTCATTTCAATAAGTCTCCAGTTTTTGGGGGAGGATGGCTTCCCCTGGGACTGTTCGTGATTTCAGATATCTGCCTTTTCAGTAACAGACATCACATCCTCTCCAAGGGAACTCAGGTGAGCGCTTTGTGATGTCATTTCAATAAGTCTCCAGTTTTTGGGGGAGGATGGCTTCCCCTGGGACTGTTCGTGATTTCAGATATCTGCCTTTTCAGTAACAGACATCACATCCTCTCCAAGGGAACTCAGGTGAGCGCTTTGTGAAGTCATTTCAATAAGTCTCCAGTTTTTGGGGGAGGATAGCTTCCCCTGGGACTATTCGTGATTTCAGATATCTCCCTTCCCAGTAACAGACACCACCTCCTCTCCAAGGGAACTCTGGTGAACTCTTTTTGATGTCATTTTAATAAGTCTCCATTTTCTAGGTGGAGGTTGGCTTCCCCTGTGATTGCGAATCTTTTCGGATATCTCCCTTTTCAGGAACAGACATCACATCCTCTCCAAGGGAACTCAGGTGAGCACTTTGTGATGTCATTTCAATAAGTATCCAGTTTTTGGGTGAGGTTGGCTTCCCCTGTGACTGCGAGGGTTTTCAGATATCTCCCTTCCCAGTAACAGACATCACATCCTCTCCAAGGGAACTCTGGTGAGCACTTTGTGATGTCATTTCAATAAGTATCCAGTTTTTGGGTGAGGTTGGCTTCCCCTGTGACTGCGAGTGTTTTCAGATATCTCCCTTCCCAGTAACAGACATCACATCCTCTCCAAGGGAACTCTGGTTAGCACTTTGTGATGTCATTTCAATAAGTATGCAGTTTTTGGGGGAGGTTGGCTTCCCCTGTGACTGCGAGTGTTTTCAGATATCTCCCTTCCCAGTAACAGACATCACATCCTCTCCAAGGGAACTCTGGTGAGCACTTTGTGATGTCATTTCAATAAGTCTCCAGTTTTTGGGGGAGGATGGCTTCCCCTGTGACTCCGAGTGTTTTCCGATATCTTCCTTCTCAGTAACAGACACCACCTCCTCTCCAAGGGAACTCAGGTGAGCGCTTTGTGATATCATTTCAATAAGTCTCCAGTTTTTGGGGGAGGATGGCTTCCCCTGGGACCGCTCGTGATTTCAGATACCTCCCTTCCAAGTAACAGACAACACCTTCTGTCCAAAGGAATTCGGCTCTTTCTGTTGTCATTTCAATAAATCTCCAGTTTTTGGGGGAGGTTGGCTTCCACTATGACTGCTAGTGTTTTCTAATGTCTCCCTTCCCAGTAACACACATCACCTCCTCTCCAAAGAAACTCAGGCGACTTCTTTGTGATGTCATTTCTCTAATGACATCATCTAATGTCATTTCTCATTTGTGATGTCATTTCAATAAGTCTCCATTTTCTAGGTGGAGGTTGGCTACCCCTGTGATTGCAAATGTTTTCGGATATCTCCGTTCCCAGTAACAGACACCACCTCCTCTCCAAGGGAACTCAGGTGAGCGCTTTGTGATATCATTTCAATAAGTCTACAGTTTTTGGGGGAGGTTGGCTTCCCCTGGGACTGTTCGTGATTTCAGATATCTGCCTTTTCAGTAACAGACATCACATCCTCTCCAAGGGAAGTCAGGTGAGCGCTTTGTGATGTCATTTCAATAAGTCTCCAGTTTTTGGGGGAGGATGGCTTCCCCTGGGACCGTTCGTGATTTCAGATATCTGCCTTTTCAGTAACAGACATCACATCCTCTCCAAGGGAACTCCGGTGAGCGCTTTGTGATGTCATTTCAATAAGTCTCCAGTTTTTGGGTGAGGTTGGCTTCCCCTGTGACTGCTAGTGCTTTCAGATATCTCCCTTCCCAGTAACAGACACCACCTCCTCTCCAAGGGAACTCTGGTGAACTCTTTTTGATGTCATTTTAATAAGTCTCCATTTTCTAGGTGGAGGTTGTCTACCCCTGTGATTGCGAATGTTTTCGGATATCTCCGTTCCCAGTAACAGACACCACCACCTCTCAAAGGAAACTCAGGTGAGCGCTTTGTGATGTCATTTCAATAAGTCTCCAGTTTTTGGGGGAGGTTGGCTTCCACTATGACTGCTAGTGCTTTCAGATATCTCCCTTCCCAGTAACAGACACCACCTCCTCTCCAAGGGAACTCAGGTGAGCGCTTTGTGATATCATTTCAGTAAGTCTCCAGTTTTTGGGGGAGGATGGCTTCCCCTGGGACCGCTCGTGATTTCAGATACCTCCCTTCCAAGTAACAGACAACACCTTCTGTCCAAAGGAATTCGGCTCTTTCTGTTGTCGTTTCAATAAATCTCCAGTTTTTGGGGGAGGTTGGCTTCCACTATGACTGCTAGTGTTTTCTAATATCTCCCTTCCCAGTAACAGACATCACCTCCTCTCCAAAGAAACTCAGGCGACTTCTTTGTGATGTCATTTCTCTAATGACATCATCTAATGTCATTTCTCATTTGTGATGTCATTTCAATAAGTCTCCATTTTCTAGATGGAGGTTGGCTACCCCTGTGATTGCAAATGTTTTCGGATATCTCCGTTCCCAGTAACAGACACCACCTCCTCTCCAAGGGAACTCAGGTGAGCGCTTTGTGATATCATTTCAATAAGTCTCCAGTTTTTGGGGGAGGTTGGCTTCCCCTGGGACTGTTCGTGATTTCAGATATCTGCCTTTTCAGTAACAGACATCACATCCTCTCCAAGGGAAGTCAGGTGAGCGCTTTGTGATGTCATTTCAATAAGTCTCCAGTTTTTGGGGGAGGTTGGCTTCCACTATGACTGCTAGTGTTTTCAGATATCTTCCTTCCCAGTAACAGACATCACCTCCTCTCCAAGGGAACTCTGGTGAACTCTTTTTGATGTCATTTCAATAAGTCTCCATTTTCTAGGTGGAGGTTGGCTACCCCTGTGATTGCGAATGTTTTCGGATATCTCCGTTCCCAGTAACAGACACCACCTCCTCTCCAAGGGAACTCAGGTGAGCGCTTTGTGATGTCATTTCAATAAGTCTCCAGTTTTTGGGGGAGGATGGTTTCCCCTGGGACTGTTCGTGATTTCAGATATCTGCCTTTTCAGTAACAGACATCACATCCTCTCCAAGGGAACTCAGGTGAGCGCTTTGTGATGTCATTTCAATAAGTCTCCAGTTTTTGGGGGAGGATGGCTTCCCCTGGGACTGTTCGTGCTTTCAGATATCTGCCTTTTCAGTAACAGAAATCACATCCTCTCCAAGGGAACTCAGGTGAGCGCTTTGTGATGTCATTTCAAAAAGTCTCCAGTTTTTGGGGGAGGTTGGCTTCCCTTGTGACTGCGAGTGTTTTCAGATATCTCCCTTCCCAGTAACAGACATCACCTCCTCTCCAAGGGAACTCAGGTGAACGCTTTGTGATGTCATTTCAATACGTCTCCAGTTTTTGGGGGAGGTTGGCTTCCCCTGTGACTGCGAGTGTTTTCAGATATCTCCCTTCCCTGTAACAGACATCACATCCTCTCCAAGGGAACTCTGGTGAGCACTTTGTGATGTCATTTCAATAAGTCTCCAGTTTTTGGGGGAGGATGGCTTCCCCTGGGACTGTTCGTGATTTCAGATATCTGCCTTTTCAGTAACAGACATCACATCCTCTCCAAGGGAACTCAGGTGAGCGCTTTGTGATGTCATTTCAATAAGTCTCCAGTTTTTGGGGGAGGATGGCTTCCCCTGGGACCGCTCGTGATTTCAGATACCTCCCTTCCAAGTAACAGACAACACCTTCTGTCCAAAGGAATTCGGCTCTTTCTGTTGTCATTTCAATAAATCTCCAGTTTTTGGGGGAGGTTGGCTTCCACTATGACTGCTAGTGTTTTCTAATATCTCCCTTCCCAGTAACACACATCACCTCCTCTCCAAAGAATCTCAGGCAACTTCTTTGTGATGTCATTTCTCTAATGACATCATCTAATTTCATTTCTCATTTGTGATGTCATTTCAATAAGTCTCCATTTTCTAGGTGGAGGTTGGCTACCCCTGTGATTGCAAATGTTTTCGGATATCTCCGTTCCCAGTAACAGACACCACCTCCTCTCCAAGGGAACTCAGGTGAGCGCTTTGTGATATCATTTCAATAAGTCTCCAGTTTTTGGGGGAGGTTGGCTTCCCCTGGGACTGTTCGTGATTTCAGATATCTGCCTTTTCAGTAACAGACATCACATCCTCTCCAAGGGAAGTCAGGTGAGCGCTTTGTGATGTCATTTCAATAAGTCTCCAGTTTTTGGGGGAGGATGGCTTCCCCTGGGACTGTTCGTGATTTCAGATATCTGCCTTTTCAGTAACAGACATCACATCCTCTCCAAGGGAACTCAGGTGAGCGCTTTGTGATGTCATTTCAATAAGTCTCCAGTTTTTGGGTGAGGTTGGCTTCCCCTGTGACTGCTAGTGCTTTCAGATATCTCCCTTCCCAGTAACAGACACCACCTCCTCTCCAAGGGAACTCTGGTGAACTCTTTTTGATGTCATTTTAATAAGTCTCCATTTTCTAGGTGGAGGTTGGCTACCCCTGTGATTGCGAATGTTTTCGGATATCTCCGTTCCCAGTAACAGACACCACCACCTCTCAAAGGAAACTCAGGTGAGCGCTTTGTGATGTCATTTCAATAAGTCTCCAGTTTTTGGGGGAGGTTGGCTTCCACTGTCAGACGCACAGGAAACTCACAACAAAACTTGTGTTTTGGCGGCCTGCTGGCGACCCTTGTGCAAACGAGAGTCTAAAATTTGGTTGACTTCATAGTGGGTGTCTTTGTCGATGTAAATTGGCACAGGCTGGTCTGGAGGAGGGTGCCACTCGTCTGGGGCCGGAGCTCTTCGCAGCAGGCTGGAATGAACAACCGGATGCACATTCCTGTAAGTCTTTGGTAAGGCTAGCTCAACAGTCACAGTATTAATCAGTTTTACCACTTTAAATGGCCCCACGTATTTAGGGCCAAGTTTCTTTGATTTCTGCTGGCACCTCAGGTTCTTAGTGGACAAATAGGCCAGGTCTCCCACTTTCCAATCAGGTGCAGGTACTCTTTTCTTATCTGCTTGGGCTTTATAGGCTTGTTTTGCCTCCTTGAGGCTAGCAACAATTTCTGGCCAACCTGTACTGATGGTCGATGCCCATTTATTTATATCAGGAGTCTCAGTGGAGCTGAAGTCCCAGGTGGGGGCGGTTGCCAAATCAGTCCCATACACTACTTTGAAAGGTGATACCCCTGTTGAGGCATGGACCCCATTGTTGTAGGCAAATTCCGCCAGCGGTAATAGGGAGACCCAATTGTCCTGCTGGTGATTGATGAAACAACGCAAATACTGTTCCAGGATTTGGTTTACCCTTTCGGTCTGGCCATTTGATTCAGGGTGATAGCCCGAAGTGAGGGCTTGCTCCACCCCCAAAAGTCTCAGGAGTTCCCTCCAAAACTTGGAAACGAACTGGGGGCCCCGATCCGTCAGGAAACGTGTCGGGATCCCGTGCAGACGTACCACGTGTTCAATGAAAAGAGAGGCCAATTTTGGTGCTGAAGGCACTCCCGCGCAGGGAATGAAGTGAGCCTGTTTAGAAAAAGCATCCACTACCACCCATATAACGGTGTTCCCGTGGCTGGGAGGGAGGTCCGTAATAAAGTCCATAGTGACATCTGTCCATGGACGAGAGGGGGTGGGCTGTGGTTGCAATAGCCCCTTTTTCTTGCCTCCAACCGGTTTTGATGCAATACAAATAGGGCATCCCTGCACATATTTCTCCACATCTTTGCGCAGGGACGGCCACCAATACTGTCTCCTGACTAGGTGCAGAGTTTTCACGAAACCAAAGTGTCCAGCAGTTTTTGCGTCGTGGCAAAGTTTCAAAACCTTTCCCCTGGCCACAACAGGAACAAAGAGTCTCTCGCCCTTAAAAAAGAGCCCCCCCTTCTCAGTCAGATCAGGGCGGAGGGAGCCAAACTCCGGATCTTGTGACATCTCCTTCTGGACCCAGCCCCCTGGGATGGGCGTATCAGTCTTTACGTGGCTGCGCGTCACGGCGGCCATCCCTAGTTGGGCGGGGGTGAAAACGGTGTCCACCAATGGGTCTCGTTTGCTGTTGTACTGGGGCAGGCGTGATAATGCATCTGCCAAAAAGTTCATTTTACCCGGCAGATGCTTCAGGGAGAAGTTAAAACGGGCGAAAAACTCTGCCCATCTCATTTGCTTGGCGGAAAGCGATCGGGGCTGCTTGAGTGCCTGAAGGTTTTTATGATCCGTCCAGACTACGAATGGGATCGCGGACCCTTCTAGCCAATGCCTCCAGGTGGAAAGGGCCAATTTTACTGCAGCCGCCTCTTTTTCCCAAATTGCCCAGTTTCGCTCTGCCCCCGAGAATTTCTTTGACAGATAGGCCAGCGGGTGTAATTTTCCGTCCTCCCCCTCTTGGAGGATCACGGCCCCCATTGCTACGTCCGAGGAGTCTACTTGTACAGTAAATTGCTTAGAAGGGTCAGCATGGGCCAGCACTGGTTCGGACGTAAACAACAACTTTAGTTTGTCGAATGCGTCTTGGCAGGGGGGAGTCCACAGAAGGGGCGTCCCCGGGCGGCTCGCCGTTTTACCCCCTTGTTTGGTCTTCAACAAGTCAGTGAGGGGCAACGCCACTTTGGCAAAATTGGGGATGAAAGTCCTGTAAAAATTAGCGAATCCTAAGAAGCTTTGCAGTTGCCTCCTGGTGCGGGGGGGTTCCCAAGCCAGCAAGTCGCGCACCTTGCTAGGGTCCATCTCAATCCCCGCTTGGGAGACACGGAATCCCAGAAACTCCACCGCATCGCGGTGGAACTCGCATTTAGACAGTTTAGCAAACAATTGTTGCTTCCGCAAGCGGTTGAGCACTTCGCGTACCAGTTCAGCATGACTCTCAACATTCTCTGAATACACAAGAATATCATCAATGTAAACCAACACCCCCTGGTACAATAAATCATGCATAATTTCATTAATCATATTCATGAACACGCCCGGAGCGCCGGCGAGGCCGAACGGCATTACGGTGTACTCAAACTGCCCCAGGGGGGTATTAAAAGCCGTTAAATATTCGTGCCCCTTCTTGATCCGAACACGGTAATAGGCTTCCCTCAAATCCAATTTCGTAAAAATCCGTGCCTTCCCCAAGTGGCCCAACAAGTCTTTTATCAGGGGGAGCGGGTAGGCATTGCAGGTGGAGACCGCGTTCAACCCACGGTAGTCAGTACACAAACGTAGCGAACCGTCTTTCTTTTTTACAAAAAGGACCGGGGCCGCCAAAGAAGATGTGGCCGGTCTAATAAAACCCCTCGCCAAGTTCTTATCCAAAAATTCCCTAAGCTCCGCCATTTCCCGGGGGCTCATGGAATAAAGTTTGGCTTTGGGGAGTGGCTCCCCTTTCTTTAATTCAATGGCACAGTCAGTTTTACGGTGGGGGGGCAGTTGGTTGCACTCTACCTCCGCGAACACATCAGCAAAGTCCCGATACTCAGGAGGGAGCGCTGCCCCCCCCCGATCCCAAAGCGGCCACAACCCCCGTAAGTGGGGAATCCCGCGGTCGAGCGTGCTGCTCGCAGGCGGGAGAGGTAAAGTCCACAGTCCCTTCTTTCCACTTTACTAAGGGGTCATGTTCCTTCAGCCAATCCAACCCTAACACACAAGGGAAGGCAGAATGAGGGGCTACCAAAGGCTGGATTTGCTCCCAATGTTTTTTTTATGTCCAAGTCCATTGGGCGCGTTTTCGCCGTGGCCTCCCCTCCAGGAGCGCATTTCCCATCTAATTGGGTGATTGGCAAGGGTTCCCTCAGCGGCACCTTTCCCACCCCCAAAGTCTCGGCCAGTGCCGGGCTCACTAGGGATTGGGTGCACCCTGAGTCCACGATACACCGGACTCCCACTGTTTTCCCCGACTTGGGGTTGGAGAGCTTGGCAGGTAGGAGTAGCAAGGGGGAATCACTCACCACGCGTTTGCCCCTGTTGGCGGCCTGCTGGCGGGGCGCCTTTACAGCAGACCGTCCTCGTTTCCCGACTGCTCCTCGGCTTGATCCTCGTCCTCCAGCCCGCTTCCCTCCTCCGAGTCGTCCACTGCTGGCACGGCAGCCACTGGCACCAGAAGAGACTTGGCACTTTTCTTGGGAGTGGTTTTCTTGGCGGGCTGGGCTTTCGGTGGGGCGCTGCTCACGGCCCTCGGGGTCGCTGTTGCTTTTGTGGGGCAGTTTGCGAGAAAGTGCCCCGCTTGGCCACAACCCAAACACAGCCCTTTTTCCATGCGCCGGGTGCGCTCAGACGGCTCCAACTTGGCTCGGGGCTTGGTTTTCGCCGGGGTGGAAGTTTTCGCCACGGTTTTGCCTGCCAGGACCTGTACCATCGAAGCTCGCTCCAATCGGTTTTCCATCTCCCCAGCCAATTGGACCCATCCTTCGACTGTAAGCGGGTCTTCCAGGAGAAGGCATTTGTCTGCCAGAGTAGGATTGAGGCCCCCCACAAACGACAGCACGCGTTGGGGCTCCGTCCAGTCCGGCACCGAGGAAGCCAGCTCTTTAAACTCCCTGGCGTACTCGACCACTGACAACTTCCCTTGCCGGTGAGCCCTGAGTTTCTTCTCCGCGGTCTCTCGCTCGAACGGTTCCACGTACATCTGGCGCAGGGCTCTCATGAAATGGTTGTAGTCACGGATGGCTTGGGGGTGATAGCGGTACAAGTCCACAAACCACTTGGCTGCTTTGCCTTCTAGGGCTTGGCCCACGAAACGCACTTTCTCAGCGTCGTCCTGGAAGGTGAACCCCATTTCCATCATGTAGGCCTGGAGGTGCACCAGAAACGTAGGAAAATCGGAGGGGTCTCCGGAAAACTTAGCCTTGAATTTATAGGTGCTCCGCATCTCCACACCCCGGAGGTGGGCTGGTAGGCGCCCCGGGCCCCAATCCGCCGGTGCCGGGGCCGGTACTGGGGGTCTTGCACCGCGGCCGATGCCTCGTCCTCTCCCCGCCGCCACTCTTGCTCGTTCCGCTGCCCGGTACGCCTCCGCTGCTCGCGCTGCCGCTCGCGCCGCTTCGCGCGCCGCTGCTGCCGCCGCCGCCTCGGCTCCCGCAACGTTCGCCGCCGCCGCCGCTGCTGCCGCCGCCGCTGCGTCCTCGCCTCCGTCCGCGCCGTCCCCTCCGGCTCCATCGCCGCCCGCGCCGCCTTCGTCCTCTCGCTCCTCGCCCTCGCCTTCTTGTTCTCGTTGCGCTCTCGCTCGAGCCTCGGCCTCCGCCTCGATTTCCAGCTGCGCCCTGGCCCTGGCCAACGCCTCAGCATCCGCTGCCGCTTGCGTGTCCGCCATGCCGTGCTCCCGCAGTGCAAGCCCACCACTCACTCGTCGCAGGCTGGTATCGTGCGCACCACCACCGAGCACTTCCTTCAGCAGGCGTTGCGTTCGGCGCTTCTCCTCCGGATCCAACCGACCCGAAAGATCCTGCAGCCAGTTAGTCACCCTGTCCAGCTTGTACTGCAAGTCCTGTGTCTCACCCACAGGCTCCAGCGCGTAGCTAGGCAGTCCCAGGTGCTCCGGCCACCTCTCATCCCCAGTAGGGCGGTCGTATTTAGACAATCGCCTGCGCTGGGTGATGTGTCGTTCCAAAAATTCCTCGGGCCCCGGGGTTGTCCCCGAGATTGCCCGCATCATGCCCGAGCTGTGCGGGCCGGCACTCGCGCCGTCGCCCTGGGAGAGGTCCCAATCCAGGCCCTCTCCCTGCTCAGAAAAAGTATGTCCCTCGCCCTGCATTTTGCAGGTGAAAGGAGTTGTGAGATTTGACTTGATGTCAGACGCACAGGAAACTCACAACAAAACTTATTCAAAAAGAAAATAGTTTTATTGATTAGCACTATACGCATTGGACTGAAAGTCAAATCTGACTCGAAGCCAGATTTGCCTCAGCTTATCAATACATTTCTCCCGCCCAAAACTTGACAGTTCCCAAGGAGGGGGGTTAGTGAGGAAAGACATATGTGAAACAACAACAGGATTCCAAACTCCCATCCTTGAGAGAATTGACAACAACCCTGTGAGCCCATAACAAGATAAGGTTAGAATAACATCACTACTCTACTTTATTGCTTACACACTACAAGGCCGGGGCTAGCAGGCGCCAGGTTCAATTAAACAATATAACTGACATGGAGGAACTCAGGCTAATTTATGACAGAGATTCTACAATCCTGACATCCACTATGACTGCTAGTGCTTTCAGATATCTCCCTTCCCAGTAACAGACACCACCTCCTCTCCAAGGGAACTCAGGTGAGCGCTTTGTGATATCATTTCAGTAAGTCTCCAGTTTTTGGGGGAGGATGGCTTCCCCTGGGACCGCTCGTGATTTCAGATACCTCCCTTCCAAGTAACAGACAACACCTTCTGCCCAAAGGAATTCGGCTCTTTCTGTTGTCGTTTCAATAAATCTCCAGTTTTTGGGGGAGGTTGGCTTCCAATATGACTGCTAGTGTTTTCTAATATCTCCCTTCCCAGTAACAGACATCACCTCCTCTCCAAAGAAACTCAGGCGACTTCTTTGTGATGTCATTTCTCTAATGACATCATCTAATGTCATTTCTCATTTGTGATGTCATTTCAATAAGTCTCCATTTTCTAGGTGGAGGTTGGCTACCCCTGTGATTGCAAATGTTTTCGGATATCTCCGTTCCCAGTAACAGACACCACCTCCTCTCCAAGGGAACTCAGGTGAGCGCTTTGTGATATCATTTCAATAAGTCTCCAGTTTTTGGGGGAGGTTGGCTTCCCCTGGGACTGTTCGTGATTTCAGATATCTGCCTTTTCAGTAACAGACATCACATCCTCTCCAAGGGAAGTCAGGTGAGCGCTTTGTGATGTCATTTCAATAAGTCTCCAGTTTTTGGGGGAGGTTGGCTTCCACTATGACTGCTAGTGTTTTCAGATATCTTCCTTCCCAGTAACAGACATCACCTCCTCTCCAAGGGAACTCTGGTGAACTCTTTTTGATGTCATTTCAATAAGTCTCCATTTTCTAGGTGGAGGTTGGCTACCCCTGTGATTGCGAATGTTTTCGGATATCTCCATTCCCAGTAACAGACACCACCTCCTCTCCAAGGGAACTCAGGTGAGCGCTTTGTGATGTCATTTCAATAAGTCTCCAGTTTTTGGGGGAGGATGGCTTCCCCTGGGACTGTTCGTGATTTCAGATATCTGCCTTTTCAGTAACAGACATCACATCCTCTCCAAGGGAACTCAGGTGAGCGCTTTGTGATGTCATTTCAATAAGTCTCCAGTTTTTGGGGGAGGATGGCTTCCCCTGGGACTGTTCGTGATTTCAGATATCTGCCTTTTCAGTAACAGACATCACATCCTCTCCAAGGGAACTCAGGTGAGCGCTTTGTGAAGTCATTTCAATAAGTCTCCAGTTTTTGGGGGAGGATAGCTTCCCCTGGGACTATTCGTGATTTCAGATATCTCCCTTCCCAGTAACAGACACCACCTCCTCTCCAAGGGAACTCTGGTGAACTCTTTTTGATGTCATTTTAATAAGTCTCCATTTTCTAGGTGGAGGTTGGCTTCCCCTGTGATTGCGAATCTTTTCGGATATCTCCCTTTTCAGGAACAGACATCACATCCTCTCCAAGGGAACTCAGGTGAGCACTTTGTGATGTCATTTCAATAAGTATCCAGTTTTTGGGTGAGGTTGGCTTCCCCTGTGACTGCGAGTGTTTTCAGATATCTCCCTTCCCAGTAACAGACATCACATCCTCTCCAAGGGAACTCTGGTGAGCACTTTGTGATGTCATTTCAATAAGTATCCAGTTTTTGGGTGAGGTTGGCTTCCCCTGTGACTGCGAGTGTTTTCAGATATCTCCCTTCCCAGTAACAGACATCACATCCTCTCCAAGGGAACTCTGGTGAGCACTTTGTGATGTCATTTCAATAAGTATCCAGTTTTTGGGGGAGGTTGGCTTCCCCTGTGACTGCGAGTGTTTTCAGATATCTCCCTTCCCAGTAACAGACATCACATCCTCTCCAAGGGAACTCTGGTGAGCACTTTGTGATGTCATTTCAATAAGTCTCCAGTTTTTGGGGGAGGATGGCTTCCCCTGTGACTGCGAGTGTTTTCCGATATCTTCCTTCTCAGTAACAGACACCACCTCCTCTCCAAGGGAACTCAGGTGAGCGCTTTGTGATATCATTTCAATAAGTCTCCAGTTTTTGGGGGAGGATGGCTTCCCCTGGGACCGCTCGTGATTTCAGATACCTCCCTTCCAAGTAACAGACAACACCTTCTGTCCAAAGGAATTCGGCTCTTTCTGTTGTCATTTCAATAAATCTCCAGTTTTTGGGGGAGGTTGGCTTCCACTATGACTGCTAGTGTTTTCTAATGTCTCCCTTCCCAGTAACACACATCACCTCCTCTCCAAAGAAACTCAGGCGACTTCTTTGTGATGTCATTTCTCTAATGACATCATCTAATGTCATTTCTCATTTGTGATGTCATTTCAATAAGTCTCCATTTTCTAGGTGGAGGTTGGCTACCCCTGTGATTGCAAATGTTTTCGGATATCTCCGTTCCCAGTAACAGACACCACCTCCTCTCCAAGGGAACTCAGGTGAGCGCTTTGTGATATCATTTCAATAAGTCTACAGTTTTTGGGGGAGGTTGGCTTCCCCTGGGACTGTTCGTGATTTCAGATATCTGCCTTTTCAGTAACAGACATCACATCCTCTCCAAGGGAAGTCAGGTGAGCGCTTTGTGATGTCATTTCAATAAGTCTCCAGTTTTTGGGGGAGGTTGGCTTCCACTATGACTGCTAGTGTTTTCAGATATCTTCCTTCCCAGTAACAGACATCACCTCCTCTCCAAGGGAACTCTGGTGAACTCTTTTTGATGTCATTTCAATAAGTCTCCATTTTCTAGGTGGAGGTTGGCTACCCCTGTGATTGCGAATGTTTTCGGATATCTCCATTCCCAGTAACAGACACCACCTCCTCTCCAAGGGAACTCAGGTGAGCGCTTTGTGATGTCATTTCAATAAGTCTCCAGTTTTTGGGGGAGGATGGCTTCCCCTGGGACTGTTCGTGATTTCAGATATCTGCCTTTTCAGTAACAGACATCACATCCTCTCCAAGGGAACTCAGGTGAGCGCTTTGTGATGTCATTTCAATAAGTCTCCAGTTTTTGGGGGAGGATGGCTTCCCCTGGGACTGTTCGTGATTTCAGATATCTGCCTTTTCAGTAACAGACATCACATCCTCTCCAAGGGAACTCAGGTGAGCGCTTTGTGAAGTCATTTCAATAAGTCTCCAGTTTTTGGGGGAGGATAGCTTCCCCTGGGACTATTCGTGATTTCAGATACCTCCCTTCCAAGTAACAGACAACACCTTCTGTCCAAAGGAATTCGGCTCTTTCTGTTGTCGTTTCAATAAATCTCCAGTTTTTGGGGGAGGTTGGCTTCCACTATGACTGCTAGTGTTTTCTAATATCTCCCTTCCCAGTAACAGACATCACCTCCTCTCCAAAGAAACTCAGGCGACTTCTTTGTGATGTCATTTCTCTAATGACATCATCTAATGTCATTTCTCATTTGTGATGTCATTTCAATAAGTCTCCATTTTCTAGATGGAGGTTGGCTACCCCTGTGATTGCAAATGTTTTCGGATATCTCCGTTCCCAGTAACAGACACCACCTCCTCTCCAAGGGAACTCAGGTGAGCGCTTTGTGATATCATTTCAATAAGTCTCCAGTTTTTGGGGGAGGTTGGCTTCCCCTGGGACTGTTCGTGATTTCAGATATCTGCCTTTTCAGTAACAGACATCACATCCTCTCCAAGGGAACTCAGGTGAGCGCTTTGTGATGTCATTTCAATAAGTCTCCAGTTTTTGGGGGAGGATGGTTTCCCCTGGGACTGTGCGTGATTTCAGATATCTGCCTTTTCAGTAACAGACATCACATCCTCTCCAAGGAAACTCAGGTGAGCGCTTTGTGATGTCATTTCAATAAGTCTCCAGTTTTGGGGGGAAATTGGCTTCCCCTGGGACTGTTCGTGATTTCAGATATCTGCCTTTTCAGGAACAGACATCACATCCTCTCCAAGGGAACTCAGGTGAGCGCTTTGTGATGTCATTTCAATAAGTCTCCAGTTTTTGGGGGAGGATGGCTTCCCCTGGGACTGTTCCTGCTTTCAGATATCTGCCTTTTCAGTAACAGAAATCACATCCTCTCCAAGGGAACTCAGACTGTTCGTGCTTTCAGATATCTGCCTTTTCAGTAACAGAAATCACATCCTCTCCAAGGGAACTCAGGTGAGCGCTTTGTGATGTCATTTCAAAAAGTCTCCAGTTTTTGGGGGAGGTTGGCTTCCCCTGTGACTGCGAGTGTTTTCAGATATCTCCCTTCCCAGTAACAGACATCACCTCCTCTCCAAGGGAACTCAGGTGAACGCTTTGTGATGTCATTTCAATACGTCTCCAGTTTTTGGGGGAGGTTGGCTTCCCCTGTGACTGCGAGTGTTTTCAGATATCTCCCTTCCCAGTAACAGACATCACATCCTCTCCAAGGGAACTCTGGTGAGCACTTTGTGATGTCATTTCAATAAGTCTCCAGTTTTTGGGGGAGGATGGCTTCCCCTGGGACTGTTCGTGATTTCAGATATCTGCCTTTTCAGTAACAGACATCACATCCTCTCCAAGGGAACTCAGGTGAGCGCTTTGTGAAGTCATTTCAATAAGTCTCCAGTTTTTGGGGGAGGATAGCTTCCCCTGGGACTATTCGTGATTTCAGATATCTCCCTTCCCAGTAACAGACACCACCTCCTCTCCAAGGGAACTCTGGTGAACTCTTTTTGATGTCATTTTAATAAGTCTCCATTTTCTAGGTGGAGGTTGGCTTCCCCTGTGATTGCGAATCTTTTCGGATATCTCCCTTTTCAGGAACAGACATCACATCCTCTCCAAGGGAACTCAGGTGAATGCTTTGTGAAGTCATTTCAATAAGTCTCCAGTTTTTGGGGGAGGTTGGCTTCCCCTGTGACTGCGAGTGCTTTCAGATATCTCCCTTCCCAGTAACAGACATCACCTCCTCTCTAAGGGAACTCAGGTGAACGCTTTGTGATGTCATTTCAATACGTCTCCAGTTTTTGGGGGAGGTTGGCTTCCCCTGTGACTGCGAGTGTTTTCAGATATCTCCCTTCCCAGTAACAGACATCACATCCTTTCCAAGGGAACTCTGGTGAACTCTTTTTGATGTCATTTCAATAAGTCTCCATTTTTTAGGTGGAGGTTGGCTACCCCTGTGATTGCGAATGTTTTCGGATATCTCCGTTCCCAGTAACAGACACCAGCTCCTCTCCAAGGAAACTCAGGTGAGCGCTTTGTGATATCATTTCAATAAGTCTCCAGTTTTTGGGGGAGGATGGCTTCCCCTGGGACTGTTCGTGATTTCAGATATCTGCTTTTTCAGTAACAGACATCAAATCCTCTCCAATGGAACTCAGGTGAGCAATTTGTGATGTCATTTCAAAAAGTCTCCAGTTTTTGGGGGAGGATGGCTTCCCCTGGGACTGTTCGTGATTTCAGATATCTCCCTTTTCAGTAACAGACATCACATCCTCTCCAAGGGAACTCAGGTGAGCGCTTTGTGATGTCGTTTCAATACGTCTCCAGTTTTTGGGGGAGGTTGGCTTCCCCTGTGATTGCGAATGTTTTCGGATATCTCCCTTCCCAGTAACAGACACCACCTCCTCTCCAAGGGAACTCAGGTGAGCGCTTTGTGATATTATTTCAGTAAGTCTCCAGTTTTTGGGGGAGGATGGCTTCCCCTGGGACCGCTCGTGATTTCAGATACCTCCCTTCCAAGTAACAGAAAACACCTTTTGTCCAAAGGAATTCGGCTCTTTCTGTTGTCATTTCAATAAATCTCCAGTTTTTGGGGGAGGTTGGCTTCCACTATGACTGCTAGTGTTTTCTAATATCTCCCTTCCCAGTAACAGACCTCACCTCCTCTCCAAGGAAACTCAGGCGACTTCTTTGTGATGTCATTTCTCTAATGACATCATCTAATGTCATTTCTCTTTTGTGATGTCATTTCAATAAGTCTCCATTTTCTAGGTGGAGGTTGGCTACCCCTGTGATTGCAAATGTTTTCGGATATCTCCGTTCCCAGTAACAGACACCACCTCCTCTCCAAGGGAACTCAGGTGAGCGCTTTGTGATATCATTTCAATAAGTCTCCAGTTTTTGGGGGAGGTTGGCTTCCCCTGGGACTGTTCGTGATTTCAGATATCTGCCTTTTCAGTAACAGACATCACCTCCTCTCCAAGGGAACTCAGGTGAGCGCTTTGTGATGTCATTTCAATACGTCTCCAGTTTTTGGGGGAGGTTGGCTTCCCCTGTGACTGCGAGTGTTTTCAGATATCTCCCTTCCCAGTAACAGACATCACATCCTCTCCAAGGGAACTCTGGTGAGCACTTTGTGACGTCATTTCAATAAATCTCCAGTTTTTGGGGGAGGTTGGCTTCCACTATGACTGCTAGTGTTTTCTAATATCTCCCTTCCCAGTAACACACATCACCTCCTCTCCAAAGAAACTCAGGCGACTTCTTTGTAATGTCATTTCTCTAATGACATCATCTAATGTCATTTCTCATTTGTGATGTCATTTCAATAAGTCTCCATTTTCTAGGTGGAGGTTGGCTACCCCTGTGATTGCGAATGTTTTCGGATATCTCCGTTCCCAGTAACAGACACCACCTCCTCTCCAAGGGAACTCAGGTGAGCGCTTTGTGATATCATTTCAATAAGTCTCCAGTTTTTGGGGGAGGTTGTCTTCCCCTGGGACTGTTCGTGATTTCAGATATCTGCCTTTTCAGTAACAGACATCACATCCTCTCCAAGGGAAGTCAGGTGAGCGATTTGTGATGTCATTTCAATAAGTCTCCAGTTTTTGGGGGAGGATGGCTTCCCCTGGGACCGTTCGTGATTTCAGATATCTGCCTTTTCAGTAACAGACATCACATCCTCTCCAAGGGAACTCAGGTGAGCGCTTTGTGATGTCATTTCAATAAGTCTCCAGTTTTTGGGGGAGGATGGCTTCCCCTGGGACTGTTTGTGATTTCAGATATCTGCCTTTTCAGTAACAGAAATCACATCCTCTCCAAGGGAACTCAGGTGAGCGCTTTGTGATGTCATTTCAATAAGTCTCCAGTTTTTGGGTGAGGTTGGCTTCCCCTGTGACTGCTAGTGCTTTCAGATATCTCCCTTCCCAGTAACAGACACCACCTCCTCTCCAAGGGAACTCTGGTGAACTCTTTTTGATGTCATTTTAATAAGTCTCCATTTTCTAGGTGGAGGTTGGCTACCCCTGTGATTGCGAATGTTTTCGGATATCTCCGTTCCCAGTAACAGACACCACCACCTCTCAAAGGAAACTCAGGTGAGCGCTTTGTGATGTCATTTCAATAAGTCTCCAGTTTTTGGGGGAGGTTGGCTTCCACTATGACTGCTATTGCTTTCAGATATCTCCCTTCCCTGTAACAGACACCACCTCCTCTCCAAGGGAACTCAGGTGAGCGCTTTGTGATATCATTTCAATAAGTCTCCAGTTTTTGGGGGAGGTTGGCTTCCCCTGGGACTGTTCGTGATTTCAGATATCTGCCTTTTCAGTAACAGACATCACATCCTCTCCAAGGGAAGTCAGGTGAGCGCTTTGTGATGTCATTTCAATAAGTCTCCAGTTTTTGGGGGAGGATGGCTTCCCCTGGGACCGTTCGTGATTTCAGATATCTGCCTTTTCAGTAACAGACATCACATCCTCTCCAAGGGAACTCAGGTGAGCGCTTTGTGATGTCATTTCAATAAGTCTCCAGTTTTTGGGTGAGGTTGGCTTCCCCTGTGACTGCTAGTGCTTTCAGATATCTCCCTTCCCAGTAACAGACACCACCTCCTCTCCAAGGGAACTCTGGTGAACTCTTTTTGATGTCATTTTAATAAGTCTCCATTTTCTAGGTGGAGGTTGGCTTCCCCTGTGATTGCGAATCTTTTCGGATATCTCCCTTTTCAGGAACAGACATCACATCCTCTCCAAGGGAACTCAGGTGAATGCTTTGTGAAGTCATTTCAATAAGTCTCCAGTTTTTGGGGGAGGTTGGCTTCCCCTGTGACTGCGAGTGCTTTCAGATATCTCCCTTCCCAGTAACAGACATCACCTCCTCTCTAAGGGAACTCAGGTGAACGCTTTGTGATGTCATTTCAATACGTCTCCAGTTTTTGGGGGAGGTTGGCTTCCCCTGTGACTGCGAGTGTTTTCAGATATCTCCCTTCCCAGTAACAGACATCACATCCTTTCCAAGGGAACTCTGGTGAACTCTTTTTGATGTCATTTCAATAAGTCTCCATTTTTTAGGTGGAGGTTGGCTACCCCTGTGATTGTGAATGTTTTCGGATATCTCCGTTCCCAGTAACAGACACCAGCTCCTCTCCAAGGAAACTCAGGTGAGCGCTTTGTGATATCATTTCAATAAGTCTCCAGTTTTTGGGGGAGGATGGCTTCCCCTGGGACTGTTCGTGATTTCAGATATCTGCTTTTTCAGTAACAGACATCAAATCCTCTCCAATGGAACTCAGGTGAGCAATTTGTGATGTCATTTCAAAAAGTCTCCAGTTTTTGGGGGAGGATGGCTTCCCCTGGGACTGTTCGTGATTTCAGATATCTCCCTTTTCAGTAACAGACATCACATCCTCTCCAAGGGAACTCAGGTGAGCGCTTTGTGATGTCGTTTCAATACGTCTCCAGTTTTTGGGGGAGGTTGGCTTCCCCTGTGATTGCGAATGTTTTCGGATATCTCCCTTCCCAGTAACAGACACCACCTCCTCTCCAAGGGAACTCAGGTGAGCGCTTTGTGATATTATTTCAGTAAGTCTCCAGTTTTTGGGGGAGGATGGCTTCCCCTGGGACCGCTCGTGATTTCAGATACCTCCCTTCCAAGTAACAGAAAACACCTTTTGTCCAAAGGAATTCGGCTCTTTCTGTTGTCATTTCAATAAATCTCCAGTTTTTGGGGGAGGTTGGCTTCCACTATGACTGCTAGTGTTTTCTAATATCTCCCTTCCCAGTAACAGACCTCACCTCCTCTCCAAGGAAACTCAGACGACTTCTTTGTGATGTCATTTCTCTAATGACATCATCTAATGTCATTTCTCTTTTGTGATGTCATTTCAATAAGTCTCCATTTTCTAGGTGGAGGTTGGCTACCCCTGTGATTGCAAATGTTTTCGGATATCTCCGTTCCCAGTAACAGACACCACCTCCTCTCCAAGGGAACTCAGGTGAGCGCTTTGTGATATCATTTCAATAAGTCTCCAGTTTTTGGGGGAGGTTGGCTTCCCCTGGGACTGTTCGTGATTTCAGATATCTGCCTTTTCAGTAACAGACATCACATCCTCTCCAAGGGAACTCAGGTGAGCGCTTTGTGATGTCATTTCAATAAGTCTCCAGTTTTTGGGGGAGGATGGCTTCCCCTGGGACTGCTAGTGCTTTCAGATATCTCCCTTCCCAGTAACAGACATCACCTCCTCTCCAAGGGAACTCAGGTGAGCGCTTTGTGATGTCATTTCAATAAGTCTCCAGTTTTTGGGGGAGGATGGCTTCCCCTGTGACTGCTAGTGCTTTCAGATATCTCCCTTCCCAGTAACAGACACCACCTCCTCTCCAAGGGAACTCTGGTGAACTCTTTTTGATGTCATTTTAATAAGTCTCCATTTTCTAGGTGGAGGTTGGCTACCCCTGTGATTGCGAATGTTTTCGGATATCTCCGTTCCCAGTAACAGACACCACCACCTCTCAAAGGAAACTCAGGTGAGCGCTTTGTGATGTCATTTCAATAAGTCTCCAGTTTTTGGGGGAGGTTGGCTTCCACTATGACTGCTATTGCTTTCAGATATCTCCCTTCCCTGTAACAGACACCACCTCCTCTCCAAGGGAACTCAGGTGAGCGCTTTGTGATATCATTTCAATAAGTCTCCAGTTTTTGGGGGAGGTTGGCTTCCCCTGGGACTATTCGTGATTTCAGATATCTGCCTTTTCAGTAACAGACATCACATCCTCTCCAAGGGAACTCAGGTGAGCGCTTTGTGATGTCATTTCAATAAGTCTCCAGTTTTTGGGGGAGGATGGCTTCCCCTGGGACCGCTCGTGATTTCAGATACCTCCCTTCCAAGTAACAGACAACACCTTCTGTCCAAAGGAATTCGGCTCTTTCTGTTGTCATTTCAATAAATCTCCAGTTTTTGGGGGAGGTTGGCTTCCACTATGACTGCTAGTGTTTTCTAATATCTCCCTTCCCAGTAACACACATCACCTCCTCTCCAAAGAAACTCAGGCGACTTCTTTGTGATGTCATTTCTCTAATGACATCATCTAATTTCATTTCTCATTTGTGATGTCATTTCAATAAGTCTCCATTTTCTAGGTGGAGGTTGGCTACCCCTGTGATTGCAAATGTTTTCGGATATCTCCGTTCCCAGTAACAGACACCACCTCCTCTCCAAGGGAACTCAGGTGAGCGCTTTGTGATATCATTTCAATAAGTCTCCAGTTTTTGGGGGAGGTTGGCTTCCCCTGGGACTGTTCGTGATTTCAGATATCTGCCTTTTCAGTAACAGACATCACATCCTCTCCAAGGGAAGTCAGGTGAGCGCTTTGTGATGTCATTTCAATAAGTCTCCAGTTTTTGGGGGAGGATGGCTTCCCCTGGGACCGTTCGTGATTTCAGATATCTGCCTTTTCAGTAACAGACATCACATCCTCTCCAAGGGAACTCAGGTGAGCGCTTTGTGATGTCATTTCAATAAGTCTCCAGTTTTTGGGTGAGGTTGGCTTCCCCTGTGACTGCTAGTGCTTTCAGATATCTCCCTTCCCAGTAACAGACACCACCTCCTCTCCAAGGGAACTCTGGTGAACTCTTTTTGATGTCATTTTAATAAGTCTCCATTTTCTAGGTGGAGGTTGGCTACCCCTGTGATTGCGAATGTTTTCGGATATCTCCGTTCCCAGTAACAGACACCACCACCTCTCAAAGGAAACTGAGGTGAGCGCTTTGTGATGTCATTTCAATAAGTCTCCAGTTTTTGGGGGAGGTTGGCTTCCACTATGACTGCTAGTGCTTTCAGATATCTCCCTTCCCAGTAACAGACACCACCTCCTCTCCAAGGGAACTCAGGTGAGCGCTTTGTGATATCATTTCAGTAAGTCTCCAGTTTTTGGGGGAGGATGGCTTCCCCTGGGACCGCTCGTGATTTCAGATACCTCCCTTCCAAGTAACAGACAACACCTTCTGTCCAAAGGAATTCGGCTCTTTCTGTTGTCGTTTCAATAAATCTCCAGTTTTTGGGGGAGGTTGGCTTCCACTATGACTGCTAGTGTTTTCTAATATCTCCCTTCCCAGTAACAGACATCACCTCCTCTCCAAAGAAACTCAGGCGACTTCTTTGTGATGTCATTTCTCTAATGACATCATCTAATGTCATTTCTCATTTGTGATGTCATTTCAATAAGTCTCCATTTTCTAGGTGGAGGTTGGCTACCCCTGTGATTGCAAATGTTTTCGGATATCTCCGTTCCCAGAAACAGACACCACCTCCTCTCCAAGGGAACTCAGGTGAGCGCTTTGTGATATCATTTCAATAAGTCTCCAGTTTTTGGGGGAGGTTGGCTTCCCCTGGGACTGTTCGTGATTTCAGATATCTGCCTTTTCAGTAACAGACATCACATCCTCTCCAAGGGAAGTCAGGTGAGCGCTTTGTGATGTCATTTCAATAAGTCTCCAGTTTTTGGGGGAGGTTGGCTTCCACTATGACTGCTAGTGTTTTCAGATATCTTCCTTCCCAGTAACAGACATCACCTCCTCTCCAAGGGAACTCTGGTGAACTCTTTTTGATGTCATTTCAATAAGTCTCCATTTTCTAGGTGGAGGTTGGCTACCCCTGTGATTGCGAATGTTTTCAGATATCTCCGTTCCCAGTAACAGACACCACCTCCTCTCCAAGGGAACTCAGGTGAGCGCTTTGTGATGTCATTTCAATAAGTCTCCAGTTTTTGGGGGAGGATGGCTTCCCCTGGGACTGTTCGTGATTTCAGATATCTGCCTTTTCAGTAACAGACATCACATCCTCTCCAAGGGAACTCAGGTGAGCGCTTTGTGATGTCATTTCAATAAGTCTCCAGTTTTTGGGGGAAGGATGGCTTCCCCTGGGACTGTTCGTGATTTCAGATATCTGCCTTTTCAGTAACAGACACCACCTCCTCTCCAAGGGAACTCAGGTGAGCGCTTTGTGATATCATTTCAATAAGTCTCCAGTTTTTGGGGGAGGTTGGCTTCCCCTGGGACTGTTCGTGATTTCAGATATCTGCCTTTTCAGTAACAGACACCACCTCCTCTCCAAGGGAACTCAGGTGAGCGCTTTGTGATATCATTTCAATAAGTCTCCAGTTTTTGGGGGAGGTTGGCTTCCCCTGGGACTGTTCGTGATTTCAGATATCTGCCTTTTCAGTAACAGACATCACATCCTCTCCAAGGGAACTCAGGTGAGCGCTTTGTGATGTCATTTCAATAAGTCTCCAGTTTTTGGGGGAGGATGGCTTCCCCTGGGACTGCTAGTGCTTTCAGATATCTCCCTTCCCAGTAACAGACATCACCTCCTCTCTAAGGGAACTCAGGTGAACGCTTTGTGATGTCATTTCAATACGTCTCCAGTTTTTGGGGGAGGTTGGCTTCCCCTGTGACTGCGAGTGTTTTCAGATATCTCCCTTCCCAGTAACAGACATCACATCCTCTCCAAGGGAACTCTGGTGAGCACTTTGTGATGTCATTTCAATAAATCTCCAGTTTTTGGGGGAGGTTGGCTTCCACTATGACTGCTAGTGTTTTCTAATATCTCCCTTCCCAGTAACACACATCACCTCCTCTCCAAAGAAACTCAGGCGACTTCTTTGTAATGTCATTTCTCTAATGACATCATCTAATGTCATTTCTCATTTGTGATGTCATTTCAATAAGTCTCCATTTTCTAGGTGGAGGTTGGCTACCCCTGTGATTGCGAATGTTTTCGGATATCTCCGTTCCCAGTAACAGACACCACCTCCTCTCCAAGGGAACTCAGGTGAGGGCTTTGTGATATCATTTCAATAAGTCTCCAGTTTTTGGGGGAGGTTGGCTTCCCCTGGGACTGTTCGTGATTTCAGATATCTGCCTTTTCAGTAACAGACACCACCTCCTCTCCAAGGGAACTCAGGTGAGCGCTTTGTGATATCATTTCAATAAGTCTCCAGTTTTTGGGGGAGGTTGGCTTCCCCTGGGACTGTTCGTTATTTCAGATATCTGCCTTTTCAGTAACAGACATCACATCCTCTCCAAGGGAACTCAGGTGAGCGCTTTGTGATGTCATTTCAATAAGTCTCCAGTTTTTGGGGGAGGTTGGCTTCCCCTGTGACTGCGAGTGTTTTCAGATATCTCCCTTCCCAGTAACAGACATCACATCCTCTCCAAGGGAACTCTGGTGAGCACTTTGTGATGTCATTTCAATAAATCTCCAGTTTTTGGGGGAGGTTGGCTTCCACTATGACTGCTAGTGTTTTCTAATATCTCCCTTCCCAGTAACACACATCACCTCCTCTCCAAAGAAACTCAGGCGACTTCTTTGTAATGTCATTTCTCTAATGACATCATCTAATGTCATTTCTCATTTGTGATGTCATTTCAATAAGTCTCCATTTTCTAGGTGGAGGTTGGCTACCCCTGTGATTGCGAATGTTTTCGGATATCTCCGTTCCCAGTAACAGACACCACCTCCTCTCCAAGGGAACTCAGGTGAGCGCTTTGTGATGTCATTTCAATAAGTCTCCAGTTTTTGGGGGAGGATGGCTTCTCCTGGGACTGTTCGTGATTTCAGATATCTGCCTTTTCAGTAACAGACATCACATCCTCTCCAAGGGAACTCAGGTGAGCGCTTTGTGATGTCATTTCAATAAGTCTCCAGTTTTTGGGGGAGGATGGCTTCCCCTGGGACTGTTCGTGCTTTCAGATATCTGCCTTTTCAGTAACAGAAATCACATCCTCTCCAAGGGAACTCAGGTGAGCGCTTTGTGATGTCATTTCAAAAAGTCTCCAGTTTTTGGGGGAGGTTGGCTTCCCCTGTGACTGCGAGTGTTTTCAGATATCTCCCTTCCCAGTAACAGACATCACCTCCTCTCCAAGGGAACTCAGGTGAACGCTTTGTGATGTCATTTCAATACGTCTCCAGTTTTTGGGGGAGGTTGGCTTCCCCTGTGACTGCGAGTGATTTCAGATATCTCCCTTCCCAGTAACAGACATCACATCCTCTCCAAGGGAACTCTGGTGAGCACTTTGTGATGTCATTTCAATAAGTCTCCAGTTTTTGGGGGAGGATGGCTTCCCCTGGGACTGTTCGTGATTTCAGATATCTGCCTTTTCAGTAACAGACATCACATCCTCTCCAAGGGAACTCAGGTGAGCGCTTTGTGAAGTCATTTCAATAAGTCTCCAGTTTTTGGGGGAGGATAGCTTCCCCTGGGACTATTCGTGATTTCAGATATCTCCCTTCCCAGTAACAGACACCACCTCCTCTCCAAGGGAACTCTGGTGAACTCTTTTTGATGTCATTTTAATAAGTCTCCATTTTCTAGGTGGAGGTTGGCTTCCCCTGTGATTGCGAATCTTTTCGGATATCTCCCTTTTCAGGAACAGACATCACATCCTCTCCAAGGGAACTCAGGTGAGCACTTTGTGATGTCATTTCAATAAGTATCCAGTTTTTGGGTGAGGTTGGCTTCCCCTGTGACTGCGAGTGTTTTCAGATATCTCCCTTCCCAGTAACAGACATCACATCCTCTCCAAGGGAACTCTGGTGAGCACTTTGTGATGTCATTTCAATAAGTATCCAGTTTTTGGGTGAGGTTGGCTTCCCCTGTGACTGCGAGTGTTTTCAGATATCTCCCTTCCCAGTAACAGACATCACATCCTCTCCAAGGGAACTCTGGTGAGCACTATGTGATGTCATTTCAATAAGTATCCAGTTTTTGGGGGAGGTTGGCTTCCCCTGTGACTGCGAGTGTTTTCAGATATCTCCCTTCCCAGTAACAGACATCACATCCTCTCCAAGGGAACTCTGGTGAGCACTTTGTGATGTCATTTCAATAAGTCTCCAGTTTTTGGGGGAGGATGGCTTCCCCTGTGACTGCGAGTGTTTTCCGATATCTTCCTTCTCAGTAACAGACACCACCTCCTCTCCAAGGGAACTCAGGTGAGCGCTTTGTGATATCATTTCAATAAGTCTCCAGTTTTTGGGGGAGGATGGCTTCCCCTGGGACCGCTCGTGATTTCAGATACCTCCCTTCCAAGTAACAGACAACACCTTCTGTCCAAAGGAATTCGGCTCTTTCTGTTGTCATTTCAATAAATCTCCAGTTTTTGGGGGAGGTGGGCTTCCACTATGACTGCTAGTGTTTTCTAATATCTCCCTTCCCAGTAACACACATCACCTCCTCTCCAAAGAAACTCAGGCGACTTCTTTGTGATGTCATTTCTCTAATGACATCATCTAATGTCATTTCTCATTTGTGATGTCATTTCAATAAGTCTCCATTTTCTAGGTGGAGGTTGGCTACCCCTGTGATTGCAAATGTTTTCGGATATCTCCGTTCCCAGTAACAGACACCACCTCCTCTCCAAGGGAACTCAGGTGAGCGCTTTGTGATATCATTTCAATAAGTCTCCAGTTTTTGGGGGAGGATGGCTTCCCCTGGGACCGTTCGTGATTTCAGATATCTGCCTTTTCAGTAACAGACATCACATCCTCTCCAAGGGAACTCAGGTGAGCGCTTTGTGATGTCATTTCAATAAGTCTCCAATTTTTGGGTGAGGTTGGCTTCCCCTGTGACTGCTACTGCTTTCAGATATCTCCCTTCCCAGTAACAGACACCACCTCCTCTCCAAGGGAACTCTGGTGAACTCTTTTTGATGTCATTTTAATAAGTCTCCATTTTCTAGGTGGAGGTTGGCTACCCCTGTGATTGCGAATGTTTTCGGATATCTCCGTTCCCAGTAACAGACACCACCACCTCTCAAAGGAAACTCAGGTGAGCGCTTTGTGATGTCATTTCAATAAGTCTCCAGTTTTTGGGGGAGGTTGGCTTCCACTATGACTGCTAGTGCTTTCAGATATCTCCCTTCCCAGTAACAGACACCACCTCCTCTCCAAGGGAACTCAGGTGAGCGCTTTGTGATATCATTTCAGTAAGTCTCCAGTTTTTGGGGGAGGATGGCTTCCCCTGGGACCGCTCGTGATTTCAGATACCTCCCTTCCAAGTAACAGACAACACCTTCTGTCCAAAGGAATTCGGCTCTTTCTGCTGTCGTTTCAATAAATCTCCAGTTTTGGGGGGAGGTTGGCTTCCACTATGACTGCTAGTGTTTTCTAATATCTCCCTTCCCAGTAACAGACATCACCTCCTCTCCAAAGAAACTCAGGCGACTTCTTTGTGATGTCATTTCTCTAATGACATCATCTAATGTCATTTCTCATTTGTGATGTCATTTCAATAAGTCTCCATTTTCTAGGTGGAGGTTGGCTACCCCTGTGATTGCAAATGTTTTCGGATATCTCCGTTCCCAGTAACAGACACCACCTCCTCTCCAAGGGAACTCAGGTGAGCGCTTTGTGATATCATTTCAATAAGTCTCCAGTTTTTGGGGGAGGTTGGCTTCCCCTGGGACTGTTCGTGATTTCAGATATCTGCCTTTTCAGTAACAGACATCACATCCTCTCCAAGGGAAGTCAGGTGAGCGCTTTGTGATGTCATTTCAATAAGTCTCCAGTTTTTGGGGGAGGTTGGCTTCCACTATGACTGCTAGTGTTTTCAGATATCTTCCTTCCCAGTAACAGACATCACATCCTCTCCAAGGGAACTCAGTTGAGCGCTTTGTGATGTCATTTCAATAAGTCTCCATTTTCTAGGTGGAGGTTGGCTACCCCTGTGATTGCGAATCTTTTCGGATATCTCCGTTCCCAGTAACAGACACCACCTCCTCTCCAAGGGAACTCAGGTGAGCGCTTTGTGATGTCATTTCAATAAGTCTCCAGTTTTTGGGGGAGGATGGCTTCCCCTGGGACTGTTCGTGCTTTCAGATATCTGCCTTTTCAGTAACAGAAATCACATCCTCTCCAAGGGAACTCAGGTGAGCGCTTTGTGATGTCATTTCAAAAAGTCTCCAGTTTTTGGGGGAGGTTGGCTTCCCCTGTGACTGCGAGTGTTTTCAGATATCTCCCTTCCCAGTAACAGACATCACCTCCTCTCCAAGGGAACTCAGGTGAACGCTTTGTGATGTCATTTCAATACGTCTCCAGTTTTTGGGGGAGGTTGGCTTCCCCTGTGACTGCGAGTGTTTTCAGATATCTCCCTTCCCAGTAACAGACATCACATCCTCTCCAAGGGAACTCTGGTGAGCACTTTGTGATGTCATTTCAATAAGTCTCCAGTTTTTGGGGGAGGATGGCTTCCCCTGGGACTGTTCGTGATTTCAGATATCTGCCTTTTCAGTAACAGACATCACATCCTCTCCAAGGGAACTCAGGTGAGCGCTTTGTGAAGTCATTTCAATAAGTCTCCAGTTTTTGGGGGAGGATGGCTTCCCCTGGGACTATTCGTGATTTCAGATATCTCCCTTCCCAGTAACAGACACCACCTCCTCTCCAAGGGAACTCTGGTGAACTCTTTTTGATGTCATTTTAATAAGTCTCCATTTTCTTGGTGGAGGTTGGCTTCCCCTGTGATTGCGAATCTTTTCGGATATCTCCCTTTTCAGGAACAGACATCACATCCTCTCCAAGGGAACTCAGGTGAATGCTTTGTGAAGTCATTTCAATAAGTCTCCAGTTTTTGGGGGAGGTTGGCTTCCCCTGTGACTGCGAGTGCTTTCAGATATCTCCCTTCCCAGTAACAGACATCACCTCCTCTCTAAGGGAACTCAGGTGAACGCTTTGTGATGTCATTTCAATACGTCTCCAGTTTTTGGGGGAGGTTGGCTTCCCCTGTGACTGCGAGTGTTTTCAGATATCTCCCTTCCCAGTAACAGACATCACATCCTTTCCAAGGGAACTCTGGTGAACTCTTTTTGATGTCATTTCAATAAGTCTCCATTTTTTAGGTGGAGGTTGGCTACCCCTGTGATTGCGAATGTTTTCGGATATCTCCGTTCCCAGTAACAGACACCAGCTCCTCTCCAAGGAAACTCAGGTGAGCGCTTTGTGATATCATTTCAATAAGTCTCCAGTTTTTGGGGGAGGATGGCTTCCCCTGGGACTGTTCGTGATTTCAGATATCTGCTTTTTCAGTAACAGACATCAAATCCTCTCCAATGGAACTCAGGTGAGCAATTTGTGATGTCATTTCAAAAAGTCTCCAGTTTTTGGGGGAGGTTGGCTTCCCCTGTGACTGCGAGTGTTTTCCGATATCTTCCTTCTCAGTAACAGACATCACCTCCTCTCCAAGGGAACTCTGGTGAGCACTTTGTGATATCATTTCAGTAAGTCTCCAGTTTTTGGGGGAGGATGGCTTCCCCTGTGACTGCGAGTGTTTTCCGATATCTTCCTTCTCAGTAACAGACACCACCTCCTCTCCAAGGGAACTCAGGTGAGCGCTTTGTGATATCATTTCAATAAGTCTCCAGTTTTTGGGGGAGGTTGGCTTCCCCTGGGACTGTTCGTGATTTCAGATATCTGCCTTTTCAGTAACAGACATCACATCCTCTCCAAGGGAACTCAGGTGAGCGCTTTGTGATGTCATTTCAATAAGTCTCCAGTTTTTGGGGGAGGATGGCTTCCCCTGGGACCGTTCGTGATTTCATATATCTGCCTTTTCAGTAACAGACATCACATCCTCTCCAAGGGAACTCAGGTGAGCGCTTTGTGATGTCATTTCAATAAGTCTCCAGTTTTTGGGGGAGAATGGCTTCCCCTGGGACTGTTCGTGATTTCAGATATCTGCCTTTTCAGTAACAGAAATCACATCCTCTCCAAGGGAACTCAGGTGAGCTCTTTGTGATGTCATTTCAATAAGTCTCCAGTTTTTGGGTGAGGTTGGCTTCCCCTGTGACTGCTAGTGCTTTCAGATATCTCCCTTCCCAGTAACAGACACCACCTCCTCTCCAAGGGAACTCTGGTGAACTCTTTTTGATGTCATTTTAATAAGTCTCCATTTTCTAGGTGGAGGTTGGCTTCCCCTGTGATTGCGAATCTTTTCGGATATCTCCCTTTTCAGGAACAGACATCACATCCTCTCCAAGGGAACTCAGGTGAATGCTTTGTGAAGTCATTTCAATAAGTCTCCAGTTTTTGGGGGAGGTTGGCTTCCCCTGTGACTGCGAGTGTTTTCCGATATCTTCCTTCTCAGTAACAGACATCACCTCCTTTCCAAGGGAACTCTGGTGAACTCTTTTTGATGTCATTTCCATAAGTCTCCATTTTTTAGGTGGAGGTTGTCTACCCCTGTGACTGCTAGTGCTTTCAGATATCTCCCTTCCCAGTAACAGACACCACCTCCTCTCCAAGGGAACTCAGGTGAGCGCTTTGTGATATCATTTCAGTAAGTCTCCAGTTTTTGGGGGAGGATGGCTTCCCCTGGGACCGCTTGTGATTTCAGATAACTCCCTTCCAAGTAACAGACAACACCTTCTGTCCATAGGAGTTCGGCTCTTTCTGTTGTCATTTCAATAAATCTCCAGTTTTTGGGGGAGGTTGGCTTCCACTATGACTGCTAGTGTTTTCTAATATCTCCCTTCCCAGTAACAGATCACCTCCTCTCCAAGGAAACTCAGGCGACTTCTTTGTGATGTCATTTCTCTAATGACATCATCTAATGTCATTTCTCTTTCGTGATGTCATTTCAATAAGTCTCCATTTTCTAGGTGGAGGTTGGCTACACCTGTGATTGCAAATGTTTTCGGATATCTCCGTTCCCAGTAACAGACATCACCTCTTCTCCAAGGGAACTCAGGTGAACGCTTTGTGATGTCATTTCAATACGTCTCCAGTTTTTGGGGGAGGATGGCTACCCCTGTGATTGCGAATGTTTTCGGATATCTCCGTTCCCAGTAACAGACATCACCTCCTCTCCAAGGGAACTCAGGTGAACGCTTTGTGATATCATTTCATTAAGTCTCCAGTTTTTGGGGGAGGATGGCTACCCCTGTGATTGCGAATGTTTTCGGATATCTCCATTCCCAGTAACAGACATCACCTCCTCTCCAAGGGAACTCAGGTGAACGCTTTGTGATGTTATTTCAATACGTCTCCAGTTTTTGGGGGAGGTTGGCTTCCCCTGGGACTGTTCGTGATTTCAGATATCTGCCTTTTCAGTAACAGACATCACATCCTCACCAAGGAAACTCAGGTGAGCGCTTTGTGATGTCATTTCAATAAGTCTCCAGTTTTTGGGGGAGGATGGCTTCCCCTGAGACTATTCGTGATTTCAGATATCTCCCTTTTCAGTAACAGACATCACATCCTCTCCAAGGAAACTCAGGTGAGCGCTTTGTGATATCATTTCAATAAGTCTCCAGTTTTTGGGGGAGGTTGGCTTCCACTATGACTGCTAGTGTTTTCAGATATCTTCCTTCCCAGTAACAGACATCATCTCCTCTCCAAGGGAACTCAGGTGAACGCTTTGTGATGTCATTTCAATACGTCTCCAGTTTTTGGGGGAGGTTGGCTTCCCCTGGGACTGCTAGTGCTTTCAGATATCTGCCTTTTCAGTAACAGAAATCACATCCTCTCCAAGGGAACTCAGGTGAGCGCTTTGTGATGTCATTTCAATAAGTCTCCAGTTTTTGGGGGAGGATGGCTTCCCCTGGGACTGTTCGTGCTTTCAGATATCTGCCTTTTCAGTAACAGAAATCACATCCTCTCCAAGGGAACGCAGGTGAGCGCTTTGTGATGTCATTTCAAAAAGTCTCCAGTTTTTGGGGGAGGTTGGCTTCCCCTGTGACTGCGAGTGTTTTCAGATATCTCCCTTCCCAGTAACAGACATCACCTCCTCTCCAAGGGAACTCAGGTGAACGCTTTGTGATGTCATTTCAATACGTCTCCAGTTTTTGGGGGAGGTTGGCTTCCCCTGTGACTGCGAGTGTTTTCAGATATCTCCCTTCCCAGTAACAGACATCACATCCTCTCCAAGGGAACTCAGGTGAACGCTTTGTGATGTCATTTCAATACGTCTCCAGTTTTTGGGGGAGGTTGGCTTCCCCTGTGACTGCTAGTGCTTTCAGATATCTGCCTTTTCAGTAACAGACACCACATCCTCTCCAAGGGAACTCAGGTGAACTCTTTTTGATGTCATTTCAATAAGTCTCCATTTTCTAGGTGGAGGTTGGCTACCCCTGGGACTGTTCGTGATTTCAGATATCTGCCTTTTCAGTAACAGACATCACATCCTCTCCAAGGGAACTCAGGTGAGCGCTTTGTGATGTCATTTCAATAAGTCTCCAGTTTTTGGGGGAGGATGGCTTCCCCTGGGACTGTTCGTGATTTCAGATATCTGCCTTTTCAGTAACAGACATCACATCCTCTCCAAGGGAACTCAGGTGAGCGCTTTGTGATGTCATTTCAATAAGTCTCCAGTTTTTGGGGGAGAATGGCTTCCCCTGGGACTGTTCGTGATTTCAGATATCTGCCTTTTCAGTAACAGAAATCACATCCTCTCCAAGGGAACTCAGGTGAGCTCTTTGTGATGTCATTTCAATAAGTCTCCAGTTTTTGGGTGAGGTTGGCTTCCCCTGTGACTGCTAGTGCTTTCAGATATCTCCCTTCCCAGTAACAGACACCACCTCCTCTCCAAGGGAACTCTGGTGAACTCTTTTTGATGTCATTTTAATGTCTCCATTTTCTAGGTGGAGGTTGGCTTCCCCTGTGATTGCGAATCTTTTCGGATATCTCCCTTTTCAGGAACAGACATCACATCCTCTCCAAGGGAACTCAGGTGAATGCTTTGTGAAGTCATTTCAATAAGTCTCCAGTTTTTGGGGGAGGTTGGCTTCCCCTGTGACTGGGAGTGCTTTCAGATATCTCCCTTCCCAGTAACAGACATCACCTCCTCTCCAAGGGAACTCTGGTGAACTCTTTTTGATGTCATTTCCATAAGTCTCCATTTTTTAGGTGGAGGTTGTCTACCCCTGTGATTGCGAATGTTTTCGGATATCTCCGTTCCCAGTAACAGACACCAGCTCCTCTCCAAGGAAACTCAGATGAGCGCTTTGTGATATCATTTCAATAAGTCTCCAGTTTTTGGGGGAGGATGGCTTCCCCTGGGACTGTTCGTGATTTCAGATATCTGCCTTTTCAGTAACAGACATCACATCCTCTCCAATGGGACTCAGGTGAGCAATTTGTGATGTCATTTCAATAAGGCTCCAGTTTTTGGGGGAGGATGGCTTCCCCTGGGACTGTTCGTGATTTCAGATATCTCCCTTTTCAGTAACAGAAATCACATCCTCTCAAAGGAAACTCAGGTGAGCGCTTTGTGATGTCATTTCAATAAGTCTCCAGTTTTTGGGGGAGGTTGGCTTCCACTATGACTGCTAGTGCTTTCAGATATCTCCCTTCCCAGTAACAGACACCACCTCCTCTCCAAGGGAACTCAGGTGAGCGCTTTGTGATATCATTTCAGTAAGTCTCCAGTTTTTGGGGGAGGATGGCTTCCCCTGGGACCACTTGTGATTTCAGATAACTCCCTTCCAAGTAACAGACAACACCTTCTGTCCATAGGAGTTCGGCTCTTTCTGTTGTCATTTCAATAAATCTCCAGTTTTTGGGGGAGGTTGGCTTCCACTATGACTGCTAGTGTTTTCTAATATCTCCCTTCCCAGTAACAGACATCACCTCCTCTCCAAGGAAACTCAGGCGACTTCTTTGTGATGTCATTTCTCTAATGACATCATCTAATGTCATTTCTCTTTCGTGATGTCATTTCAATAAGTCTCCATTTTCTAGGTGGAGGTTGGCTACACCTGTGATTGCAAATGTTTTCGGATATCTCCGTTCCCAGTAACAGACACCACCTCCTCTCCAAGGGAACTCAGGTGAGCGCTTTGTGATGTCATTTCAATAAGTCTCCAGTTTTTGGGGGAGGATGGCTTCCCCTGGGACTGTTCGTGATTTCAGATATCTGCCTTTTCAGTAACAGAAATCACATCCTCTCCAAGGGAACTCAGGTGAGCGCTTTGTGATGTCATTTCAATAAGTCTCCAGTTTTTGGGTGAGGTTGGCTTCCCCTGTGACTGCTAGTGCTTTCAGATATCTCCCTTCCCAGTAACAGACACCACCTCCTCTCCAAGGGAACTCTGGTGAACTCTTTTTGATGTCATTTTAATAAGTCTCCATTTTCTAGGTGGAGGTTGGCTTCCCCTGTGATTGCGAATCTTTTCGGATATCTCCCTTTTGAGGAACAGACATCACATCCTCTCCAAGGGAACTCAGGTGAATGCTTTGTGAAGTCATTTCAATAAGTCTCCAGTTTTTGGGGGAGGTTGGCTTCCCCTGTGACTGCGAGTGCTTTCAGATATCTCCCTTCCCAGTAACAGACATCACATCCTCTCCAAGGGAACTCAGGTGAGCGCTTTGTGATATCATTTCAGTAAGTCTCCAGTTTTTGGGGGAGGATGGCTACCCCTGTGATTGCGAATGTTTTCGGATATCTCCGTTCCCAGTAACAGACATCACCTCCTCTCCAAGGGAACTCAGGTGAGCGCTTTGTGATATCATTTCAGTAAGTCTCCAGTTTTTGGGGGAGGATGGCTTCCCCTGGGACCGCTTGTGATTTCAGATAACTCCCTTCCAAGTAACAGACAACACCTTCTGTCCATAGGAGTTCGGCTCTTTCTGTTGTCATTTCAATAAATCTCCAGTTTTTGGGGGAGGTTGGCTTCCACTATGACTGCTAGTGTTTTCTAATATCTCCCTTCCCAGTAACAGATCACCTCCTCTCCAAGGAAACTCAGGCGACTTCTTTGTGATGTCATTTCTCTAATGACATCATCTAATGTCATTTCTCTTTCGTGATGTCATTTCAATAAGTCTCCATTTTCTAGGTGGAGGTTGGCTACACCTGTGATTGCAAATGTTTTCGGATATCTCCGCTCCCAGTAACAGACATCACCTCTTCTCCAAGGGAACTCAGGTGAACGCTTTGTGATGTCATTTCAATACGTCTCCAGTTTTTGGGGGAGGATGGCTACCCCTGTGATTGCGAATGTTTTCGGATATCTCCGTTCCCAGTAACAGACATCACCTCCTCTCCAAGGGAACTCAGGTGAACGCTTTGTGATGTCATTTCATTAAGTCTCCAGTTTTTGGGGGAGGATGGCTACCCCTGTGATTGCGAATGTTTTCGGATATCTCCGTTCCCAGTAACAGACATCACCTCCTCTCCAAGGGAACTCTGGTGAGCACTTTGTGATGTCATTTCAATAAGTCTCCAGTTTTTGGGGGAGGATGGCTTCCCCTGGGACTGTTCGTGATTTCAGATATCTGCCTTTTCAGTAACAGACATCACATCCTCACCAAGGAAACTCAGGTGAGCGCTTTGTGATGTCATTTCAATAAGTCTCCAGTTTTTGGGGGAGGATGGCTTCCCCTGAGACTATTCGTGATTTCAGATATCTCCCTTTTCAGTAACAGACATCACATCCTCTCCAAGGAAACTCAGGTGAGCGCTTTGTGATATCATTTCAATAAGTCTCCAGTTTTTGGGGGAGGTTGGCTTCCACTATGACTGCTAGTGTTTTCAGATATCTTCCTTCCCAGTAACAGACATCACCTCCTCTCCAAGGGAACTCTGGTGAACTCTTTTTGATGTCATTTCAATAAGTCTCCATTTTCTAGGTGGAGGTTGGCTACCCCTGTGATTGCGAATGTTTTCGGATATCTCCGTTCCCAGTAACAGACACCACCTCCTCTCCAAGGGAACTCAGGTGAGCGCTTTGTGATGTCATTTCAATAAGTCTCCAGTTTTTGGGGGAGGATGGCTTCCCCTGGGACTGTTCGTGATTTCAGATATCTGCCTTTTCAGTAACAGACATCACATCCTCTCCAAGGGAACTCAGGTGAGCGCTTTGTGATGTCATTTCAATAAGTCTCCAGTTTTTGGGGGAGGATGGCTTCCCCTGGGACTGTTCGTGCTTTCAGATATCTGCCTTTTCAGTAACAGAAATCACATCCTCTCCAAGGGAACTCAGGTGAGCGCTTTGTGATGTCATTTCAAAAAGTCTCCAGTTTTTGGGGGAGGTTGGCTTCCCCTGTGACTGCGAGTGTTTTCAGATATCTCCCTTCCCAGTAACAGACATCACCTCCTCTCCAAGGGAACTCAGGTGAACGCTTTGTGATGTCATTTCAATACGTCTCCAGTTTTTGGGGGAGGTTGGCTTCCCCTGGGACTGCTAGTGCTTTCAGATATCTGCCTTTTCAGTAACAGACACCACATCCTCTCCAAGGGAACTCAGGTGAACTCTTTTTGATGTCATTTCAATAAGTCTCCATTTTCTAGGTGGAGGTTGGCTACCCCTGTGATTGCGAATGTTTTCGGATATCTCCGTTCCCAGTAAGAGACATCACATCCTCTCCAAGGGAACTCAGGTGAACACTTTGTGAAGTCATTTCAATAAGTCTCCAGTTTATGGGGGAGGTTGGCTTCCCCTGTGACTGCGAGTGTTTTCAGATATCTCCCTTCCCAGTAACAGACATCACATCCTCTCCAAGGGAACTCAGGTGAGCGCTTTGTGATATCATTACAATAAGTCTCCAGTTTTTGGGGGAGGTTGTCTTCCCCTGGGACTGTTCGTGATTTCAGATATCTGCCTTTTCAGTAACAGACATCACATCCTCTCCAAGGGAACTCAGGTGAGCGCTTTGTGATGTCATTTCATTAAGTCTCCAGTTTTTGGGGGAGGATGGCTTTCCCTGGGACTGTTCGTGATTTCAGATATCTGCCTTTTCAGTAACAGACATCACATCCTCTCCAAGGGAACTCAGGTGAGCGCTTTGTGATGTCATTTCAATAAGTCTCCAGTTTTTGGGGGAGGATGGCTTCCCCTGGGACTGTTCGTGATTTCAGATATCTGCCTTTTCAGTAACAGAAATCACATCCTCTCCAAGGGAACTCAGGTGAGCGCTTTGTGATGTCATTTCAAAAAGTCTCCAGTTTTTGGGTGAGGTTGGCTTCCCCTGTGACTGCTAGTGCTTTCAGATATCTCCCTTCCCAGTAACAGACACCACCTCCTCTCCAAGGGAACTCCGGTGAACTCTTTTTGATGTCATTTTAATAAGTCTCCTTTTTCTAGGTGGAGGTTGGATTCCCCTGTGATTGCGAATCTTTTCGGATATCTCCCTTTTCAGGAACAGATATCACATCCTCTCCAAGGGAACTCAGGTGAACGCTTTGTGAAGTCATTTCAATATGTCTCCAGTTTTTGGGGGAGGTTGGCTTCCCCTGTGACTGCGAGTGTTTTCAGATATCTCCCTTCCCAGTAACAGACATCACCTCCTCTCCAAGGGAACTCAGGTGAACGCTTTGTGATGTCATTTCAATAAGTCTCCAGTTTTTGGGTGAGGTTGGCTTCCCCTGTGACTGCTAGTGCTTTCAGATATCTCCCTTCCTAGTAACAGACACCACCTCCTCTCCAAGGGAACTTAGGTGAACTCTTTTTGATGTCATTTTAATAAGTCTCCATTTTCTAGGTGGAGGTTGGCTTCCCCTGTGATTGCGAATCTTTTCGGATATCTCCGTTCCCAGTAACAGACACCACCTCCTCTCCAAGGAAACTCAGGTGAGCGCTTTGTGATATCATTTCAATAAATCTCCAGGTTTGGGGGGAAATTGGCTTCCCCTGGGACTGTTCGTGATTTCAGATATCTGCCTTTTCAGTAACAGACATCACATCCTCTCCAAGTGAACTCAGGTGAGCGCTTTGTGATGTCATTTCAATAAGTCTGCAGTTTTTGGGGGAGGATGGCTTCCCCTGGGACTGTTCGTGATTTCAGATATCTGCCTTTTCAGTAACAGAGATCACATCCTCTCCAAGGGAACTCAGGTGAGCGCTTTGTGATGTCATTTCAAAAAGTCTCCAGTTTTTGGGTGAGGTTGGCTTCCCCTGTGACTGCTAGTGCTTTCAGATATCTCCCTTCCCAGTAACAGACACCACCTCCTCTCCAAGGGAACTCCGGTGAACTCTTTTTGATGTCATTTTAATAAGTCTCCTTTTTCTAGGTGGAGGTTGGCTTCCCCTGTGATTGCGAATCTTTTCGGATATCTCCCTTTTCAGGAACAGACATCACATCCTCTCCAAGGGAACTCAGGTGAACGCTTTGTGAAGTCATTTCAATATGTCTCCAGTTTTTGGGGGAGGTTGGCTTCCCCTGTGACTGCGAGTGTTTTCAGATATCTGCCTTTTCAGTAACAGAGATCACATCCTCTCCAAGGGAACTCAGGTGAGCGCTTTGTGATGTCATTTCAATAAGTCTCCAGTTTTTGGGGGAGGTTGGCTTCCACTATGACTGCTAGTGCTTTCAGATATCTCCCTTCCCAGTAACAGAGACCACCTCCTCTCCAAGGGAACTCAGGTGAGCGCTTTGTGATGTCATTTCAATAAGTCTCCAGTTTTTGGGGGAGGTTGGCTTCCACTATGACTGCTAGTGCTTTCAGATATCTCCCTTCCCAGTAACAGAGACCACCTCCTCTCCAAGGGAACTCAGGTGAGCGTTTTGTGATGTCATTTCAATAAGTCTCCAGTTTTTGGGGGAGGATGGCTTCCCCTGGGATTGTTCGTGATTTCAGATATCTCCCTTCCCAGTAACAGACATCACATCCTCTCCAAGGGAACTCAGGTGAGCGCTTTGTGATATCATTTCAATAAGTCTCCAGTTTTTTGGGGGGGTTGTCTTCCCCTGGGACTGTTCGTGATTTCAGATATCTGCCTTTTCAATAACAGACATCACATCCTCTCCAAGGGAACTCAGGTGAGTGCTTTGTGATGTCATTTCAATAAGTCTTCAGTTTTTGGGGGAGGATGGCTTCCCCTAGGACTGTTCGTGATTTCAGATATCTGCCTTTTCAGTAACAGACATCACATCCTCTCCAAGGGAACTCAGGTGAGCGCTTTGTGATGTCATTTCAATAAGTCTCCAGTTTTTGGGGGAGGATGGCTTCCCCTGGGACTGTTCGTGATTTCAGATATCTGCCTTTTCAGTAACAGAGATCACATCCTCTCCAAGGGAACTCAGGTGAGCGCTTTGTGATGTCATTTCAAAAAGTCTCCAGTTTTTGGGTGAGGTTGGCTTCCCCTGTGACTGCTAGTGCTTTCAGATATCTCCCTTCCCAGTAACAGACACCACCTCCTCTCCAAGGGAACTCCGGTGAACTCTTTTTGATGTCATTTTAATAAGTCTCCTTTTTCTAGGTGGAGGTTGGCTTCCCCTGTGATTGCGAATGTTTTCGGATATCTCCGTTCCCAGTAACAGACACCACCTCCTCTCCAAGGGAACTCAGGTGAGCGCTTTGTGATGTCATTTCAATAAGTCTCCAGTTTTTGGGGGAGGATGGCTTCCCCTGGGACTGTTCGTGATTTCAGATATCTGCCTTTTCAGTAACAGACATCACATCCTCTCCAAGGGAACTCAGGTGAGCGCTTTGTGATGTCATTTCAATAAGTCTCCAGTTTTTGGGGGAGGATGGCTTCCCCTGGGACTGTTCGTGCTTTCAGATATCTGCCTTTTCAGTAACAGAAATCACATCCTCTCCAAGGGAACTCAGGTGAGCGCTTTGTGATGTCATTTCAATAAGTCTCCAGTTTTTGGGGGAGGTTGGCTTCCCCTGGGACTGCTAGTGCTTTCAGATATCTGCCTTTTCAGTAACAGACACCACATCCTCTCCAAGGGAACTCAGGTGAACTCTTTTTGATGTCATTTCAATAAGTCTCCATTTTCTAGGTGGAGGTTGGCTACCCCTGTGATTGCGAATGTTTTCGGATATCTCCGTTCCCAGTAACAGACATCACATCCTCTCCAAGGGAACTCAGGTGAACGCTTTGTGAAGTCATTTCAATAAGTCTCCACTTTTTGGGGGAGGTTGGCTTCCCCTGTGACTGCGAGTGTTTTCAGATATCTCCCTTCCCAGTAACAGACATCACATCCTCTCCAAGGGAACTCAGGTGAGCGCTTTGTGATATCATTACAATAAGTCTCCAGTTTTTGGGGGAGGTTGTCTTCCCCTGGGACTGTTCGTGATTTCAGATTTCTGCCTTTTCAGTAACAGACATCACATCCTCTCCAAGGGAACTCAGGTGAGCGCTTTGTGATGTCATTTCATTAAGTCTCCAGTTTTTGGGGGAGGATGGCTTTCCCTGGGACTGTTCGTGATTTCAGATATCTGCCTTTTCAGTAACAGACATCACATCCTCTCCAAGGGAACTCAGGTGAGCGCTTTGTGATGTCATTTCAATAAGTCTCCAGTTTTTGGGGGAGGATGGCTTCCCCAGGGACTGTTCGTGATTTCAGATATCTGCCTTTTCAGTAACAGAAATCACATCCTCTCCAAGGGAACTCAGGTGAGCGCTTTGTGATGTCATTTCAATAAGTCTCCAGTTTTTGGGTGAGGTTGGCTTCCCCTGTGACTGCTAGTGCTTTCAGATATCTCCCTTCCCAGTAACAGACACCACCTCCTCTCCAAGGGAACTCTGGTGAACTCTTTTTGATGTCATTTTAATAAGTCTCCATTTTCTAGGTGGAGGTTGGCTTCCCCTGTGATTGCGAATCTTTTCGGATATCTCCGTTCCCAGTAACAGACACCACCTCCTCTCCAAGGAAACTCAGGTGAGCGCTTTGTGATATCATTTCAATAAATCTCCAGGTTTGGGGGGAAATTGGCTTCCCCTGGGACTGTTCGTGATTTCAGATATCTGCCTTTTCAGTAACAGACATCACATCCTCTCCAAGTGAACTCAGGTGAGCGCTTTGTGATGTCATTTCAATAAGTCTGCAGTTTTTGGGGGAGGATGGCTTCCCCTGGGACTGTTCGTGATTTCAGATATCTGCCTTTTCAGTAACAGAGATCACATCCTCTCCAAGGGAACTCAGGTGAGCGCTTTGTGATGTCATTTCAAAAAGTCTCCAGTTTTTGGGTGAGGTTGGCTTCCCCTGTGACTGCTAGTGCTTTCAGATATCTCCCTTCCCAGTAACAGACACCACCTCCTCTCCAAGGGAACTCCGGTGAACTCTTTTTGATGTCATTTTAATAAGTCTCCTTTTTCTAGGTGGAGGTTGGCTTCCCCTGTGATTGCGAATCTTTTCGGATATCTCCCTTTTCAGGAACAGACATCACATCCTCTCCAAGGGAACTCAGGTGAACGCTTTGTGAAGTCATTTCAATATGTCTCCAGTTTTTGGGGGAGGTTGGCTTCCCCTGTGACTGCGAGTGTTTTCAGATATCTGCCTTTTCAGTAACAGAGATCACATCCTCTCCAAGGGAACTCAGGTGAGCGCTTTGTGATGTCATTTCAATAAGTCTCCAGTTTTTGGGGGAGGTTGGCTTCCACTATGACTGCTAGTGCTTTCAGATATCTCCCTTCCCAGTAACAGAGACCACCTCCTCTCCAAGGGAACTCAGGTGAGCGCTTTGTGATGTCATTTCAATAAGTCTCCAGTTTTTGGGGGAGGTTGGCTTCCACTATGACTGCTAGTGCTTTCAGATATCTCCCTTCCCAGTAACAGAGACCACCTCCTCTCCAAGGGAACTCAGGTGAGCGTTTTGTGATGTCATTTCAATAAGTCTCCAGTTTTTGGGGGAGGATGGCTTCCCCTGGGATTGTTCGTGATTTCAGATATCTCCCTTCCCAGTAACAGACATCACATCCTCTCCAAGGGAACTCAGGTGAGCGCTTTGTGATATCATTTCAATAAGTCTCCAGTTTTTTGGGGGGGTTGTCTTCCCCTGGGACTGTTCGTGATTTCAGATATCTGCCTTTTCAATAACAGACATCACATCCTCTCCAAGGGAACTCAGGTGAGTGCTTTGTGATGTCATTTCAATAAGTCTTCAGTTTTTGGGGGAGGATGGCTTCCCCTGGGACTGTTCGTGATTTCAGATATCTGCCTTTTCAGTAACAGACATCACATCCTCTCCAAGGGAACTCAGGTGAGCGCTTTGTGATGTCATTTCAATAAGTCTCCAGTTTTTGGGGGAGGATGGCTTCCCCTGGGACTGTTCGTGATTTCAGATATCTGCCTTTTCAGTAACAGACATCACATCCTCTCCAAGGGAACTCAGGTGAGCGCTTTGTGATGTCATTTCAATAAGTCTCCAGTTTTTGGGGGAGGTTGGCTTCCCCTGGGACTGCTAGTGCTTTCAGATATCTGCCTTTTCAGTAACAGACACCACATCCTCTCCAAGGGAACTCAGGTGAACTCTTTTTGATGTCATTTCAATAAGTCTCCATTTTCTAGGTGGAGGTTGGCTACCCCTGTGATTGCGAATGTTTTCGGATATCTCCGTTCCCAGTAACAGACATCACATCCTCTCCAAGGGAACTCAGGTGAACGCTTTGTGAAGTCATTTCAATAAGTCTCCAGTTTTTGGGGGAGGTTGGCTTCCCCTGTGACTGCGAGTGTTTTCAGATATCTCCCTTCCCAGTAACAGACATCACATCCTCTCCAAGGGAACTCAGGTGAGCGCTTTGTGATATCATTACAATAAGTCTCCAGTTTTTGGGGGAGGTTGTCTTCCCCTGGGACTGTTCGTGATTTCAGATATCTGCCTTTTCAGTAACAGACATCACATCCTCTCCAAGGGAACTCAGGTGAGCGCTTTGTGATGTCATTTCATTAAGTCTCCAGTTTTTGGGGGAGGATGGCTTTCCCTGGGACTGTTCGTGATTTCAGATATCTGCCTTTTCAGTAACAGACATCACATCCTCTACAAGGAAACTCAGGTGAGCGCTTTGTGATATCATTTCAATAAGTCTCCAGTTTTTGGGGGAGGTTGGCTTCCACTATGACTGCTAGTGCTTTCAGATATCTTCCTTCCCAGTAACAGACATCACCTCCTCTCCAAGGGAACTCTGGTGAACTCTTTTTGATGTCATTTCAATAAGTCTCCATTTTCTAGGTGGAGGTTGGCTACCCCTGTGATTGCGAATGTTTTCGGATATCTCCGTTCCCAGTAACAGACACCACCTCCTCTCCAAGGGAACTCAGGTGAGCGCTTTGTGATATCATTTCAGTAAGTCTCCAGTTTTTGGGGGAGGATGGCTTCCCCTGGGACTGTTCGTGATTTCAGATATCTGCCTTTTCAGTAACAGACACCACCTCCTCTCCAAGGGAACTCAGGTGAGCGCTTTGTGATGTCATTTCAATAAGTCTCCAGTTTTTGGGGGAGGATGGCTTCCCCTGGGACTGTTCGTGATTTCAGATATCTGCCTTTTCAGTAACAGACATCACATCCTCTCCAAGGGAACTCAGGTGAACGCTTTGTGATGTCATTTCAATAAGTCTCCAGTTTTTGGGGGAGGATGGCTTCCCCTGGGACTGTTCGTGCTTTCAGATATCTGCCTTTTCAGTAACAGAAATCACATCCTCTCCAAGGGAACTCAGGTGAGCGCTTTGTGATGTCATATCTCCAGTTTTTGGGGGAGGTTGGCTTCCCCTGGGACTGCTAGTGCTTTCAGATATCTGCCTTTTCAGTAACAGACACCACATCCTCTCCAAGGGAACTCAGGTGAACTCTTTTTGATGTCATTTCAATAAGTCTCCATTTTCTAGGTGGAGGTTGGCTACCCCTGTGATTGCGAATGTTTTCGGATATCTCCGTTCCCAGTAACAGACATCACATCCTCTCCAAGGGAACTCAGGTGAACGCTTTGTGAAGTCATTTCAATAAGTCTCCAGTTTTTGGGGGAGATTGGCTTCCCCTGTGACTGCGAGTGTTTTCAGATATCTGCCTTTTCAGTAACAGAGATCACATCCTCTCCAAGGGAACTCAGGTGAGCGCTTTGTGATGTCATTTCAATAAGTCTCCAGTTTTTGGGGGAGGTTGGCTTCCACTATGACTGCTAGTGCTTTCAGATATCTCCCTTCCCAGTAACAGAGACCACCTCCTCTCCAAGGGAACTCAGGTGAGCGCTTTGTGATGTCATTTCAATAAGTCTCCAGTTTTTGGGGGAGGTTGGCTTCCACTATGACTGCTAGTGCTTTCAGATATCTCCCTTCCCAGTAACAGAGACCACCTCCTCTCCAAGGGAACTCAGGTGAGCGTTTTGTGATGTCATTTCAATAAGTCTCCAGTTTTTGGGGGAGGATGGCTTCCCCTGGGATTGTTCGTGATTTCAGATATCTCCCTTCCCAGTAACAGACATCACATCCTCTCCAAGGAAACTCAGGTGAGCGCTTTGTGATATCATTTCAATAAGTCTCCAGTTTTTTGGGGGGGTTGTCTTCCCCTGGGACTGTTCGTGATTTCAGATATCTGCCTTTTCAATAACAGACATCACATCCTCTCCAAGGGAACTCAGGTGAGTGCTTTGTGATGTCATTTCAATAAGTCTTCAGTTTTTGGGGGAGGATGGCTTCCCCTGGGACTGTTCGTGATTTCAGATATCTGCCTTTTCAGTAACAGACATCACATCCTCTCCAAGGGAACTCAGGTGAGCGCTTTGTGATGTCATTTCAATAAGTCTCCAGTTTTTGGGGGAGGATGGCTTCCCCTGGGACTGTTCGTGATTTCAGATATCTGCCTTTTCAGTAACAGACATCACATCCTCTCCAAGGGAACTCAGGTGAGCGCTTTGTGATGTCATTTCAATAAGTCTCCAGTTTTTGGGGGAGGTTGGCTTCCCCTGGGACTGCTAGTGCTTTCAGATATCTGCCTTTTCAGTAACAGACACCACATCCTCTCCAAGGGAACTCAGGTGAACTCTTTTTGATGTCATTTCAATAAGTCTCCATTTTCTAGGTGGAGGTTGGCTACCCCTGTGATTGCGAATGTTTTCGGATATCTCCGTTCCCAGTAACAGACATCACATCCTCTCCAAGGGAACTCAGGTGAGCGCTTTGTGATATCATTACAATAAGTCTCCAGTTTTTGGGGGAGGTTGTCTTCCCCTGGGACTGTTCGTGATTTCAGATATCTGCCTTTTCAGTAACAGACATCACATCCTCTCCAAGGGAACTCAGGTGAGCGCTTTGTGATGTCATTTCATTAAGTCTCCAGTTTTTGGGGGAGGATGGCTTTCCCTGGGACTGTTCGTGATTTCAGATATCTGCCTTTTCAGTAACAGACATCACATCCTCTACAAGGAAACTCAGGTGAGCGCTTTGTGATATCATTTCAATAAGTCTCCAGTTTTTGGGGGAGGTTGGCTTCCCCTGGGACTGCTAGTGCTTTCAGATATCTGCCTTTTCAGTAACAGACACCACATCCTCTCCAAGGGAACTCAGGTGAACTCTTTTTGATGTCATTTCAATAAGTCTCCATTTTCTAGGTGGAGGTTGGCTACCCCTGTGATTGCGAATGTTTTCGGATATCTCCGTTCCCAGTAACAGACATCACATCCTCTCCAAGGGAACTCAGGTGAACGCTTTGTGAAGTCATTTCAATAAGTCTCCAGTTTTTGGGGGAGGTTGGCTTCCCCTGTGACTGCGAGTGTTTTCAGATATCTCCCTTCCCAGTAACAGACATCACATCCTCTCCAAGGGAACTCAGGTGAGCGCTTTGTGATATCATTACAATAAGTCTCCAGTTTTTGGGGGAGGTTGTCTTCCCCTGGGACTGTTCGTGATTTCAGATATCTGCCTTTTCAGTAACAGACATCACATCCTCTCCAAGGGAACTCAGGTGAGCGCTTTGTGATGTCATTTCATTAAGTCTCCAGTTTTTGGGGGAGGATGGCTTTCCCTGGGACTGTTCGTGATTTCAGATATCTGCCTTTTCAGTAACAGACATCACATCCTCTACAAGGAAACTCAGGTGAGCGCTTTGTGATATCATTTCAATAAGTCTCCAGTTTCTGGGTGAGGTTGGCTTCCCCTGTGACTGCTAGTGCTTTCAGATATCTCCCTTCCCAGTAACAGACACCACCTCCTCTCCAAGGGAACTCTGGTGAACTCTTTTTGATGTCATTTCAATAAGTCTCCATTTTCTAGGTGGAGGTTGGCTACCCCTGTGATTGCGAATGTTTTCGGATATCTCCGTTCCCAGTAACAGACACCACCTCCTCTCCAAGGGAACTCAGGTGAGCGCTTTGTGATGTCATTTCAATAAGTCTCCAGTTTTTGGGGGAGGATGGCTTCCCCTGGGACTGTTCGTGATTTCAGATATCTGCCTTTTCAGTAACAGACATCACATCCTCTCCAAGGGAACTCAGGTGAACGCTTTGTGATGTCATTTCAATAAGTCTCCAGTTTTTGCGGGAGGATGGCTTCCCCTGGGACTGTTCGTGCTTTCAGATATCTGCCTTTTCAGTAACAGAAATCACATCCTCTCCAAGGGAACTCAGGTGAGCGCTTTGTGATGTCATATCTCCAGTTTTTGGGGGAGGTTGGCTTCCCCTGGGACTGCTAGTGCTTTCAGATATCTGCCTTTTCAGTAACAGACACCACATCCTCTCCAAGGGAACTCAGGTGAACTCTTTTTGATGTCATTTCAATAAGTCTCCATTTTCTAGGTGGAGGTTGGCTACCCCTGTGATTGCGAATGTTTTCGGATATCTCCGTTCCCAGTAACAGACATCACATCCTCTCCAAGGGAACTCAGGTGAACGCTTTGTGAAGTCATTTCAATAAGTCTCCAGTTTTTGGGGGAGGTTGGCTTCCCCTGTGACTGCGAGTGTTTTCAGATATCTCCCTTCCCAGTAACAGACATCACATCCTCTCCAAGGGAACTCAGGTGAGCGCTTTGTGATATCATTACAATAAGTCTCCAGTTTTTGGGGGAGGTTGTCTTCCCCTGGGACTGTTCGTGATTTCAGATTTCTGCCTTTTCAGTAACAGACATCACATCCTCTCCAAGGGAACTCAGGTGAGCGCTTTGTGATGTCATTTCATTAAGTCTCCAGTTTTTGGGGGAGGATGGCTTTCCCTGGGACTGTTCGTGATTTCAGATATCTGCCTTTTCAGTAACAGACATCACATCCTCTCCAAGGGAACTCAGGTGAGCGCTTTGTGATATCATTACAATAAGTCTCCAGTTTTTGGGGGAGGTTGTCTTCCCCTGGGACTGTTCGTGATTTCAGATTTCTGCCTTTTCAGTAACAGACATCACATCCTCTCCAAGGGAACTCAGGTGAGCGCTTTGTGATGTCATTTCATTAAGTCTCCAGTTTTTGGGGGAGGATGGCTTTCCCTGGGACTGTTCGTGATTTCAGATATCTGCCTTTTCAGTAACAGACATCACATCCTCTCCAAGGGAACTCAGGTGAGCGCTTTGTGATGTCATTTCAATAAGTCTCCAGTTTTTGGGGGAGGATGGCTTCCCCTGGGACTGTTCGTGATTTCAGATATCTGCCTTTTCAGTAACAGAAATCACATCCTCTCCAAGGGAACTCAGGTGAGCGCTTTGTGATGTCATTTCAAAAAGTCTCCAGTTTTTGGGTGAGGTTGGCTTCCCCTGTGACTGCTAGTGCTTTCAGATATCTCCCTTCCCAGTAACAGACACCACCTCCTCTCCAAGGGAACTCCGGTGAACTCTTTTTGATGTCATTTTAATAAGTCTCCTTTTTCTAGGTGGAGGTTGGATTCCCCTGTGATTGCGAATCTTTTCGGATATCTCCCTTTTCAGGAACAGATATCACATCCTCTCCAAGGGAACTCAGGTGAACGCTTTGTGAAGTCATTTCAATATGTCTCCAGTTTTTGGGGGAGGTTGGCTTCCCCTGTGACTGCGAGTGTTTTCAGATATCTCCCTTCCCAGTAACAGACATCACCTCCTCTCCAAGGGAACTCAGGTGAACGCTTTGTGATGTCATTTCAATAAGTCTCCAGTTTTTGGGTGAGGTTGGCTTCCCCTGTGACTGCTAGTGCTTTCAGATATCTCCCTTCCTAGTAACAGACACCACCTCCTCTCCAAGGGAACTTAGGTGAACTCTTTTTGATGTCATTTTAATAAGTCTCCATTTTCTAGGTGGAGGTTGGCTTCCCCTGTGATTGCGAATCTTTTCGGATATCTCCGTTCTCAGTAACAGACACCACCTCCTCTCCAAGGAAACTCAGGTGAGCGCTTTGTGATATCATTTCAATAAATCTCCAGGTTTGGGGGGAAATTGGCTTCCCCTGGGACTGTTCGTGATTTCAGATATCTGCCTTTTCAGTAACAGACATCACATCCTCTCCAAGTGAACTCAGGTGAGCGCTTTGTGATGTCATTTCAATAAGTCTGCAGTTTTTGGGGGAGGATGGCTTCCCCTGGGACTGTTCGTGATTTCAGATATCTGCCTTTTCAGTAACAGAGATCACATCCTCTCCAAGGGAACTCAGGTGAGCGCTTTGTGATGTCATTTCAAAAAGTCTCCAGTTTTTGGGTGAGGTTGGCTTCCCCTGTGACTGCTAGTGCTTTCAGATATCTCCCTTCCCAGTAACAGACACCACCTCCTCTCCAAGGGAACTCCGGTGAACTCTTTTTGATGTCATTTTAATAAGTCTCCTTTTTCTAGGTGGAGGTTGGCTTCCCCTGTGATTGCGAATCTTTTCGGATATCTCCCTTTTCAGGAACAGACATCACATCCTCTCCAAGGGAACTCAGGTGAACGCTTTGTGAAGTCATTTCAATATGTCTCCAGTTTTTGGGGGAGGTTGGCTTCCCCTGTGACTGCGAGTGTTTTCAGATATTTGCCTTTTCAGTAACAGAGATCACATCCTCTCCAAGGGAACTCAGGTGAGCGCTTTGTGATGTCATTTCAATAAGTCTCCAGTTTTTGGGGGAGGTTGGCTTCCACTATGACTGCTAGTGCTTTCAGATATCTCCCTTCCCAGTAACAGAGACCACCTCCTCTCCAAGGGAACTCAGGTGAGCGCTTTGTGATGTCATTTCAATAAGTCTCCAGTTTTTGGGGGAGGTTGGCTTCCACTATGACTGCTAGTGCTTTCAGATATCTCCCTTCCCAGTAACAGAGACCACCTCCTCTCCAAGGGAACTCAGGTGAGCGTTTTGTGATGTCATTTCAATAAGTCTCCAGTTTTTGGGGGAGGATGGCTTCCCCTGGGATTGTTCGTGATTTCAGATATCTCCCTTCCCAGTAACAGACATCACATCCTCTCCAAGGGAACTCAGGTGAGCGCTTTGTGATATCATTTCAATAAGTCTCCAGTTTTTTGGGGGGGTTGTCTTCCCCTGGGACTGTTCGTGATTTCAGATATCTGCCTTTTCAATAACAGACATCACATCCTCTCCAAGGGAACTCAGGTGAGTGCTTTGTGATGTCATTTCAATAAGTCTTCAGTTTTTGGGGGAGGATGGCTTCCCCTGGGACTGTTCGTGATTTCAGATATCTGCCTTTTCAGTAACAGACATCACATCCTCTCCAAGGGAACTCAGGTGAGCGCTTTGTGATGTCATTTCAATAAGTCTCCAGTTTTTGGGGGAGGATGGCTTCCCCTGGGACTGTTCGTGATTTCAGATATCTGCCTTTTCAGTAACAGACATCACATCCTCTCCAAGGGAACTCAGGTGAGCGCTTTGTGATGTCATTTCAATAAGTCTCCAGTTTTTGGGGGAGGTTGGCTTCCCCTGGGACTGCTAGTGTTTTCAGATATCTTCCTTCCCAGTAACAGACATCACCTCCTCTCCAAGGGAACTCTGGTGAACTCTTTTTGATGTCATTTCAATAAGTCTCCATTTTCTAGGTGGAGGTTGGCTACCCCTGTGATTGCGAATGTTTTCGGATATCTCCGTTCCCAGTAACAGACACGACCTCCTCTCCAAGGGAACTCAGGTGAGCGCTTTGTGATGTCATTTCAATAAGTCTCCAGTTTTTGGGGGAGGATGGCTTCCCCTGGGACTGTTCGTGCTTTCAGATATCTGCCTTTTCAGTAACAGAAATCACATCCTCTCCAAGGGAACTCAGGTGAGCGCTTTGTGATGTCATATCTCCAGTTTTTGGGGGAGGATGGCTTCCCCTGGGACTGCTAGTGCTTTCAGATATCTGCCTTTTCAGTAACAGACACCACATCCTCTCCAAGGGAACTCAGGTGAACTCTTTTTGATGTCATTTCAATAAGTCTCCATTTTCTAGGTGGAGGTTGGCTACCCCTGTGATTGCGAATGTTTTCGGATATCTCCGTTCCCAGTAACAGACATCACATCCTCTCCAAGGGAACTCAGGTGAACGCTTTGTGAAGTCATTTCAATAAGTCTCCAGTTTTTGGGGGAGGTTGGCTTCCCCTGTGACTGCGAGTGTTTTCAGATATCTCCCTTCCCAGTAACAGACATCACATCCTCTCCAAGGGAACTCAGGTGAGCGCTTTGTGATATCATTACAATAAGTCTCCAGTTTTTGGGGGAGGTTGTCTTCCCCTGGGACTGTTCGTGATTTCAGATATCTGCCTTTTCAGTAACAGACATCACATCCTCTCCAAGGGAACTCAGGTGAGCGCTTTGTGATGTCATTTCATTAAGTCTCCAGTTTTTGGGGGAGGATGGCTTTCCCTGGGACTGTTCGTGATTTCAGATATCTGCCTTTTCAGTAACAGACATCACATCCTCTCCAAGGGAACTCAGGTGAGCGCTTTGTGATGTCATTTCAATAAGTCTCCAGTTTTTGGGGGAGGATGGCTTCCCCTGGGACTGTTCGTGATTTCAGATATCTGCCTTTTCAGTAACAGAAATCACATCCTCTCCAAGGGAACTCAGGTGAGCGCTTTGTGATGTCATTTCAAAAAGTCTCCAGTTTTTGGGTGAGGTTGGCTTCCCCTGTGACTGCTAGTGCTTTCAGATATCTCCCTTCCCAGTAACAGACACCACCTCCTCTCCAAGGGAACTCCGGTGAACTCTTTTTGATGTCATTTTAATAAGTCTCCTTTTTCTAGGTGGAGGTTGGATTCCCCTGTGATTGCGAATCTTTTCGGATATCTCCCTTTTCAGGAACAGATATCACATCCTCTCCAAGGGAACTCAGGTGAACGCTTTGTGAAGTCATTTCAATATGTCTCCAGTTTTTGGGGGAGGTTGGCTTCCCCTGTGACTGCGAGTGTTTTCAGATATCTCCCTTCCCAGTAACAGACATCACCTCCTCTCCAAGGGAACTCAGGTGAACGCTTTGTGATGTCATTTCAATAAGTCTCCAGTTTTTGGGTGAGGTTGGCTTCCCCTGTGACTGCTAGTGCTTTCAGATATCTCCCTTCCTAGTAACAGACACCACCTCCTCTCCAAGGGAACTTAGGTGAACTCTTTTTGATGTCATTTTAATAAGTCTCCATTTTCTAGGTGGAGGTTGGCTTCCCCTGTGATTGCGAATCTTTTCGGATATCTCCCTTTTCAGGAACAGACATCACATCCTCTCCAAGGGAACTCTGGTGAGCGCTTTGTGATATCATTTCAATAAGTCTCCAGTTTTTGGGGGAGGTTGGCTTCCCCTGTGACTGCGAGTGTTTTCAGATATCTGCCTTTTCAGTAACAGACATCACATCCTCTCCAAGGGAACTCAGGTGAGCGCTTTGTGATGTCATTTCAATAAGTCTCCAGTTTTTGGGGGAGGATGGCTTCCCCTGGGACTGTTCGTGCTTTCAGATATCTGCCTTTTCAGTAACAGAAATCACATCCTCTCCAAGGGAACTCAGGTGAGCGCTTTGTGATGTCATATCTCCAGTTTTTGGGGGAGGTTGGCTTCCCCTGGGACTGCTAGTGCTTTCAGATATCTGCCTTTTCAGTAACAGACACCACATCCTCTCCAAGGGAACTCAGGTGAACTCTTTTTGATGTCATTTCAATAAGTCTCCATTTTCTAGGTGGAGGTTGGCTACCCCTGTGATTGCGAATGTTTTCGGATATCTCCGTTCCCAGTAACAGACATCACATCCTCTCCAAGGGAACTCAGGTGAACGCTTTGTGAAGTCATTTCAATAAGTCTCCAGTTTTTGGGGGAGGTTGGCTTCCCCTGTGACTGCGAGTGTTTTCAGATATCTCCCTTCCCAGTAACAGACATCACATCCTCTCCAAGGGAACTCAGGTGAGCGCTTTGTGATATCATTACAATAAGTCTCCAGTTTTTGGGGGAGGTTGTCTTCCCCTGGGACTGTTCGTGATTTCAGATATCTGCCTTTTCAGTAACAGACATCACATCCTCTCCAAGGGAACTCAGGTGAGCGCTTTGTGATGTCATTTCATTAAGTCTCCAGTTTTTGGGGGAGGATGGCTTTCCCTGGGACTGTTCGTGATTTCAGATATCTGCCTTTTCAGTAACAGACATCACATCCTCTCCAAGGGAACTCAGGTGAGCGCTTTGTGATGTCATTTCAATAAGTCTCCAGTTTTTGGGGGAGGATGGCTTCCCCTGGGACTATTCGTGATTTCAGGTATCTGCCTTTTCAGTAACAGACATCACATCCTCTCCAAGGGAACTCAGGTGAGCGCTTTGTGATGTCATTTCAATATGTCTCCAGTTTTTGGGGGAGGTTGGCTTCCCCTGTGACTGCGAGTGTTTTCAGATATCTGCCTTTTCAGTAACAGAGATCACATCCTCTCCAAGGGAACTCAGGTGAGCGCTTTGTGATGTCATTTCAATAAGTCTCCAGTTTTTGGGGGAGGATGGCTTCCCCTGGGACTGTTCGTGATTTCAGATATCTGCCTTTTCAGTAACAGACATCACATCCTCTCCAAGGAACTCAGGTGAGCGCTTTGTGATGTCATTTCAATAAGTCTCCAGTTTTTGGGGGACGATGGCTTCCCCTGGGACTGTTCGTGATTTCAGATATCTCCCTTTTCAGTAACAGACATCACATCCTCTCCAAGGAAACTCAGGTGAGCGCTTTGTGATGTCATTTCAATAAGTCTCCAGTTTTTGGGGGAGGATGGCTTCCCCTGGGACTGTTCGTGATTTCAGATATCTGCCTTTTCAGTAACAGAGATCACATCCTCTCCAAGGGAACTCAGGTGAGCGCTTTGTGATGTCATTTCAAAAAGTCTCCAGTTTTTGGGTGAGGTTGGCTTCCCCTGTGACTGCTAGTGCTTTCAGATATCTCCCTTCCCAGTAACAGACACCACCTCCTCTCCAAGGGAACTCCGGTGAACTCTTTTTGATGTCATTTTAATAAGTCTCCTTTTTCTAGGTGGAGGTTGGCTTCCCCTGTGATTGCGAATCTTTTCGGATATCTCCCTTTTCAGGAACAGACATCACATCCTCTCCAAGGGAACTCAGGTGAACGCTTTGTGAAGTCATTTCAATATGTCTCCAGTTTTTGGGGGAGGTTGGCTTCCCCTGTGACTGCGAGTGTTTTCAGATATCTGCCTTTTCAGTAACAGAGATCACATCCTCTCCAAGGGAACTCAGGTGAGCGCTTTGTGATGTCATTTCATTAAGTCTCCAGTTTTTGGGGGAGGATGGCTTTCCCTGGGACTGTTCGTGATTTCAGATATCTGCCTTTTCAGTAACAGACATCACATCCTCTCCAAGGGAACTCAGGTGAGCGCTTTGTGATGTCATTTCAATAAGTCTCCAGTTTTTGGGGGAGGATGGCTTCCCCTGGGACTATTCGTGATTTCAGGTATCTGCCTTTTCAGTAACAGACATCACATCCTCTCCAAGGGAACTCAGGTGAGCGCTTTGTGATGTCATTTCAATATGTCTCCAGTTTTTGGGGGAGGTTGGCTTCCCCTGTGACTGCGAGTGTTTTCAGATATCTGCCTTTTCAGTAACAGAGATCACATCCTCTCCAAGGGAACTCAGGTGAGCGCTTTGTGATGTCATTTCAATAAGTCTCCAGTTTTTGGGGGAGGATGGCTTCCCCTGGGACTGTTCGTGATTTCAGATATCTGCCTTTTCAGTAACAGACATCACATCCTCTCCAAGGAACTCAGGTGAGCGCTTTGTGATGTCATTTCAATAAGTCTCCAGTTTTTGGGGGACGATGGCTTCCCCTGGGACTGTTCGTGATTTCAGATATCTCCCTTTTCAGTAACAGACATCACATCCTCTCCAAGGAAACTCAGGTGAGCGCTTTGTGATGTCATTTCAATAAGTCTCCAGTTTTTGGGGGAGGATGGCTTCCCCTGGGACTGTTCGTGATTTCAGATATCTGCCTTTTCAGTAACAGAGATCACATCCTCTCCAAGGGAACTCAGGTGAGCGCTTTGTGATGTCATTTCAAAAAGTCTCCAGTTTTTGGGTGAGGTTGGCTTCCCCTGTGACTGCTAGTGCTTTCAGATATCTCCCTTCCCAGTAACAGACACCACCTCCTCTCCAAGGGAACTCCGGTGAACTCTTTTTGATGTCATTTTAATAAGTCTCCTTTTTCTAGGTGGAGGTTGGCTTCCCCTGTGATTGCGAATCTTTTCGGATATCTCCCTTTTCAGGAACAGACATCACATCCTCTCCAAGGGAACTCAGGTGAACGCTTTGTGAAGTCATTTCAATATGTCTCCAGTTTTTGGGGGAGGTTGGCTTCCCCTGTGACTGCGAGTGTTTTCAGATATCTGCCTTTTCAGTAACAGAGATCACATCCTCTCCAAGGGAACTCAGGTGAGCGCTTTGTGATGTCATTTCAATAAGTCTCCAGTTTTTGGGGGAGGATGGCTTCCCCTGGGACTGTTCGTGATTTCAGATATCTGCCTTTTCAGTAACAGACATCACATCCTCTCCAAGGAACTCAGGTGAGCGCTTTGTGATGTCATTTCAATAAGTCTCCAGTTTTTGGGGGACGATGGCTTCCCCTGGGACTGTTCGTGATTTCAGATATCTCCCTTTTCAGTAACAGACATCACATCCTCTCCAAGGAAACTCAGGTGAGCGCTTTGTGATGTCATTTCAATAAGTCTCCAGTTTTTGGGGGAGGTTGGCTTCCACTATGACTGCTAGTGCTTTCAGATATCTCCCTTCCCAGTAACAGAGACCACCTCCTCTCCAAGGGAACTCAGGTGAGCGCTTTGTGATGTCATTTCAATAAGTCTCCAGTTTTTGGGGGAGGATGGCTTCCCCTGGGACTGTTCGTGATTTCAGATATCTCCCTTCCCAGTAACAGACATCACATCCTTTCCAAGGGAACTCAGGTGAGCGCTTTTTGATATCATTTCAATAAGTCTCCAGTTTTTGGGGGAGGTTGTCTTCCCCTGGGACTGTTCGTGATTTCAGATATCTGCCTTTTCAATAACAGACATCACATCCTCTCCAAGGGAACTCAGGTGAGCGCTTTGTGATGTCATTTCAATAAGTCTTCAGTTTTTGGGGGAGGATGGCTTCCCCTGGGACTGTTCGTGATTTCAGATATCTGCCTTTTCAGTAACAGACATCACATCCTCTCCAAGGGAACTCAGGTGAGCGCTTTGTGATGTCATTTCAATAAGTCTCCAGTTTTTGGGGGAGGATGGCTTCCCCTGGGACTGTTCGTGATTTCAGATATCTGCCTTTTCAGTAACAGACATCACATCCTCTCCAAGGGAACTCAGGTGAGCGCTTTGTGATGTCATTTCAATAAGTCTCCAGTTTTTGGGGCAGGTTGGCTTCCCCTGGGACTGCTAGTGCTTTCAGATATCTGCCTTTTCAGTAACAGACACCACATCCTCTCCAAGGGAACTCAGGTGAACTCTTTTTGATGTCATTTCAATAAGTCTCCATTTTCTAGGTGGAGGTTGGCTACCCCTGTGATTGCGAATGTTTTCGGATATCTCCGTTCCCCGTAACAGACATCACATCCTCTCCAAGGGAACTCAGGTGAACGCTTTGTGAAGTCATTTCAATAAGTCTCCAGTTTTTGGGGGAGGTTGTCTTCCCCTGGGACTGTTCGTGATTTCAGATATCTGCCTTTTCAGTAACAGACATCACATCCTCTCCAAGGGAACTCAGGTGAGCGCTTTGTGATATCATTTCAATAAGTCTCCAGTTTTGGGGGGAAATTGGCTTCCCCTGGGACTCTTCGTGATTTCAGATATCTGCCTTTTCAGTAACAGACATCACATCCTCTCCAAGGGAACTCAGGTGAGCGCTTTGTGATGTAATTTCAATAAGTCTCCAGTTTTTGGGGGAGGATGGCTTCCCCTGGGACTGTTCGTGATTTCAGGTATCTGCCTTTTCAGTAACAGACATCACATCCTCTCCAAGGGAACTCAGGTGAGCGCTTTGTGATGTCATTTCAATAAGTCTCCAGTTTTTGGGGGAGGATGGCTTCCCCTGGGACTGTTCGTGATTTCAGATATCTGCCTTTTCAGTAACAGACATCACATCCTCTCCAAGGGAACTCAGGTGAGCGCTTTGTGATGTCATTTCAAAAAGTCTCCAGTTTTTGGGTGAGGTTGGCTTCCCCTGTGACTGCTAGTGCTTTCAGATATCTCCCTTCCCAGTAACAGACACCACATCCTCTCCAAGGGAACTCAGGTGAGCGCTTTGTGATATCATTTCAATAAGTCTCCAGTTTTGGGGGGAAATTGGCTTCCCCTGGGACTCTTCGTGATTTCAGATATCTGCCTTTTCAGTAACAGACATCACATCCTCCCCAAGGAAACTCAGGTGAGCGCTTTGTGATGTCATTTCAATAAGTCTCCAGTTTTTGGGGGAGGTTGGCTTCCACTATGACTGCTAGTGCTTTCAGATATCTCCCTTCCCAGTAACAGAGACCACCTCCTCTCCAAGGGAACTCAGGTGAGCGCTTTGTGATGTCATTTCAATAAGTCTCCAGTTTTTGGGGGAGGATGGCTTCCCCTGGGACTGTTCGTGATTTCAGATATCTCCCTTCCCAGTAACAGACATCACATCCTCTCCAAGGGAACTCAGGTGAGCGCTTTGTGATATCATTTCAATAAGTCTCCAGTTTTTGGGGGAGGTTGTCTTCCCCTGTGACTGCTAGTGCTTTCAGATATCTCCCTTCCCAGTAACAGACACCACCTCCTCTCCAAGGGAACTCAGGTGAACTCTTTTTGATGTCATTTTAATAAGTCTCCTTTTTCTAGGTGGAGGTTGGATTCCCCTGTGATTGCGAATCTTTTCGGATATCTCCCTTTTCAGGAACAGATATCACATCCTCTCCAAGGGAACTCAGGTGAACGCTTTGTGAAGTCATTTCAATATGTCTCCAGTTTTTGGGGGAGGTTGGCTTCCCCTGTGACTGCGAGTGTTTTCAGATATCTCCCTTCCCAGTAACAGACATCACCTCCTCTCCAAGGGAACTCAGGTGAACGCTTTGTTATGTCATTTCAATAAGTCTCCATTTTCTAGGTGGAGGTTGGCTACCCCTGTGATTGCGAATGTTTTCGGATATCTCCGTTCCCAGTAACAGACACCACCTCCTCTCCAAGGAAACTCAGGTGAGCGCTTTGTGATATCATTTCAATAAGTCTCCAGTTTTGGGGGGAAATTGGCTTCCCCTGGGACTGTTCGTGATTTCAGATATCTGCCTTTTCAGTAACAGACATCACATCCTCTCCAAGGGAACTCAGGTGAGCGCTTTGTGATGTCATTTCAATAAGTCTCCAGTTTTTGGGGGAGGATGGCTTCCCCTGGGACTATTCGTGATTTCAGGTATCTGCCTTTTCAGTAACAGACATCACATCCTCTCCAAGGGAACTCAGGTGAGCGCTTTGTGATGTCATTTCAATAAGTCTCCAGTTTTTGGGGGAGGATGGCTTCCCCTGGGACTGTTCGTGATTTCAGATATCTGCCTTTTCAGTAACAGACATCACATCCTCTCCAAGGGAACTCAGGTGAGCGCTTTGTGATGTCATTTCAATAAGTCTCCAGTTTTTGGGGGAGGATGGCTTCCCCTGGGACTGTTCGTGATTTCAGATATCTGCCTTTTCAGTAACAGACATCACATCCTCTCCAAGGGAACTCAGGTGAGCGCTTTGTGATGTCATTTCAATAAGTCTCCAGTTTTTGGGGGACGATGGCTTCCCCTGGGACTGTTCGTGATTTCAGATATCTGCCTTTTCAGTAACAGACATCACATCCTCTCCAAGGGAACTCAGGTGAGCGCTTTGTGATGTCATTTCAATAAGTCTCCATTTTCTAGGTGGAGGTTGGCTACCCCTGTGATTGCGAATGTTTTTGGATATCTCCGTTCCCAGTAACAGACACCACCTCCTCTCCAAGGAAACTCAGGTGAGCGCTTTGTGATATCATTTCAATAAATCTCCAGGTTTGGGGGGAAATTGGCTTCCCCTGGGACTGTTCGTGATTTCAGATATCTGCCTTTTCAGTAACAGACATCACATCCTCTCCAAGTGAACTCAGGTGAGCGCTTTGTGATGTCATTTCAATAAGTCTGCAGTTTTTGGGGGAGGATGGCTTCCCCTGGGACTGTTCGTGATTTCAGATATCTGCCTTTTCAGTAACAGAGATCACATCCTCTCCAAGGGAACTCAGGTGAGCGCTTTGTGATGTCATTTCAAAAAGTCTCCAGTTTTTGGGTGAGGTTGGCTTCCCCTGTGACTGCTAGTGCTTTCAGATATCTCCCTTCCCAGTAACAGACACCACCTCCTCTCTAAGGGAACTCCGGTGAACTCTTTTTGATGTCATTTTAATAAGTCTCCTTTTTCTAGGTGGAGGTTGGCTTCCCCTGTGATTGCGAATCTTTTCGGATATCTCCCTTTTCAGGAACAGACATCACATCCTCTCCAAGGGAACTCAGGTGAACGCTTTGTGAAGTCATTTCAATAAGTCTCCAGTTTTTGGGGGAGGTTGGCTTCCCCTGTGACTGCGAGTGTTTTCAGATATCTGCCTTTTCAGTAACAGACATCACCTCCTCTCTAAGGGAACTCAGGTGAACGCTTTGTAATGTCATTTCAATACGTCTCCAGTTTTTGGGGGAGGATGGCTTCCCCTGGGACTGTTCGTGATTTCAGATATCTGCCTTTTCAGTAACAGACATCACATCCTCTCCAAGGGAACTCAGGTGAGCGCTTTGTGATGTCATTTCAATAAGTCTCCAGTTTTTGGGGGAGGATGGCTTCCCCTGGGACTGTTCGTGATTTCAGATATCTGCCTTTTCAGTAACAGACATCACATCCTCTCCAAGGGAACTCAGGTGAACGCTTTGTGAAGTCATTTCAATATGTCTCCAGTTTTTGGGGGAGGTTGGCTTCCCCTGTGACTGCGAGTGTTTTCAGATATCTGCCTTTTCAGTAACAGAGATCACATCCTCTCCAAGGGAACTCAGGTGAGCGCTTTGTGATGTCATTTCAATAAGTCTCCAGTTTTTGGGGGAGGATGGCTTCCCCTGGGACTGTTCGTGATTTCAGGTATCTGCCTTTTCAGTAACAGACATCACATCCTCTCCAAGGGAACTCAGGTGAGCGCTTTGTGATGTCATTTCAATAAGTCTCCAGTTTTTGGGGGAGGATGGCTTCCCCTGGGACTGTTCGTGATTTCAGATATCTCCCTTTTCAGTAACAGACATCACATCCTCTCCAAGGGAACTCAGGTGAGCGCTTTGTGATGTCATTTCAATAAGTCTCCAGTTTTTGGGGGAGGATGGCTTCCCCTGGGACTGTTCGTGATTTCAGATATCTGCCTTTTCAGTAACAGACATCACCTCCTCTCCAAGGGAACTCTGGTGAACGCTTTGTGCTGTCATTTCAATACGTCTCCAGTTTTTGGGGGAGGTTGCCTTCCCCTGTGATTGCGAATCTTTTCGGATATCTCCCTTTTCAGGAACAGACATCACATCCTCTCCAAGGGAACTCAGGTGAACGCATTGTGATATCATTTCAATACGTCTCCAGTTTTTGGGGGAGGTTGGCTTCCCCTGGGACTGTTCGTGATTTCAGATATCTGCCTTTTCAGTAACAGACATCACATCCTCTCCAAGGGAACTCAGGTGAGCGCTTTGTGATGTCATTTCAATAAGTCTCCAGTTTTTGGGGGAGGATGGCTTCCCCTGGGACTGTTCGTGATTTCAGATATCTGCCTTTTCAGTAACAGACATCACATCCTCTCCAAGGGAACTCAGGTGAGCGCTTTGTGATGTCATTTCAATAAGTCTCCATTTTCTAGGTGGAGGTTGGCTACCCCTGTGATTGCGAATGTTTTCGGATATCTCCGTTCCCAGTAACAGACACCACCTCCTCTCCAAGGAAACTCAGGTGAGCGCTTTGTGATATCATTTCAATAAATCTCCAGGTTTGGGGGGAAATTGGCTTCCCCTGGGACTGTTCGTGATTTCAGATATCTGCCTTTTCAGTAACAGACATCACATCCTCTCCAAGTGAACTCAGGTGAGCGCTTTGTGATGTCATTTCAATAAGTCTGCAGTTTTTGGGGGAGGATGGCTTCCCCTGGGACTGTTCGTGATTTCAGATATCTGCCTTTTCAGTAACAGAGATCACATCCTCTCCAAGGGAACTCAGGTGAGCGCTTTGTGATGTCATTTCAAAAAGTCTCCAGTTTTTGGGTGAGGTTGGCTTCCCCTGTGACTGCTAGTGCTTTCAGATATCTCCCTTCCCAGTAACAGACACCACCTCCTCTCCAAGGGAACTCCGGTGAACTCTTTTTGATGTCATTTTAATAAGTCTCCTTTTTCTAGGTGGAGGTTGGCTTCCCCTGTGATTGCGAATCTTTTCGGATATCTCCCTTTTCAGGAACAGACATCACATCCTCTCCAAGGGAACTCAGGTGAACGCTTTGTGAAGTCATTTCAATAAGTCTCCAGTTTTTGGAGGAGGTTGGCTTCCCCTGTGACTGCGAGTGTTTTCAGATATCTGCCTTTTCGGTAACAGACATCACCTCCTCTCTAAGGGAACTCAGGTGAACGCTTTGTAATGTCATTTCAATACGTCTCCAGTTTTTGGGGGAGGATGGCTTCCCCTGGGACTGTTCGTGATTTCAGATATCTGCCTTTTCAGTAACAGACATCACATCCTCTCCAAGGGAACTCAGGTGAGCGCTTTGTGATGTCATATCAATAAGTCTCCAGTTTTTGGGGGAGGATGGCTTCCCCTGGGGCTGTTCGTGATTTCAGATATCTGCCTTTTCAGTAACAGACATCACATCCTCTCCAAGGGAACTCAGGTGAGCGCTTTGTGATGTCATTTCAATAAGTCTCCAGTTTTTGGGGGATGATGGCTTACCCTGGGACTGTTCGTGATTTCAGATATCTCCCTTTTCAGTAACAGACATCACATCCTCTCCAAGGAAACTCAGGTGAGCGCTTTGTGATGTCATTTCAATAAGTCTCCAGTTTTTGGGGGAGGTTGGCTTCCACTATGACTGCTAGTGCTTTCAGATATCTCCCTTCCCAGTAACAGAGACCACCTCCTCTCCAAGGGAACTCAGGTGAGCGCTTTGTGATGTCATTTCAATAAGTCTCCAGTTTTTGGGGGAGGATGGCTTCCCCTGGGACTGTTCGTGATTTCAGATATCTGCCTTTTCAATAACAGACATCACATCCTCTCCAAGGGAACTCAGGTGAGCGCTTTGTGATGTCATTTCAATAAGTCTCCAGTTTTTGGGGGAGGATGGCTTCCCCTGGGACTGTTCGTGATTTCAGATATCTGCCTTTTCAGTAACAGACATCACATCCTCTCCAAGGGAACTCAGGTGAGCGCTTTGTGATGTCATTTCAATAAGTCTCCAGTTTTTGGGGGAGGATGGGTTCCCCTGGGACTGTTCATGATTTCTGATATCTCCCTTTTCAGGAACAGACATGACATCCTCTCCAAGGGAACTCAGGTGAACGCTTTGTGAAGTCATTTCAATAAGTCTCCAGTTTTTGGGGGAGGTTGGCTTCTCCTGTGACTGCGAGTGTTTTCAGATACCTCCCTTCCCAGTAACAGACATCACCTCCTCTCCAAGGGAACTCAGGTGAACGCTTTGTGAAGTCATTTCAATACGTCTCCAGTTTTTGGGGGAGGTTGGCTTCCCCTGTGACTGCGAGTGTTTTCAGATATCTCCGTTCCCAGTAACAGACATCACCTCCTCCCCAAGGGAACTCTGGTGAACTCTTTTTGATGTCATTTCAATAAGTCTCCATTTTCTAGGTGGAGGTTGGCTACCCCTGTGATTGCGAATGTTTTCGGATATCTCCGTTCCCAGTAACAGACACCACCTCCTCTCCAAGGGAACTGAGGTGAGCGCTTTCTGATATCATCTCAATAAGTCTCCAGTTTTTGGGGGAGGTTGGCTTCCCCTGTGACTGCGTGTGTTTTCAGATATCTCCCTTCCCAGTAACAGACATCACATCCTCTCCAAGAGAACTCTGGTGAGCACTTTGTGATGTCATTTCAATAAGTCTCCAGTTTTTGGGTGAGGTTGGCTTCCCCTGTGACTACGAGTGTTTTCCGATATCTTCCTTCTCAGTAACAGACATCACCTCCTTTCCAAGGGAACTCTGGTGAACTCTTTTTGATGTCATTTCAATAAGTCTCCATTTTCTAGGGGGAGGTTGGCTACCCCTGTGACTGCGAGTGTTTTCAGATATCTCCCTTCCCAGTAACAGACATCACCTCCTCTCCAAGGGAACTCAGGTGAACGCTTTGTGCTGTCATTTCAATACGTCTCCAGTTTTTGGGGGAGGTTGCCTTCCCCTGTGATTGCGAATCTTTTCGGATATCTCCCTTTTCAGGAACAGACATCACATCCTCTCCAAGGGAACTCAGGTGAACGTATTGTGATGTCATTTCAATACGTCTCCAGTTTTTGGGGGAGGTTGGCTTCCCCTGTGACTGCGAGTGTTTTCAGATATCTTCCTTCCCAGTAACAGACATCACCTCCTCTCCAAGGGAACTCTGGTGAACTCTTTTTGATGTCATTTCAATAAGTCTCCATTTTCTAGGTGGAGGTTGGCTACCCCTGTGAGTGCGAATGTTTTCGGATATCTCCGTTCCCAGTAACAGACACCACCTCCTCTCCAAGGGAACTCAGGTGAGGGCTTTGTGATATCATTTCAATAAGTCTCCAGTTTTTGGGGGAGGTTGGCTTCCCCTGGGACTGTTCGTGATTTCAGATATCTGCCTTTTCAGTAACAGACATCACATCCTCTCCAAGGGAACTCAGGTGAGCGCTTTGTGATGTCATTTCAATAAGTCTCCAGTTTTTGGGGGAGGATGGCTTCCCCTGGGACTGTTCGTGATTTCAGGTATCTGCCTTTTCAGTAACAGACATCACATCCTCTCCAAGGGAACTCAGGTGAGCGCTTTGTGATGTCATTTCAATAAGTCTCCAGTTTTTGGGGGAGGATGGCTTCCCCTGGGACTGTTCGTGGGACTGTTCCACTATGACTGCTAGTGTTTTCTAATGTCTCCCTTCCCAGTAACAGACATCACCTCCTCTCCAAGGAAACTCAGGTGAGCGCTTTGTGATATCATTTCAATAAGTCTCCAGGTTTGGGGGGAAATTGGCTACCCCTGGGACTGTTCGTGATTTCAGATATCTGCCTTTTCAGTAACAGACATCACATCCTCTCCAAGGAAACTCAGGTGAGCGCTTTGTGATGTCATTTCAATAAATCTCCAGGTTTGGGGGGAGGATGGCTTCCCCTGGGACTGTTCGTGATTTCAGATATCTGCCTTTTCAGTAACAGAGATCACATCCTCTCCAAGGGAACTCAGGTGAGCGCTTTGTGATGTCATTTCAATAAGTCTCCAGTTTTTGGGGGAGGATGGCTTCCCCTGGGACTGTTCGTGATTTCAGATATCTGCCTTTTCAGTAACAGACATTACATCCTCTCCAAGGGAACTCAGGTGAGCGCTTTGTGATGTCATTTCAAAAAGCCTCCAGTTTTTGGGGGAGGATGGCTTCCCCTGGGACTGTTCGTGATTTCAGATATCTCCCTTTTCAGTAACAGACATCACATCCTCTCCAAGGAAACTCAGGTGAGCGCTTTGTGATGTCATTTCAATAAGTCTCCAGTTTTTGGGGGAGGTTGGCTTCCACTATGACTGCTAGTGCTTTCAGATATCTCCCTTCCCAGTAACAGAGACCACCTCCTCTCCAAGGGAACTCAGGTGAGCGCTTTGTGATGTCATTTCAATAAGTCTCCAGTTTTTGGGGGAGGATGGCTTCCCCTGGGACTGTTCGTGATTTCAGATATCTCCCTTCCCAGTAACAGACATCACATCCTCTCCAAGGGAACTCAGGTGAGCGCTTTGTGATATCATTTCAATAAGTCTCCAGTTTTTGGGGGAGGTTGTCTTCCCCTGGGACTGTTCGTGATTTCAGATATCTGCCTTTTCAGTAACAGACATCACATCCTCTCCAAGGGAACTCAGGTGAGCGCTTTGTGATGTCATTTCAATAAGTCTCCAGTTTTTGGGGGAGGATGGGTTCCCCTGGGACTGTTCATGATTTCAGATATCTCCCTTTTCAGGAACAGACATGACATCCTCTCCAAGGGAACTCAGGTGAACGCTTTGTGAAGTCATTTCAATACGTCTCCAGTTTTTGGGGGAGGTTGGCTTCCCCTGTGACTGCGAGTGTTTTCAGATATCTCCGTTCCCAGTAACAGACATCACATCCTCTCCAAGGAAACTCTGGTGAGCGCTTTGTGATGTCATTTCAATAAGTCTCCAGTTTTTGGGTGAGGTTGGCTTCCCCTGTGATTGCGAATCTTTTCAGATATCTCCCTTCCCAGTAACAGACATCACATCCTCTCCAAGGGAACTCTGGTGAGCACTTTGTGATGTCATTTCAATAAGTCTCCAGTTTTTGGGGGAGGTTGGCTTCCACTATGACTGCGAGTGTTTTCAGATATCTCCTTTCCCAGTAACAGACATCACCTCCTCCCCAAGGTAACTCAGGTGAGCACTTTGTGATGTCATTTCAATAAGTCTCCAGTTTTTGGGGGAGGATGGCTTCCCCTGGGACTGTTCGTGATTTCAGATATCTGCCTTTTCAGTAACAGAAATCACCTCCTCTCCAAGGGAACTCAGGTGAGCGCTTTGTGATGTCATTTCAATAAGTCTCCAGTTTTTGGGGGAGGATGGCTTTCCCTGGGACTGTTCGTGATTTCAGATATCTGCCTTTTCAATAACAGACATCACATCCTCTCCAAGGGAACTCAGGTGAGCGCTTTGTGAAGTCATTTCAATAAGTCTCCAGTTTTTGGGGGAGGATGGCTTCCCCTGGGATTGTTCGTGATTTCAGATATCTGCCTTTTCAATAACAGACATCACATCCTCTCCAAGGGAACTCAGGTGAGTGCTTTGTGAAGTCATTTCAATAAGTCTCCAGTTTTTGGCGGAGGATGGCTTCCCCTGGGACTGTTCGTGATTTCAGATATCTGCCTTTTCAGTAACAGAAATCACCTCCTCTCCAAGGGAACTCAGGTGAACGCTTTGTGAAGTCATTTCAATAAGTCTCCAGTTTTTGGGGGAGGTTGGCTTCCCCTGTGACTGCGAGTGTTTTCAGATATCTACCTTCCCAGTAACAGACATCACCTCCTCTCCAAGGGAACTCAGGTGAACGCTTTGTGATGTCATTTCAATACGTCTCCAGTTTTTGGGGGAGGTTGTCTTCCCCTTTGACTGCGAGTGTTTTCAGATATCTCCCTTCCCAGTAACAGACATCACCTGCTCTCCAAGGGAACTCTGGTGAACTCTTTTTGATGTCATTTCAAGAAGTCTCCATTTTCTAGGTGGAGGTTGGCTACCCCTGTGATTGCGAATGTTTTCGGATATCTCCATTCCCAGTAACAGACACCACCTCCTCTCCAAGGGAACTCAGGTGAGCGCTTTCTGATATCATCTCAATAAGTCTCCAGTTTTTGGGGGAGGTTGTCTTCCCCTGTGACTGCGTGTGTTTTCAGATATCTCCCTTCCCAGTAACAGACATCACATCCTCTCCAAGAGAACTCTGGTGAGCACTTTGTGATGTCATTTCAATAAGTCTCCAGTTTTTGGGTGAGGTTGGCTTCCCCTGTGACTACGAGTGTTTTCCGATATCTTCCTTCTCAGTAACAGACATCACCTCCTTTCCAAGGGAACTCAGGTGAACGCTTTGTGCTGTCATTTCAATACGTCTCCAGTTTTTCGGGGAGGTTGCCTTCCCCTGTGATTGCGAATCTTTTCGGATATCTCCCTTTTCAGGAACAGACATCACATCCTCTCCAAGGGAACTCAGGTGAATGCATTGTGATGTCATTTCAATACGTCTCCAGTTTTTGGGGGAGGTTGGCTTCCCCTGGGACTGTTCGTGATTTCAGATATCTGCCTTTTCAGTAACAGACATCACATCCTCTCCAAGGGAACTCAGGTGAGCGCTTTGTGATGTCATTTAAATAAGTCTCCAGTTTTTGGGGGAGGATGGCTTCCCCTGGGACTGTTCGTGATTTCAGATATCTGCCTTTTCAGTAACAGACATCACATCCTCTCCAAGGAAACTCAGGTGAGCGCTTTGTGATATCATTTCAATAAGTCTCCAGTTTTTGGAGGAGGATGGCTTCCCCTGGGACTGTTCGTGATTTCAGATATCTCCCTTCCCAGTAACAGACACCCCCTCCTCTCCAAGGGAACTCAGGTGAGCGCTTTGTGATATCATTTCAGTAAGTCTCCAGTTTTTGGGGGAGGATGGCTTCCCCTGGGACCACTCGAGATTTCAGATACCTCCCTTCCAAGTAACAGACAAAACCTTCTGTCCAAAGGAACTCGTCTCTTTCTGATTTCATTTCAATAATTCTCCAGTTTTTGGGGGAGGTTGGCTTCCACTATGACTGCTAGTGTTTTCTAATGTCTCCCTTCCCAGTAACAGACATCACCTCCTCTCCAAGGAAACTCAGGTGACTTCTTTGTGATGTCATTTCTCTAATGACATCATCTAATGTCATTTCTCATTTGTGATGTCATTTCAATAAGCCTTCAGTTTCTAGGTGGAGGTTGGCTACCCCTGTGATTGCGAATGTTTTCGGATATCTCTGTTCCCGTTAACAGACACCACCTCCTCTCCAAGGAAACTCAGGTGAGCGCTTTGTGATATCATTTCAATAAGTCTCCAGTTTTTGGGTGAGGTTGGCTTCCCCTGGGACTGTTCGTGATTTCAGATATCTGCCTATTCAGTAACAGACATCACATCCTCTCCAAGGAAATTCAGGTGAACGCTTTGTGAAGTCATTTCAATAAGTCTCCAGTTCTTGGGGGAGGTTGGCTTCCCCTGTGACTGCGATTGTTTTCAGATATCTCCCTCCCCAGTAACAGACATCACCTCCTCTCCAAGGGAACTCTGGTGAGCACTTTGTGATGTCATTTCAATAAGTCTCCAGTTTTTGGGGGAGGTTGGCTTCCCCTGGGAATGTTCGTGATTTCAGATATCTGCCTTTTCAGTAACAGACATCACATCCTCTCCAAGGGAACTCAGGTGAGCGCTTTGTGATGTCATTTCAATAAGTCTCCAGTTTTTGGGGGAGGATGGCTTCCCCTGGGACTGTTCGTGATTTCAGATATCTGCCTTTTCAGTAACAGACATCACATCCTCTCCAAGGGAACTCAGGTGAGCGCTTTGTGATGTCATTTCAAAAAGTCTCCAGTTTTTGGGGGAGGATGGCTTCCCCTGGGACTGTTCGCGATTTCAGATATCTGCCTTTTCAGTAACAGACATCACATCCTCTCCAAGGGAACTCAGGTGAGCGCTTTGTGATGTCATTTCAATAAGTCTCCAGTTTTTGGGGGAGGATGGCTTCCCCTGGGACTATTCGTGATTTCAGATATCTGCCTTTTCAGTAACAGACATCACATCATCTCCAAGGGAACTCTGGTGAACTGTTTTTGATGTCATTTCAATAAGTCTCCATTTTCTAGGTGGAGGTTGGCTACCCCTGTGATTGCGAATGTTTTCGGATATCTCCGTTCCCAGTAACAGACACCACCTCCTCTCCAAGGGAACTCAGGTGAGCGCTTTGTGATATCATTTCAATAAGTCTCCAGTTTTTGGGGGAGGTTGGCTTCCCCTGTGACTGCGAGTGTTTTCAGATACCTCCCTTCCCAGTAACAGACATCACCTCCTCTCCAAGGGAACTCAGGTGAACGCTTTGTGATGTCATTTCAATACGTCTCCAGTTTTTGGGGGAGGTTGGCTTCCCCTGTGACTGCGAGTGTTTTCAGATACCTCCCTTCCCAGTAACAGACATCACATCCTCTCCAAGGGAACTCAGGTGAGCACTTTGTGATGTCATTTCAATAAGTCTCCAGTTTTTGGGGGAGGATGGCTTCCCCTGGGATTGTTCGTGATTTCAGATACCTGCCTTTTCAGTAACAGACATCACATCCTCTCCCAGGGAACTCAGGTGAACGCTTTGTGATGTCATTTCAATAAGTCTCCAGTTTTTGGGGGAGGATGGCTTCCCCTGGGACTGTTCGTGATTTCAGATATCTGCCTTTTCAGTAACAGACATCACATCCTCTCCAAGGGAACTCAGGTGAGAGCTTTGTGATGTCATTTCAATAAGTCTCCAGTTTTTGGGGGAGGATGGCTTCCCCTGGGACTGTTCGTGATTTCAGATATCTGCCTTTTCAGTAACAGACATCACCTCCTCCCCAAGGGAACTCAGGTGAGCGCTTTGTGATGTCATTTCAATAAGTCTCCAGTTTTTGGGGGAGGATGGCTTCCCCTCGGACTGTTCGTGATTTCAGATATCTGCATTTTCAGTAACAGACATCACCTCCTCTCCAAGGGAACTCAGGTGAACGCTTTGTGATGTCATTTCAATACGTCTCCAGTTTTGGGGGGAGGTTGGCTTGCCCTGTGACTGCGAATGTTTTCAGATATCTACCTTCCCAGTAACAGACATCACCTCCTCTCCAAGGGAACTCCGGTGAACTCTTTTTGATGTCATTTCAATAAGTCTCCATTTTCTAGGTGGAGGTTGGCTACCCCTGTGATTGCGAATGTTTTCGGATATCTCCGTTCCCAGTAACAGACACCACCTCCTCTCCAAGGAAACTCAGGTGAGCGCTTTGTGATATCATTTCAGTAAGTCTCCTGTTTTTGGGGGAGGATGGCTTTCCCTGGGACCGCTCGTGATTTCAGATACCTCCCTTCCAAGTAACAGACAAAACCTTCTGTCCAAAGGAACTCGGCTCTTTCTGATGTCATTTCAATAAGTCTCCAGTTTTTGGGGGAGGTTGGCTTCCACTATGACTGCTAGTGTTTTCTAATATCTCCCTTCCCAGTAACAGACATCACCTCCTCTCCAAGGAAACTCAGGTGACTTCTTTGTGATGTCATTTCTCTAATGACATCATCTAATGTCATTTCTCATTTGTGATGTCATTTCGATAAGTCTTCAGTTTCTAGGTGGAGGTTGGCTTCCCCTGTGACTGCGAGTGTTTTCAGATATCTTCCTTCCCAGTAACAGACATCACCTCCTCTCCAAGGGAACTCTGGTGAACTGTTTTTGATGTCATTTCAATAAGTCTCCATTTTCTAGGTGGATGTTGGCTACCCCTGTGATTGCGAATCTTTTCGGATATCTCCGTTCCCAGTAACAGACATCACATCCTCTCCAAGGGAACTCAGGTGAGCGCTTTGTGATGTCATTTCAATAAGTCTCCAGTTTTTGGGGGAGGATGGCTTCCCCTGGGACTGCTCGTTATTTCAGATATCTGCCTTTTCAGTAACAGACATCACATCCTCTCCGAGGGAACTCAGGTGAGCGCTTTGTTATATCATTTCAATAAGTCTCCAGTTTTTGGGTGAGGTTGGCTTCCCCTGTGACTGCTAGTGCTTTCAGATATCTCCCTTCGCAGTAACAGACACCACCTCCTCTCCAAGGGAACTCTGGTGAACTCTTTTTGATGTCATTTTAATACGTCTCCATTTTCTAGGTGGTGGTTGGCTTCCCCTGTGATTGCGAATCTTTTCGGATATCTCCCTTTTCAGGAACAGACATCACATCCTCTCCAAAGGAACTCAGGTGAATGCTTTGTGAAGTCATTTCAATAAGTCTCCAGTTTTTGGGGGAGGTTGGCTTCCCCTGTGACTGCGAGTGTTTTCAGATATCTCCCTTCCCAGTAACAGACATCACATCCTCTCCAAGGGAACTCTGGTGAACACTTTGTGATGTCATTTCAATAAGTCTCCAGTTTTTGGGGGAGGATGGCTTCCCCTGGGATTGTTCGTGATTTCAGATATCTGCCTTTTCAGTAACAGACATCACATCCTCTCCCAGGGAACTCAGGTGAGCGCTTTGTGATGTCATTTCAATAAGTCTCCAGTTTTTGGGGGAGGATGGCTTCCCCTGGGACTGTTCGTGATTTCAGATATCTGCCTTTTCAGTAACAGACATCACATCCTCTCCAAGGGAACTCAGGTGAGCGCTTTGTGATGTCATTTCAATAAGTCTCCAGTTTTTGAGGGAGGATGGCTTCCCCTGGGACTGTTCGTGATTTCAGATATCTGCCTTTTCAGTAACAGACATCACCTCCTCCCCAAGGGAACTCAGGTGAGCGCTTTGTGATGTCATTTCAATAAGTCTCCAGTTTTTGGGGGAGGATGGCTTCCCCTCGGACTGTTCGTGATTTCAGATATCTGCCTTTTCAGTAACAGACATCACATCCTCTCCAAGGGAACTCAGGTGAGCGCTTTGTGATGTCATTTCAATAAGTCTCCAGTTTTTGGGTGAGGTTGGCTTCCCCTGTGACTGCTAGTGCTTTCAGATATCTCCCTTCCCAGTAACAGACACCACCTCCTCTCCAAGAGAACTCAGGTGAACGCTTTGTGATGTCATTTCAATACGTCTCCAGTTTTGGGGGGTGGTTGCCTTCCCCTGTGACTGCGAATGTTTTCAGATATCTTCCTTCCCAGTAACAGACATCACCTCCTCTCCAAGGGAACTCTGGTGAACTCTTTTTGATGTCATTTCAATAAGTCTCCATTTTCTATGTGGAGGTTGGCTACCCCTGTGATTGCGAATGTTTTCGGATATCTCAGTTCCCAGTAACAGACACCACCTCCTCTCCAAGGAAACTCAGGTGAGCGCTTTGTGATATCATTTCAGTAAGTCTCCAGTTTTTGGGGGAGGATGGCTTTCCCTGGGACCGCTCGTGATTTCAGATACCTCCCTTCCAAGTAACAGACAAAACCTTCTGTCCAAAGGAACTCGGCTCTTTCTGATGTCATTTCAATAAGTCTCCAGTTTTTGGGGGAGGTTGGCTTCCACTATGACTGCTACTGTTTTCTAATATCTCCCTTCACAGTAACAGACATCACCTCCTCTCCAAGGAAACTCAGGTGACTTCTTTGTGATGTCACTTCTCTAATGACATCATCTAATGTCATTTCTCATTTGTGATGTCATTTCAATAAGTCTTCAGTTTCTAGGTGGAGGTTGGCTTCCCCTGTGATTGCGAGTGTTTTCAGATATCTCCCTTACCAGTAACAGACATCAGATCCTCTCCAAGGGAACTCTGGTGAGCACTTTGTGATGTCATTTCAATAAGTCTCCAGTTTTTGGGGGAGGTTGGCTTCCCCTGGGACTGTTCGTGATTTCAGATATCTGCCTTTTCAGTAACAGAAATCACCTCCTCTCCAAGGGAACTCAGGTGAACGCTTTGTGAAGTCATTTCAATAAGTCTCCAGTTTTTGGGGGAGGTTGGCTTCCCCTGTGACTGCGAGTGTTTTCAGATATCTACCTTCCCAGTAACAGACATCACCTCCTCTCCAAGGGAACTCAGGTGAACGCTTTGTGATGTCATTTCAATACGTCTCCAGTTTTTGGGGGAGGTTGTCTTCCCCTTTGACTGCGAGTGTTTTCAGATATCTCCCTTCCCAGTAACAGACATCACCTGCTCTCCAAGGGAACTCTCGTGAACTCTTTTTGATGTCATTTCAAGAAGTCTCCATTTTCTAGGTGGAGGTTGGCTACCCCTGTGATTGCGAATGTTTTCGGATATCTCCATTCCCAGTAACAGACACCACCTCCTCTCCAAGGGAACTCAGGTGAGCGCTTTCTGATATCATCTCAATAAGTCTCCAGTTTTTGGGGGAGGTTGTCTTCCCCTGTGACTGCGTGTGTTTTCAGATATCTCCCTTCCCAGTAACAGACATCACATCCTCTCCAAGAGAACTCTGGTGAGCACTTTGTGATGTCATTTCAATAAGTCTCCAGTTTTTGGGTGAGGTTGGCTTCCCCTGTGACTACGAGTGTTTTCCGATATCTTCCTTCTCAGTAACAGACATCACCTCCTTTCCAAGGGAACTCAGGTGAACGCTTTGTGCTGTCATTTCAATACGTCTCCAGTTTTTCGGGGAGGTTGCCTTCCCCTGTGATTGCGAATCTTTTCGGATATCTCCCTTTTCAGGAACAGACATCACATCCTCTCCAAGGGAACTCAGGTGAATGCATTGTGATGTCATTTCAATACGTCTCCAGTTTTTGGGGGAGGTTGGCTTCCCCTGGGACTGTTCGTGATTTCAGATATCTGCCTTTTCAGTAACAGACATCACATCCTCTCCAAGGGAACTCAGGTGAGCGCTTTGTGATGTCATTTAAATAAGTCTCCAGTTTTTGGGGGAGGATGGCTTCCCCTGGGACTGTTCGTGATTTCAGATATCTGCCTTTTCAGTAACAGACATCACATCCTCTCCAAGGAAACTCAGGTGAGCGCTTTGTGATATCATTTCAATAAGTCTCCAGTTTTTGGAGGAGGATGGCTTCCCCTGGGACTGTTCGTGATTTCAGATATCTCCCTTCCCAGTAACAGACACCCCCTCCTCTCCAAGGGAACTCAGGTGAGCGCTTTGTGATATCATTTCAGTAAGTCTCCAGTTTTTGGGGGAGGATGGCTTCCCCTGGGACCACTCGAGATTTCAGATACCTCCCTTCCAAGTAACAGACAAAACCTTCTGTCCAAAGGAACTCGTCTCTTTCTGATTTCATTTCAATAATTCTCCAGTTTTTGGGGGAGGTTGGCTTCCACTATGACTGCTAGTGTTTTCTAATGTCTCCCTTCCCAGTAACAGACATCACCTCCTCTCCAAGGAAACTCAGGTGACTTCTTTGTGATGTCATTTCTCTAATGACATCATCTAATGTCATTTCTCATTTGTGATGTCATTTCAATAAGCCTTCAGTTTCTAGGTGGAGGTTGGCTACCCCTGTGATTGCGAATGTTTTCGGATATCTCTGTTCCCGTTAACAGACACCACCTCCTCTCCAAGGAAACTCAGGTGAGCGCTTTGTGATATCATTTCAATAAGTCTCCAGTTTTTGGGTGAGGTTGGCTTCCCCTGGGACTGTTCGTGATTTCAGATATCTGCCTATTCAGTAACAGACATCACATCCTCTCCAAGGAAATTCAGGTGAACGCTTTGTGAAGTCATTTCAATAAGTCTCCAGTTCTTGGGGGAGGTTGGCTTCCCCTGTGACTGCGATTGTTTTCAGATATCTCCCTCCCCAGTAACAGACATCACCTCCTCTCCAAGGGAACTCTGGTGAGCACTTTGTGATGTCATTTCAATAAGTCTCCAGTTTTTGGGGGAGGTTGGCTTCCCCTGGGAATGTTCGTGATTTCAGATATCTGCCTTTTCAGTAACAGACATCACATCCTCTCCAAGGGAACTCAGGTGAGCGCTTTGTGATGTCATTTCAATAAGTCTCCAGTTTTTGGGGGAGGATGGCTTCCCCTGGGACTGTTCGTGATTTCAGATATCTGCCTTTTCAGTAACAGACATCACATCCTCTCCAAGGGAACTCAGGTGAGCGCTTTGTGATGTCATTTCAAAAAGTCTCCAGTTTTTGGGGGAGGATGGCTTCCCCTGGGACTGTTCGCGATTTCAGATATCTGCCTTTTCAGTAACAGACATCACATCCTCTCCAAGGGAACTCAGGTGAGCGCTTTGTGATGTCATTTCAATAAGTCTCCAGTTTTTGGGGGAGGATGGCTTCCCCTGGGACTATTCGTGATTTCAGATATCTGCCTTTTCAGTAACAGACATCACATCATCTCCAAGGGAACTCTGGTGAACTGTTTTTGATGTCATTTCAATAAGTCTCCATTTTCTAGGTGGAGGTTGGCTACCCCTGTGATTGCGAATGTTTTCGGATATCTCCGTTCCCAGTAACAGACACCACCTCCTCTCCAAGGGAACTCAGGTGAGCGCTTTGTGATATCATTTCAATAAGTCTCCAGTTTTTGGGGGAGGTTGGCTTCCCCTGTGACTGCGAGTGTTTTCAGATACCTCCCTTCCCAGTAACAGACATCACCTCCTCTCCAAGGGAACTCAGGTGAACGCTTTGTGATGTCATTTCAATACGTCTCCAGTTTTTGGGGGAGGTTGGCTTCCCCTGTGACTGCGAGTGTTTTCAGATACCTCCCTTCCCAGTAACAGACATCACATCCTCTCCAAGGGAACTCAGGTGAGCACTTTGTGATGTCATTTCAATAAGTCTCCAGTTTTTGGGGGAGGATGGCTTCCCCTGGGATTGTTCGTGATTTCAGATACCTGCCTTTTCAGTAACAGACATCACATCCTCTCCCAGGGAACTCAGGTGAACGCTTTGTGATGTCATTTCAATAAGTCTCCAGTTTTTGGGGGAGGATGGCTTCCCCTGGGACTGTTCGTGATTTCAGATATCTGCCTTTTCAGTAACAGACATCACATCCTCTCCAAGGGAACTCAGGTGAGAGCTTTGTGATGTCATTTCAATAAGTCTCCAGTTTTTGGGGGAGGATGGCTTCCCCTGGGACTGTTCGTGATTTCAGATATCTGCCTTTTCAGTAACAGACATCACCTCCTCCCCAAGGGAACTCAGGTGAGCGCTTTGTGATGTCATTTCAATAAGTCTCCAGTTTTTGGGGGAGGATGGCTTCCCCTCGGACTGTTCGTGATTTCAGATATCTGCATTTTCAGTAACAGACATCACCTCCTCTCCAAGGGAACTCAGGTGAACGCTTTGTGATGTCATTTCAATACGTCTCCAGTTTTGGGGGGAGGTTGGCTTGCCCTGTGACTGCGAATGTTTTCAGATATCTACCTTCCCAGTAACAGACATCACCTCCTCTCCAAGGGAACTCCGGTGAACTCTTTTTGATGTCATTTCAATAAGTCTCCATTTTCTAGGTGGAGGTTGGCTACCCCTGTGATTGCGAATGTTTTCGGATATCTCCGTTCCCAGTAACAGACACCACCTCCTCTCCAAGGAAACTCAGGTGAGCGCTTTGTGATATCATTTCAGTAAGTCTCCTGTTTTTGGGGGAGGATGGCTTTCCCTGGGACCGCTCGTGATTTCAGATACCTCCCTTCCAAGTAACAGACAAAACCTTCTGTCCAAAGGAACTCGGCTCTTTCTGATGTCATTTCAATAAGTCTCCAGTTTTTGGGGGAGGTTGGCTTCCACTATGACTGCTAGTGTTTTCTAATATCTCCCTTCCCAGTAACAGACATCACCTCCTCTCCAAGGAAACTCAGGTGACTTCTTTGTGATGTCATTTCTCTAATGACATCATCTAATGTCATTTCTCATTTGTGATGTCATTTCGATAAGTCTTCAGTTTCTAGGTGGAGGTTGGCTTCCCCTGTGACTGCGAGTGTTTTCAGATATCTTCCTTCCCAGTAACAGACATCACCTCCTCTCCAAGGGAACTCTGGTGAACTGTTTTTGATGTCATTTCAATAAGTCTCCATTTTCTAGGTGGATGTTGGCTACCCCTGTGATTGCGAATCTTTTCGGATATCTCCGTTCCCAGTAACAGACATCACATCCTCTCCAAGGGAACTCAGGTGAGCGCTTTGTGATGTCATTTCAATAAGTCTCCAGTTTTTGGGGGAGGATGGCTTCCCCTGGGACTGCTCGTTATTTCAGATATCTGCCTTTTCAGTAACAGACATCACATCCTCTCCGAGGGAACTCAGGTGAGCGCTTTGTTATATCATTTCAATAAGTCTCCAGTTTTTGGGTGAGGTTGGCTTCCCCTGTGACTGCTAGTGCTTTCAGATATCTCCCTTCGCAGTAACAGACACCACCTCCTCTCCAAGGGAACTCTGGTGAACTCTTTTTGATGTCATTTTAATACGTCTCCATTTTCTAGGTGGTGGTTGGCTTCCCCTGTGATTGCGAATCTTTTCGGATATCTCCCTTTTCAGGAACAGACATCACATCCTCTCCAAAGGAACTCAGGTGAATGCTTTGTGAAGTCATTTCAATAAGTCTCCAGTTTTTGGGGGAGGTTGGCTTCCCCTGTGACTGCGAGTGTTTTCAGATATCTCCCTTCCCAGTAACAGACATCACATCCTCTCCAAGGGAACTCTGGTGAACACTTTGTGATGTCATTTCAATAAGTCTCCAGTTTTTGGGGGAGGATGGCTTCCCCTGGGATTGTTCGTGATTTCAGATATCTGCCTTTTCAGTAACAGACATCACATCCTCTCCCAGGGAACTCAGGTGAGCGCTTTGTGATGTCATTTCAATAAGTCTCCAGTTTTTGGGGGAGGATGGCTTCCCCTGGGACTGTTCGTGATTTCAGATATCTGCCTTTTCAGTAACAGACATCACATCCTCTCCAAGGGAACTCAGGTGAGCGCTTTGTGATGTCATTTCAATAAGTCTCCAGTTTTTGAGGGAGGATGGCTTCCCCTGGGACTGTTCGTGATTTCAGATATCTGCCTTTTCAGTAACAGACATCACCTCCTCCCCAAGGGAACTCAGGTGAGCGCTTTGTGATGTCATTTCAATAAGTCTCCAGTTTTTGGGGGAGGATGGCTTCCCCTCGGACTGTTCGTGATTTCAGATATCTGCCTTTTCAGTAACAGACATCACATCCTCTCCAAGGGAACTCAGGTGAGCGCTTTGTGATGTCATTTCAATAAGTCTCCAGTTTTTGGGTGAGGTTGGCTTCCCCTGTGACTGCTAGTGCTTTCAGATATCTCCCTTCCCAGTAACAGACACCACCTCCTCTCCAAGAGAACTCAGGTGAACGCTTTGTGATGTCATTTCAATACGTCTCCAGTTTTGGGGGGTGGTTGCCTTCCCCTGTGACTGCGAATGTTTTCAGATATCTTCCTTCCCAGTAACAGACATCACCTCCTCTCCAAGGGAACTCTGGTGAACTCTTTTTGATGTCATTTCAATAAGTCTCCATTTTCTATGTGGAGGTTGGCTACCCCTGTGATTGCGAATGTTTTCGGATATCTCAGTTCCCAGTAACAGACACCACCTCCTCTCCAAGGAAACTCAGGTGAGCGCTTTGTGATATCATTTCAGTAAGTCTCCAGTTTTTGGGGGAGGATGGCTTTCCCTGGGACCGCTCGTGATTTCAGATACCTCCCTTCCAAGTAACAGACAAAACCTTCTGTCCAAAGGAACTCGGCTCTTTCTGATGTCATTTCAATAAGTCTCCAGTTTTTGGGGGAGGTTGGCTTCCACTATGACTGCTACTGTTTTCTAATATCTCCCTTCACAGTAACAGACATCACCTCCTCTCCAAGGAAACTCAGGTGACTTCTTTGTGATGTCACTTCTCTAATGACATCATCTAATGTCATTTCTCATTTGTGATGTCATTTCAATAAGTCTTCAGTTTCTAGGTGGAGGTTGGCTTCCCCTGTGATTGCGAGTGTTTTCAGATATCTCCCTTACCAGTAACAGACATCAGATCCTCTCCAAGGGAACTCTGGTGAGCACTTTGTGATGTCATTTCAATAAGTCTCCAGTTTTTGGGGGAGGTTGGCTTCCCCTGGGACTGTTCGTGATTTCAGATATCTGCCTTTTCAGTAACAGACATCACATCCTCTCCAAGGGAACTCAGGTGAGCGCTTTGTGATGTCATTTCAATAAGTCTCCAGTTTTTGGGGGAGGATGGCTTCCCCTGGGACTGTTCGTGATTTCAGATATCTGCCTTTTCAGTAACAGAAATCACATCATCTCCAAGGGAACTCTGGTGAACTGTTTTTGATGTCATTTCAATAAGTCTCCATTTTCTAGGTGGAGGTTGGCTACCCCTGTGATTGCGAATGTTTTCGGATATCTCCGTTCCCAGTAACAGACACCACCTCCTCTCCAAGGGAACTCAGGTGAGCGCTTTGTGATATCATTTCAGTAAGTCTCCAGTTTTTGGGGGAGGTTGGCTTCCCCTGGGACTGTTCGTGATTTCAGATATCTGCCTTTTCAGTAACAGACATCACATCCTCTCCAAGGGAACTCAGGTGAGCGCTTTGTGATGTCATTTCAATAAGTCTCCAGTTTTTGGGGGAGGATGGCTTCCCCTGTGACTGCTAGTGTTTTCAGATATCTCCCTTCCCAGTAACAGACATCACATCCTCTCCATGGGAACTCAGGTGAGCTCTTTGTGATGTCATTTCAATAAGTCTCCAGTTTTTGGGGGAGGATGGCTTCCCCTGGGACTGCGAGTGTTTTCAGATATCTCCCTTCCCAGTAACAGACATCACATCCTCTCCAAGGGAACTCTGGTGAGCACTTTGTGATGTCATTTCAATAAGTCTCCAGTTTTTGGGGGAGGATGGCTTCCCCTGGGATTGTTCGTGATTTCAGATATCTGCCTTTTCAGTAACAGACATCACATCCTCTCCCAGGGAACTCAGGTGAGCGCTTTGTGATGTCATTTCAATAAGTCTCCAGTTTTTGGGGGAGGATGGCTTCCCCTGGGACTGTTCGTGATTTCAGATATCTGCCTTTTCAGTAACAGACATCACCTCCTCTCCAAGGGAACTCAGGTGAGCGCTTTGTGATGTCATTTCAAAAAGCCTCCAGTTTTTGGGGGAGGATGGCTTCCCCTGGGACTGTTCGTGATTTCAGATATCTCCCTTTTCAGTAACAGACATCACATCCTCTCCAAGGAAACTCAGGTGAGCGCTTTGTGATGTCATTTCAATAAGTCTCCAGTTTTTGGGGGAGGTTGGCTTCCACTATGACTGCTAGTGCTTTCAGATATCTCCCTTCCCAGTAACAGAGACCACCTCCTCTCCAAGGGAACTCAGGTGAGCGCTTTGTGATGTCATTTCAATAAGTCTCCAGTTTTTGGGGGAGGATGGCTTCCCCTGGGACTGTTCGTGATTTCAGATATCTCCCTTCCCAGTAACAGACATCACATCCTCTCCAAGGGAACTCAGGTGAGCGCTTTGTGATATCATTTCAATAAGTCTCCAGTTTTTGGGGGAGGTTGTCTTCCCCTGGGACTGTTCGTGATTTCAGATATCTGCCTTTTCAGGAACAGACATGACATCCTCTCCAAGGGAACTCAGGTGAACGCTTTGTGAAGTCATTTCAATACGTCTCCAGTTTTTGGGGGAGGTTGGCTTCCCCTGTGACTGCGAGTGTTTTCAGATATCTCCGTTCCCAGTAACAGACATCACATCCTCTCCAAGGAAACTCTGGTGAGCGCTTTGTGATGTCATTTCAATAAGTCTCCAGTTTTTGGGTGAGGTTGGCTTCCCCTGTGATTGCGAATCTTTTCAGATATCTCCCTTCCCAGTAACAGACATCACATCCTCTCCAAGGGAACTCTGGTGAGCACTTTGTGATGTCATTTCAATAAGTCTCCAGTTTTTGGGGGAGGTTGGCTTCCACTATGACTGCGAGTGTTTTCAGATATCTCCTTTCCCAGTAACAGACATCACCTCCTCCCCAAGGTAACTCAGGTGAGCACTTTGTGATGTCATTTCAATAAGTCTCCAGTTTTTGGGGGAGGATGGCTTCCCCTGGGACTGTTCGTGATTTCAGATATCTGCCTTTTCAGTAACAGAAATCACCTCCTCTCCAAGGGAACTCAGGTGAGCGCTTTGTGATGTCATTTCAATAAGTCTCCAGTTTTTGGGGGAGGATGGCTTTCCCTGGGACTGTTCGTGATTTCAGATATCTGCCTTTTCAATAACAGACATCACATCCTCTCCAAGGGAACTCAGGTGAGCGCTTTGTGAAGTCATTTCAATAAGTCTCCAGTTTTTGGGGGAGGATGGCTTCCCCTGGGATTGTTCGTGATTTCAGATATCTGCCTTTTCAATAACAGACATCACATCCTCTCCAAGGGAACTCAGGTGAGTGCTTTGTGAAGTCATTTCAATAAGTCTCCAGTTTTTGGCGGAGGATGGCTTCCCCTGGGACTGTTCGTGATTTCAGATATCTGCCTTTTCAGTAACAGAAATCACCTCCTCTCCAAGGGAACTCAGGTGAACGCTTTGTGAAGTCATTTCAATAAGTCTCCAGTTTTTGGGGGAGGTTGGCTTCCCCTGTGACTGCGAGTGTTTTCAGATATCTACCTTCCCAGTAACAGACATCACCTCCTCTCCAAGGGAACTCAGGTGAACGCTTTGTGATGTCATTTCAATACGTCTCCAGTTTTTGGGGGAGGTTGTCTTCCCCTTTGACTGCGAGTGTTTTCAGATATCTCCCTTCCCAGTAACAGACATCACCTGCTCTCCAAGGGAACTCTGGTGAACTCTTTTTGATGTCATTTCAAGAAGTCTCCATTTTCTAGGTGGAGGTTGGCTACCCCTGTGATTGCGAATGTTTTCGGATATCTCCATTCCCAGTAACAGACACCACCTCCTCTCCAAGGGAACTCAGGTGAGCGCTTTCTGATATCATCTCAATAAGTCTCCAGTTTTTGGGGGAGGTTGTCTTCCCCTGTGACTGCGTGTGTTTTCAGATATCTCCCTTCCCAGTAACAGACATCACATCCTCTCCAAGAGAACTCTGGTGAGCACTTTGTGATGTCATTTCAATAAGTCTCCAGTTTTTGGGTGAGGTTGGCTTCCCCTGTGACTACGAGTGTTTTCCGATATCTTCCTTCTCAGTAACAGACATCACCTCCTTTCCAAGGGAACTCAGGTGAACGCTTTGTGCTGTCATTTCAATACGTCTCCAGTTTTTCGGGGAGGTTGCCTTCCCCTGTGATTGCGAATCTTTTCGGATATCTCCCTTTTCAGGAACAGACATCACATCCTCTCCAAGGGAACTCAGGTGAATGCATTGTGATGTCATTTCAATACGTCTCCAGTTTTTGGGGGAGGTTGGCTTCCCCTGGGACTGTTCGTGATTTCAGATATCTGCCTTTTCAGTAACAGACATCACATCCTCTCCAAGGGAACTCAGGTGAGCGCTTTGTGATGTCATTTAAATAAGTCTCCAGTTTTTGGGGGAGGATGGCTTCCCCTGGGACTGTTCGTGATTTCAGATATCTGCCTTTTCAGTAACAGACATCACATCCTCTCCAAGGAAACTCAGGTGAGCGCTTTGTGATATCATTTCAATAAGTCTCCAGTTTTTGGAGGAGGATGGCTTCCCCTGGGACTGTTCGTGATTTCAGATATCTCCCTTCCCAGTAACAGACACCCCCTCCTCTCCAAGGGAACTCAGGTGAGCGCTTTGTGATATCATTTCAGTAAGTCTCCAGTTTTTGGGGGAGGATGGCTTCCCCTGGGACCACTCGAGATTTCAGATACCTCCCTTCCAAGTAACAGACAAAACCTTCTGTCCAAAGGAACTCGTCTCTTTCTGATTTCATTTCAATAATTCTCCAGTTTTTGGGGGAGGTTGGCTTCCACTATGACTGCTAGTGTTTTCTAATGTCTCCCTTCCCAGTAACAGACATCACCTCCTCTCCAAGGAAACTCAGGTGACTTCTTTGTGATGTCATTTCTCTAATGACATCATCTAATGTCATTTCTCATTTGTGATGTCATTTCAATAAGCCTTCAGTTTCTAGGTGGAGGTTGGCTACCCCTGTGATTGCGAATGTTTTCGGATATCTCTGTTCCCGTTAACAGACACCACCTCCTCTCCAAGGAAACTCAGGTGAGCGCTTTGTGATATCATTTCAATAAGTCTCCAGTTTTTGGGTGAGGTTGGCTTCCCCTGGGACTGTTCGTGATTTCAGATATCTGCCTATTCAGTAACAGACATCACATCCTCTCCAAGGAAATTCAGGTGAACGCTTTGTGAAGTCATTTCAATAAGTCTCCAGTTCTTGGGGGAGGTTGGCTTCCCCTGTGACTGCGATTGTTTTCAGATATCTCCCTCCCCAGTAACAGACATCACCTCCTCTCCAAGGGAACTCTGGTGAGCACTTTGTGATGTCATTTCAATAAGTCTCCAGTTTTTGGGGGAGGTTGGCTTCCCCTGGGAATGTTCGTGATTTCAGATATCTGCCTTTTCAGTAACAGACATCACATCCTCTCCAAGGGAACTCAGGTGAGCGCTTTGTGATGTCATTTCAATAAGTCTCCAGTTTTTGGGGGAGGATGGCTTCCCCTGGGACTGTTCGTGATTTCAGATATCTGCCTTTTCAGTAACAGACATCACATCCTCTCCAAGGGAACTCAGGTGAGCGCTTTGTGATGTCATTTCAAAAAGTCTCCAGTTTTTGGGGGAGGATGGCTTCCCCTGGGACTGTTCGCGATTTCAGATATCTGCCTTTTCAGTAACAGACATCACATCCTCTCCAAGGGAACTCAGGTGAGCGCTTTGTGATGTCATTTCAATAAGTCTCCAGTTTTTGGGGGAGGATGGCTTCCCCTGGGACTATTCGTGATTTCAGATATCTGCCTTTTCAGTAACAGACATCACATCATCTCCAAGGGAACTCTGGTGAACTGTTTTTGATGTCATTTCAATAAGTCTCCATTTTCTAGGTGGAGGTTGGCTACCCCTGTGATTGCGAATGTTTTCGGATATCTCCGTTCCCAGTAACAGACACCACCTCCTCTCCAAGGGAACTCAGGTGAGCGCTTTGTGATATCATTTCAATAAGTCTCCAGTTTTTGGGGGAGGTTGGCTTCCCCTGTGACTGCGAGTGTTTTCAGATACCTCCCTTCCCAGTAACAGACATCACCTCCTCTCCAAGGGAACTCAGGTGAACGCTTTGTGATGTCATTTCAATACGTCTCCAGTTTTTGGGGGAGGTTGGCTTCCCCTGTGACTGCGAGTGTTTTCAGATACCTCCCTTCCCAGTAACAGACATCACATCCTCTCCAAGGGAACTCAGGTGAGCACTTTGTGATGTCATTTCAATAAGTCTCCAGTTTTTGGGGGAGGATGGCTTCCCCTGGGATTGTTCGTGATTTCAGATACCTGCCTTTTCAGTAACAGACATCACATCCTCTCCCAGGGAACTCAGGTGAACGCTTTGTGATGTCATTTCAATAAGTCTCCAGTTTTTGGGGGAGGATGGCTTCCCCTGGGACTGTTCGTGATTTCAGATATCTGCCTTTTCAGTAACAGACATCACATCCTCTCCAAGGGAACTCAGGTGAGAGCTTTGTGATGTCATTTCAATAAGTCTCCAGTTTTTGGGGGAGGATGGCTTCCCCTGGGACTGTTCGTGATTTCAGATATCTGCCTTTTCAGTAACAGACATCACCTCCTCCCCAAGGGAACTCAGGTGAGCGCTTTGTGATGTCATTTCAATAAGTCTCCAGTTTTTGGGGGAGGATGGCTTCCCCTCGGACTGTTCGTGATTTCAGATATCTGCATTTTCAGTAACAGACATCACCTCCTCTCCAAGGGAACTCAGGTGAACGCTTTGTGATGTCATTTCAATACGTCTCCAGTTTTGGGGGGAGGTTGGCTTGCCCTGTGACTGCGAATGTTTTCAGATATCTACCTTCCCAGTAACAGACATCACCTCCTCTCCAAGGGAACTCCGGTGAACTCTTTTTGATGTCATTTCAATAAGTCTCCATTTTCTAGGTGGAGGTTGGCTACCCCTGTGATTGCGAATGTTTTCGGATATCTCCGTTCCCAGTAACAGACACCACCTCCTCTCCAAGGAAACTCAGGTGAGCGCTTTGTGATATCATTTCAGTAAGTCTCCTGTTTTTGGGGGAGGATGGCTTTCCCTGGGACCGCTCGTGATTTCAGATACCTCCCTTCCAAGTAACAGACAAAACCTTCTGTCCAAAGGAACTCGGCTCTTTCTGATGTCATTTCAATAAGTCTCCAGTTTTTGGGGGAGGTTGGCTTCCACTATGACTGCTAGTGTTTTCTAATATCTCCCTTCCCAGTAACAGACATCACCTCCTCTCCAAGGAAACTCAGGTGACTTCTTTGTGATGTCATTTCTCTAATGACATCATCTAATGTCATTTCTCATTTGTGATGTCATTTCGATAAGTCTTCAGTTTCTAGGTGGAGGTTGGCTTCCCCTGTGACTGCGAGTGTTTTCAGATATCTTCCTTCCCAGTAACAGACATCACCTCCTCTCCAAGGGAACTCTGGTGAACTGTTTTTGATGTCATTTCAATAAGTCTCCATTTTCTAGGTGGATGTTGGCTACCCCTGTGATTGCGAATCTTTTCGGATATCTCCGTTCCCAGTAACAGACATCACATCCTCTCCAAGGGAACTCAGGTGAGCGCTTTGTGATGTCATTTCAATAAGTCTCCAGTTTTTGGGGGAGGATGGCTTCCCCTGGGACTGCTCGTTATTTCAGATATCTGCCTTTTCAGTAACAGACATCACATCCTCTCCGAGGGAACTCAGGTGAGCGCTTTGTTATATCATTTCAATAAGTCTCCAGTTTTTGGGTGAGGTTGGCTTCCCCTGTGACTGCTAGTGCTTTCAGATATCTCCCTTCGCAGTAACAGACACCACCTCCTCTCCAAGGGAACTCTGGTGAACTCTTTTTGATGTCATTTTAATACGTCTCCATTTTCTAGGTGGTGGTTGGCTTCCCCTGTGATTGCGAATCTTTTCGGATATCTCCCTTTTCAGGAACAGACATCACATCCTCTCCAAAGGAACTCAGGTGAATGCTTTGTGAAGTCATTTCAATAAGTCTCCAGTTTTTGGGGGAGGTTGGCTTCCCCTGTGACTGCGAGTGTTTTCAGATATCTCCCTTCCCAGTAACAGACATCACATCCTCTCCAAGGGAACTCTGGTGAACACTTTGTGATGTCATTTCAATAAGTCTCCAGTTTTTGGGGGAGGATGGCTTCCCCTGGGATTGTTCGTGATTTCAGATATCTGCCTTTTCAGTAACAGACATCACATCCTCTCCCAGGGAACTCAGGTGAGCGCTTTGTGATGTCATTTCAATAAGTCTCCAGTTTTTGGGGGAGGATGGCTTCCCCTGGGACTGTTCGTGATTTCAGATATCTGCCTTTTCAGTAACAGACATCACATCCTCTCCAAGGGAACTCAGGTGAGCGCTTTGTGATGTCATTTCAATAAGTCTCCAGTTTTTGAGGGAGGATGGCTTCCCCTGGGACTGTTCGTGATTTCAGATATCTGCCTTTTCAGTAACAGACATCACCTCCTCCCCAAGGGAACTCAGGTGAGCGCTTTGTGATGTCATTTCAATAAGTCTCCAGTTTTTGGGGGAGGATGGCTTCCCCTCGGACTGTTCGTGATTTCAGATATCTGCCTTTTCAGTAACAGACATCACATCCTCTCCAAGGGAACTCAGGTGAGCGCTTTGTGATGTCATTTCAATAAGTCTCCAGTTTTTGGGTGAGGTTGGCTTCCCCTGTGACTGCTAGTGCTTTCAGATATCTCCCTTCCCAGTAACAGACACCACCTCCTCTCCAAGAGAACTCAGGTGAACGCTTTGTGATGTCATTTCAATACGTCTCCAGTTTTGGGGGGTGGTTGCCTTCCCCTGTGACTGCGAATGTTTTCAGATATCTTCCTTCCCAGTAACAGACATCACCTCCTCTCCAAGGGAACTCTGGTGAACTCTTTTTGATGTCATTTCAATAAGTCTCCATTTTCTATGTGGAGGTTGGCTACCCCTGTGATTGCGAATGTTTTCGGATATCTCAGTTCCCAGTAACAGACACCACCTCCTCTCCAAGGAAACTCAGGTGAGCGCTTTGTGATATCATTTCAGTAAGTCTCCAGTTTTTGGGGGAGGATGGCTTTCCCTGGGACCGCTCGTGATTTCAGATACCTCCCTTCCAAGTAACAGACAAAACCTTCTGTCCAAAGGAACTCGGCTCTTTCTGATGTCATTTCAATAAGTCTCCAGTTTTTGGGGGAGGTTGGCTTCCACTATGACTGCTACTGTTTTCTAATATCTCCCTTCACAGTAACAGACATCACCTCCTCTCCAAGGAAACTCAGGTGACTTCTTTGTGATGTCATTTCTCTAATGACATCATCTAATGTCATTTCTCATTTGTGATGTCATTTCAATAAGTCTTCAGTTTCTAGGTGGAGGTTGGCTTCCCCTGTGATTGCGAGTGTTTTCAGATATCTCCCTTACCAGTAACAGACATCAGATCCTCTCCAAGGGAACTCTGGTGAGCACTTTGTGATGTCATTTCAATAAGTCTCCAGTTTTTGGGGGAGGTTGGCTTCCCCTGGGACTGTTCGTGATTTCAGATATCTGCCTTTTCAGTAACAGACATCACATCCTCTCCAAGGGAACTCAGGTGAGCGCTTTGTGATGTCATTTCAATAAGTCTCCAGTTTTTGGGGGAGGATGGCTTCCCCTGGGACTGTTCGTGATTTCAGATATCTGCCTTTTCAGTAACAGAAATCACATCATCTCCAAGGGAACTCTGGTGAACTGTTTTTGATGTCATTTCAATAAGTCTCCATTTTCTAGGTGGAGGTTGGCTACCCCTGTGATTGCGAATGTTTTCGGATATCTCCGTTCCCAGTAACAGACACCACCTCCTCTCCAAGGGAACTCAGGTGAGCGCTTTGTGATATCATTTCAGTAAGTCTCCAGTTTTTGGGGGAGGTTGGCTTCCCCTGGGACTGTTCGTGATTTCAGATATCTGCCTTTTCAGTAACAGACATCACATCCTCTCCAAGGGAACTCAGGTGAGCGCTTTGTGATGTCATTTCAATAAGTCTCCAGTTTTTGGGGGAGGATGGCTTCCCCTGTGACTGCTAGTGTTTTCAGATATCTCCCTTCCCAGTAACAGACATCACATCCTCTCCATGGGAACTCAGGTGAGCTCTTTGTGATGTCATTTCAATAAGTCTCCAGTTTTTGGGGGAGGATGGCTTCCCCTGGGACTGCGAGTGTTTTCAGATATCTCCCTTCCCAGTAACAGACATCACATCCTCTCCAAGGGAACTCTGGTGAGCACTTTGTGATGTCATTTCAATAAGTCTCCAGTTTTTGGGGGAGGATGGCTTCCCCTGGGATTGTTCGTGATTTCAGATATCTGCCTTTTCAGTAACAGACATCACATCCTCTCCCAGGGAACTCAGGTGAGCGCTTTGTGATGTCATTTCAATAAGTCTCCAGTTTTTGGGGGAGGATGGCTTCCCCTGGGACTGTTCGTGATTTCAGATATCTGCCTTTTCAGTAACAGACATCACCTCCTCCCCAAGGGAACTCAGGTGAGCGCTTTGTGATGTCATTTCAATAAGTCTCCAGTTTTTGGGGGAGGATGGCTTCCCCTCGGACTGTTCGTGATTTCAGATATCTGCCTTTTCAGTAACAGACATCACATCCTCTCCAAGGGAACTCAGGTGAGCGCTTTGTGATGTCATTTCAATAAGTCTCCAGTTTTTGGGTGAGGTTGGCTTCCCCTGTGACTGCTAGTGCTTTCAGATATCTCCCTTCCCAGTAACAGACAGCACCTCCTCTCCAAGAGAACTCAGGTGAACGCTTTGTGATGTCATGTCAATACGTCTCCAGTTTTGGGGGGAGGTTGGCTTCCCCTGTGACTGCGAATGTTTTCAGATATCTTCCTTCCCAGTAACAGACATCACCTCCTCTCCAAGGGATCTCTGGTGAACTCTTTTTGATGTCATTTCAATAAGTCTCCATTTTCTAGGTGGAGGTTGGCTACCCCTGTGATTGCGAATGTTTTCGGATATCTCCGTTCCCAGTAACAGACACCACCTCCTCTCCAAGGAAACTCAGGTGAGCGCTTTGTGATATCATTTCAGTAAGTCTCCAGTTTTTGGGGGAGGATGGCTTTCCCTGGGACCGCTCGTGATTTCAGATACCTCCCTTCCAAGTAACAGACAAAACCTTCTGTCCAAAGGAACTCGGCTCTTTCTGATGTCATTTCAATAAGTCTCCAGTTTTTGGGGGAGGTTGGCTTCCACTATGACTGCTACTGTTTTCTAATATCTCCCTTCACAGTAACAGACATCACCTCCTCTCCAAGGAAACTCAGGTGACTTCTTTGTGATGTCACTTCTCTAATGACATCATCTAATGTCATTTCTCATTTGTGATGTCATTTCAATAAGTCTTCAGTTTCTAGGTGGAGGTTGGCTTCCCCTGTGATTGCGAGTGTTTTCAGATATCTCCCTTACCAGTAACAGACATCAGATCCTCTCCAAGGGAACTCTGGTGAGCACTTTGTGATGTCATTTCAATAAGTCTCCAGTTTTTGGGGGAGGTTGGCTTCCCCTGGGACTGTTCGTGATTTCAGATATCTGCCTTTTCAGTAACAGACATCACATCATCTCCAAGGGAACTCTGGTGAACTGTTTTTGATGTCATTTCAATAAGTCTCCATTTTATAGGTGGAGGTTGGCTACCCCTGTGATTGCGAATGTTTTCGGATATCTCCGTTCCCAGTAACAGACACCACCTCCTCTCCAAGGGAACTCAGGTGAGCGCTTTGTGATATCATTTCAATAAGTCTCCAGTTTTTGGGGGAGGTTGGCTTCCCCTGGGACTGTTCATGATTTCAGATATCTGCCTTTTCAGTAACAGACATCACCTCCTCTCCAAGGGAACTCTGGTGAGCGCTTTTTGATGTCATTTCAATAAGTCTCCATTTTCTAGGTGGAGGTTGGCTACCCCTGTGATTGCGAATGTTTTCGGATATCTCCGTTCCCAGTAACAGACACCACCTCCTCTCCAAGGGAACTCAGGTGAGGGCTTTGTGATATCATTTCAATAAGTCTCCAGTTTTTGGGGGAGGTTGGCTTCCCCTGGGACTGTTCGTGATTTCAGATATCTGCCTTTTCAGTAACAGACATCACATCCTCTCCAAGGGAACTCAGGTGAGAGCTTTGTGATGTCATTTCAATAAGTCTCCAGTTTTTGGGGGAGGATGGCTTCCCCTGGGACTGTTCGTGATTTCAGATATCTGCCTTTTCAGTAACAGACATCACATCCTCTCCAAGGAAACTCAGGTGAGCGCTTTGTGATATCATTTCAATAAGTCTCCAGTTTTTGGAGGAGGATGGCTTCCCCTGGGACTGTTCGTGATTTCAGATATCTCCCTTCCCAGTAACAGACACCACCTCCTCTCCAAGGGAACTCAGGTGAGCGCTTTGTGATATCATTTCAGTAAGTCTCCAGTTTTTGGGGGAGGATGGCTTCCCCTGGGACCGCTTGAGATTTCAGATACCTCCCTTCCAAGTAACAGACAAAACCTTCTGTCCAAAGGAACTCGTCTCTTTCTGATTTCATTTCAGTAAGTCTCCAGTTTTTGGGAGAGGTTGGCTTCCACTATGACTGCTAGTGTTTTCTAATGTCTCCCTTCCCAGTAACAGACATCACCTCCTCTCCAAGGAAACTCAGGTGACTTCTTTGTGATGTCATTTCTCTAATGACATCATCTAATGTCATTTCTCATTTGTGATGTCATTTCAATAAGTCTTCAGTTTCTAGGTGGAGGTTGGCTACCCCTGTGATTGCGAATGTTTTCGGATATCTCCGTTCCCAGTAACAGACACCACCTCCTCTCCAAGGGAACTCAGGTGAGCGCTTTGTGATGTCATTTCAGTAAGTCTCCAGTATTTGGGGGAGGATGGCTTCCCCTGGGACCGCTCGTGATTTCAGATACCTCCCTTCCAAGTAACAGACAAAACCTTCTGTCCAAAGGAACTCGGCTCTTTCTGATGTCATTTCAATAAGTCTCCAGTTTTTGGGGGAAGTTGGCTTCCACTATGACTGCTAGTGTTTTCTAATATCTCCCTTCCCAGTAACAGACATCACCTCCTCTCCAAGGAAACTCAGGTGACTTCTTTGTGATGTCATTTCTCTAATGACATCATCTAATGTCATTTCTCATTTGTGATGTCATTTCGATAAGTCTTCAGTTTCTAGGTGGAGGTTGGCTTCCCCTGTGACTGAGAGTGTTTTCAGATATCTTCCTTCCCAGTAACAGACACCACCTCCTCTCCAAGGGAACTCTGGTGAACTGTTTTTGATGTCATTTCAATAAGTCTCCATTTTCTAGGTGGAGGTTGGCTACCCCTGTGATTGCGAATCTTTTCGGATATCTCCGTTCCCAGTAACAGACATCACATCCTCTCCAAGGGAACTCAGGTGAGCGCTTTGTGATGTCATTTCAATAAGTCTCCAGTTTTTGGGGGAGGATGGCTTCCCCTGGGACTGTTCGTGATTTCAGATATCTCCCTTCCCAGTAACAGACATCACCTCCTCTCCAAGGAAACTCAGGTGACTTCTTTGTGATGTCATTTCTCTAATGACATCATCTAATGTCATTTCTCATTTGTGATGTCATTTCAATAAGTCTCCAGTTTTTGGGTGAGGTTGGCTTCCCCTGTGACTGCTAGTGCTTTCAGATATCTCCCTTCCCAGTAACAGACACCACCTCCTCTCCAAGGGAACTCTGGTGAACTCTTTTTGATGTCATTTTAATACGTCTCCATTTTCTAGGTGGAGGTTGGCTTCCCCTGTGATTGCGAATCTTTTCGGATATCTCCCTTTTCAGGAACAGACATCACATCCTCTCCAAGGGAACTCAGGTGAATGCTTTGTGAAGTCATTTCAATAAGTCTCCAGTTTTTGGGGGAAGTTGGCTTCCCCTGTGACTGCGAGTGTTTTCAGATATCTTCCTTCCCAGTAACAGATATCACCTCCTCTTCAAGGGAACTTTGGTGAACTCTTTTTGATGTCATTTCAATAAGTCTCCATTTTCTAGGTGGAGGTTGGCTACCCCTGTGATTGCGAATGTTTTCGGATATCTCCGTTCCCAGTAACAGACACCACCTCCTCTCCAAGGGAACTCAGGTGAGCGCTTTGTGATATCATTTCAATAAGTCTCCAGTTTTTGGGGGAGGTTGGCTTCCCCTGGGACTGTTCGTGATTTCAGATATCTGCCTTTTCAGTAACAGAAATCACATCCTCTCCAAGGGAACTCTGGTGAACTGTTTTTGATGTCATTTCAATAAGTCTCCATTTTCTAGGTGGAGGTTGGCTACCCCTGTGATTGCGAATGTTTTCGGATATCTCCGTTACCAGTAACAGACACCACCTCCTCTCCAAGGGAACTCAGGTGAGCGCTTTGTGATATCATTTCAATAAGTCTCCAGTTTTTGGGGGAGGTTGGCTTCCCCTGGGACTGTTCGTGATTTCAGATATCTGCCTTTTCAGTAACAGACATCACATCATCTCCAAGGGAACTCAGGTGAGCGCTTTGTGATGTCATTTCAATAAGTCTCCAGTTTCTGGGTGAGGTTGGCTTCCCCTGTGACTGCTAGTGCTTTCAGGTATCTCCCTTCCCAGTAACAGACACCACCTCCTCTCCAAGGGAACTCTGGTGAACTCTTTTTGATGTCATTTTAATAAGTCTCCATTTTCTAGGTGGAGGTTGGCTTCCCCTGTGATTGCGAATCTTTTCGGATATCTCCCTTTTCAGGAACAGACATCACATCCTCTCCAAGGGAACTCAGGTGAACGCTTTGTGATATCATTTCAATAAGTCTCCAGTTTTTGGGGGAGGATGGCTTCCCCTGTGACTGCAAGTGTTTTCAGATATCTCCCTTCCCAGTAACAGACATCACATCCTCTCCAAGGGAACTCAGGTGAACGCTTTGTGATATCATTTCAATAAGTCTCCAGGTTTGGGGGAGGTTGTCTTCCCCTGGGACTGTTCGTGATTTCAGATATCTGCCTTTTCAGTAACAGACATCACATCCTCTCCAAGGGAACTCATGTGAGCGCTTTGTGATGTCATTTCAAAAAGTCTCCAGTTTTTGGGGGAGGATGGCTTCCCCTGGGACTGTTCGTGATTTCAGATATCTGCCTTTTCAGTAACAGACATTACATCCTCTCCAAGGGAACTCAGGTGAGCGCTTTGTGATGTCATTTCAATAAGTCTCCAGTTTTTGGGGGAGGATGGCTTCCCCTGGGACTGTTCGCGATTTCAGATATCTCCCTTTTCAGGAACAGACATCACATCCTCTCCAAGGGAACTCAGGTGAACGCTTTGTGAAGTCATTTCAATAAGTCTCCAGTTTTTGGGGGAGGTTGGCTTCCCCTGGGACTGTTCGTGATTTCAGATATCTGCCTTTTCAGTAACAGACATCACATCCTCTCCAAGGGAACTCATGTGAGCGCTTTGTGATGTCATTTCAATACGGCTCCAGTTTTTGGGGGAGGTTGGCTTCCCCTGTGACTGCGAGTGTTTTCAGATATCTGCCTTTTCAGTAACAGACATCACCTCCTCTCCAAGGGAACTCAGGTGAACGCTTTGTGATGTCATTTAAATACGTCTCCAGTTTTTGGGGGAGGTTGGCTTCCCCTGTGACTGCGAGTGTTTTCAGATACCTCCCTTCCCAGTAACAGACATCACCTCCTCTCCAAGGGAACTCAGGTGAGCGCTTTGTGATGTCATTTCAATACGTCTCCAGTTTTTGGGGGAGGTTGGCTACCCCTGTGATTGCGAATGTTTTCGGATATCTCCGTTACCAGTAACAGACACCACCTCCTCTCCAAGGGAACTCAGGTGAGCGCTTTGTGATATCATTTCAATAAGTCTCCAGTTTTTGGGGGAGGTTGGCTTCCCCTGGGACTGTTCGTGATTTCAGATATCTGCCTTTTCAGTAACAGACATCACATCCTCTCCAAGGGAACTCAGGAGAGCGCTTTGTGATGTCATTTCAATAAGTCTCCAGTTTTTGGGGGAGGATGGCTTCCCCTGGGACTGTTCGTGATTTCAGATATCTGCCTTTTCAGTAACAGACATCACATCATCTCCAAGGGAACTCTGGTGAACTGTTTTTGATGTCATTTCAATAAGTCTCCATTTTCTAGGTGGAGGTTGGCTACCCCTGTGATTGCGAATCTTTTCGGATATCTCCCTTTTCAGGAACAGATATCACATCCTCTCCAAGGGAACTCAGGTGAACGCTTTGTGATGTCATTTCAATAAGTCTCCAGTTTTTGGGGGAGGATGGCTTCCCCTGTGACTGCGAGTGTTTTCAGATATCTCCCTTCCCAGTAACAGACCACATCCTCTCCAAGGGAACTCAGGTGAACGCTTTGTGATGTCATTTCAATAAGTCTCCAGGTTTGGGGGAGGTTGTCTTCCCCTGGGACTGTTCGTGATTTCAGATATCTGCCTTTTCAGTAACAGACATCACATCCTCTCCAAGGGAACTCATGTGAGCGCTTTGTGATGTCATTTCAAAAAGTCTCCAGTTTTTGGGGGAGGATGGCTTCCCCTGGGACTGTTCGTGATTTCAGATATCTGCCTTTTCAGTAACAGACATCACATCCTCTCCAAGGGAACTCAGGTGAGCGCTTTGTGATGTCATTTGAATAAGTCTCCAGTTTTTGGGGGAGGATGGCTTCCCCTGGGATTGTTCGTGATTTCAGATATCTGCCTTTTCAGTAACAGACATCACATCCTCTCCAAGGGAACTCAGGTGAGCGCTTTGTGATGTCATTTCAATAAGTCTCCAGTTTTTGGGGGAGGATGGCTTCCCCTGGGACTGTTCGTGATTTCAGATATCTGCCTTTTCAGTAACAGACATCACCTCCTCTCCAAGGGAACTCTGGTGAGCGCTTTTTGATGTCATTTCAATAAGTCTCCATTTTCTAGGTGGAGGTTGGCTACCCCTGTGATTGCGAATGTTTTCGGATATCTCCGTTCCCAGTAGCAGACACCACCTCCTCTCCAAGGGAACTCAGGTGAGCGCTTTGTGATGTCATTTCAGTAAGTCTCCAGTATTTGGGGGAGGATGGCTTCCCCTGGGACCGCTCGTGATTTCAGATACCTCCCTTCCAAGTAACAGACAAAACCTTCTGTCCAAAGGAACTCGGCTCTTTCTGATGTCATTTCAATAAGTCTCCAGTTTTTGGGGGAGGTTGGCTTCCACTATGACTGCTGGTGTTTTCTAATATCTCCCTTCCCAGTAACAGACATCACCTCCTCTCCAAGGAAACTCAGGTGACTTCTTTGTGATGTCATTTCTCTAATGACATCATCTAATGTCATTTCTCATTTGTGATGTCATTTCGATAAGTCTTCAGTTTCTAGGTGGAGGTTGGCTTCCCCTGTGACTGAGAGTGTTTTCAGATATCTTCCTTCCCAGTAACAGACATCACCTCCTCTCCAAGGGAACTCTGGTGAACTGTTTTTGATGTCATTTCAATAAGTCTCCATTTTCTAGGTGGAGGTTGGCTACCCCTGTGATTGCGAATCTTTTCGGATATCTCCGTTCCCAGTAACAGACATCACATCCTCTCCAAGGGAACTCAGGTGAGCGCTTTGTGATGTCATTTCAATAAGTCTCCAGTTTTTGGGGGAGGATGGCTTCCCCTGGGACTGTTCGTGATTTCAGATATCTCCCTTCCCAGTAACAGACATCACCTCCTCTCCAAGGAAACTCAGGTGACTTCTTTGTGATGTCATTTCTCTAATGACATCATCTAATGTCATTTCTCATTTGTGATGTCATTTCAATAAGTCTCCAGTTTTTGGGTGAGGTTGGCTTCCCCTGTGACTGCTAGTGCTTTCAGATATCTCCCTTCCCAGTAACAGACACCACCTCCTCTCCAAGGGAACTCTAGTGAACTCTTTTTGATGTCATTTTAATACGTCTCCATTTTCTAGGTGGAGGTTGGCTTCCCCTGTGATTGCGAATCTTTTCGGATATCTCCCTTTTCAGGAACAGACATCACATCCTCTCCAAGGGAACTCAGGTGAATGCTTTGTGAAGTCATTTCAATAAGTCTCCAGTTTTTGGGGGAGGTTGGCTTCCCCTGTGACTGCGAGTGTTTTCAGATATCTTCCTTCCCAGTAACAGATATCACCTCCTCTCCAAGGGAACTCTGGTGAACTCTTTTTGATGTCATTTCAATAAGTCTCCATTTTCTAGGTGGAGGTTGGCTACCCCTGTGATTGCGAATGTTTTCGGATATCTCCGTTCCCAGTAACAGACACCACCTCCTCTCCAAGGGAACTCAGGTGAGCGCTTTGTGATATCATTTCAATAAGTCTCCAGTTTTTGGGGGAGGTTGGCTTCCCCTGGGACTGTTCGTGATTTCAGATATCTGCCTTTTCAGTAACAGAAATCACATCCTCTCCAAGGGAACTCTGGTGAACTGTTTTTGATGTCATTTCAATAAGTCTCCATTTTCTAGGTGGAGGTTGGCTACCCCTGTGATTGCGAATGTTTTCGGATATCTCCGTTCCCAGTAACAGACACCACCTCCTCTCCAAGGGAACTCAGGTGAGCGCTTTGTGATATCATTTCCATAAGTCTCCAGTTTTTGGGGGAGGTTGGCTTCCCCTGGGACTGTTCGTGATTTCAGATATCTGCCTTTTCAGTAACAGACATCACATCATCTCCAAGGGAACTCAGGTGAGCGCTTTGTGATGTCATTTCAATAAGTCTCCAGTTTCTGGGTGAGGTTGGCTTCCCCTGTGACTGCTAGTGCTTTCAGATATCTCCCTTCCCAGTAACAGACACCACCTCCTCTCCAAGGGAACTCTGGTGAACTCTTTTTGATGTCATTTTAATAAGTCTCCATTTTCTAGGTGGAGGTTGGCTTCCCCTGTGATTGCGAATCTTTTCGGATATCTCCCTTTTCAGGAACAGACATCACATCCTCTCCAAGGGAACTCAGGTGAACGCTTTGTGATATCATTTCAATAAGTCTCCAGTTTTTGGGGGAGGATGGCTTCCCCTGTGACTGCAAGTGTTTTCAGATATCTCCCTTCCCAGTAACAGACATCACATCCTCTCCAAGGGAACTCAGGTGAACGCTTTGTGATGTCATTTCAATAAGTCTCCAGGTTTGGGGGAGGTTGTCTTCCCCTGGGACTGTTCGTGATTTCAGATATCTGCCTTTTCAGTAACAGACATCACATCCTCTCCAAGGGAACTCATGTGAGCGCTTTGTGATGTCATTTCAAAAAGTCTCCAGTTTTTGGGGGAGGATGGCTTCCCCTGGGACTGTTCGTGATTTCAGATATCTGCCTTTTCAGTAACAGACATCACATCCTCTCCAAGGGAACTCAGGTGAGCGCTTTGTGATGTCATTTCAATAAGTCTCCAGTTTTTGGGGGAGGATGGCTTCCCCTGGGACTGTTCGCGATTTCAGATATCTGCCTTTTCAGTAACAGACATCACATCCTCTCCAAGGGAACTCAGGTGAACGCTTTGTGAAGTCATTTCAATAAGTCTCCAGTTTTTGGGGGAGGTTGGCTTCCCCTGTGACTGCGAGTGTTTTCAGATACCTCCCTTCCCAGTAACAGACATCACATCCTCTCCAAGGGAACTCAGGTGAGCACTTTGTGATGTCATTTCAATAAGTCTCCAGTTTTTGGGGGAGGATGGCTTCCCCTGGGATTGTTCGTGATTTCAGATATCTGCCTTTTCAGTAACAGACATCACATCCTCTCCCAGGGAACTCAGGTGAGCGCTTTGTGATGTCATTTCAATAAGTCTCCAGTTTTTGGGGGAGGATGGCTTCCCCTGGGACTGTTCGTGATTTCAGATATCTGCCTTTTCAGTAACAGACATCACATCATCTCCAAGGGAACTCTGGTGAACTGTTTTTGATGTCATTTCAATAAGTCTCCATTTTCTAGGTGGAGGTTGGCTACCCCTGTGATTGCGAATGTTTTCAGATATCTCCGTTCCCAGTAACAGACATCACATCCTCTCCAAGGGAACTCAGGTGAGCACTTTGTGATGTCATTTCAATAAGTCTCCAGTTTTTGGGGGAGGATGGGTTCCCCTGGGATTGTTCGTGATTTCAGATATCTGCCTTTTCAGTAACAGACATCACATCCTCTCCCAGGGAACTCAGGTGAGCGCTTTGTGATGTCATTTCAATAAGTCTCCAGTTTTTGGGTGAGGTTGGCTACCCCTGTGATTGCGAATGTTTTCGGATATCTCCGTTACCAGTAACAGACACCACCTCCTCTCCAAGGGAACTCAGGTGAGCGCTTTGTGATATCATTTCAATAAGTCTCCAGTTTTTGGGGGAGGTTGGCTTCCCCTGGGACTGTTCGTGATTTCAGATATCTGCCTTTTCAGTAACAGACATCACATCATCTCCAAGGGAACTCAGGTGAGCGCTTTGTGATGTCATTTCAATAAGTCTCCAGTTTCTGGGTGAGGTTGGCTTCCCCTGTGACTGCTAGTGCTTTCAGGTATCTCCCTTCCCAGTAACAGACACCACCTCCTCTCCAAGGGAACTCTGGTGAACTCTTTTTGATGTCATTTTAATAAGTCTCCATTTTCTAGGTGGAGGTTGGCTTCCCCTGTGATTGCGAATCTTTTCGGATATCTCCCTTTTCAGGAACAGACATCACATCCTCTCCAAGGGAACTCAGGTGAACGCTTTGTGATATCATTTCAATAAGTCTCCAGTTTTTGGGGGAGGTTGTCTTCCCCTGGGACTGTTCGTGATTTCAGATATCTGCCTTTTCAGTAACAGACATCACATCCTCTCCAAGGGAACTCATGTGAGCGCTTTGTGATGTCATTTCAAAAAGTCTCCAGTTTTTGGGGGAGGATGGCTTCCCCTGGGACTGTTCGTGATTTCAGATATCTGCCTTTTCAGTAACAGACATCACATCCTCTCCAAGGGAACTCAGGTGAGCGCTTTGTGATGTCATTTCAATAAGTCTCCAGTTTTTGGGGGAGGATGGCTTCCCCTGGGACTGTTCGCGATTTCAGATATCTGCCTTTTCAGTAACAGACATCACATCCTCTCCAAGGGAACTCAGGTGAACGCTTTGTGAAGTCATTTCAATAAGTCTCCAGTTTTTGGGGGAGGTTGGCTTCCCCTGTGACTGCGAGTGTTTTCAGATACCTCCCTTCCCAGTAACAGACATCACCTCCTCTCCAAGGGAACTCAGGTGAACGCTTTGTGATGTCATTTCAATACGTCTCCAGTTTTTGGGGGAGGTTGGCTTCCCCTGTGACTGCGAGTGTTTTCAGATACCTCCCTTCCCAGTAACAGACATCACATCCTCTCCAAGGGAACTCAGGTGAGCACTTTGTGATGTCATTTCAATAAGTCTCCAGTTTTTGGGGGAGGATGGCTTCCCCTGGGATTGTTCGTGATTTCAGATATCTGCCTTTTCAGTAACAGACATCACATCCTGTCCCAGGGAACTCAGGTGAGCGCTTTGTGATGTCATTTCAATAAGTCTCCAGTTTTTGGGTGAGGTTGGCTACCCCTGTGATTGCGAATGTTTTCGGATATCTCCGTTACCAGTAACAGACACCACCTCCTCTCCAAGGGAACCCAGGTGAGCGCTTTGTGATATCATTTCAATAAGTCTCCAGTTTTTGGGGGAGGTTGGCTTCCCCTGGGACTGTTCGTGATTTCAGATATCTGCCTTTTCAGTAACAGACATCACATCCTCTCCAAGGGAACTCAGGAGAGCGCTTTGTGATGTCATTTCAATAAGTCTCCAGTTTTTGGGGGAGGATGGCTTCCCCTGGGACTGTTCGTGATTTCAGATATCTGCCTTTTCAGTAACAGACATCACATCATCTCCAAGGGAACTCTGGTGAACTGTTTTTGATGTCATTTCAATAAGTCTCCATTTTCTAGGTGGAGGTTGCCTACCCCTGTGATTGCGAATGTTTTCGGATATCTCCGTTCCCAGTAACAGACACCACCTCCTCTCCAAGGGAACTCAGGTGAGCGCTTTGTGATGTCATTTCAATAAGTCTCCAGTTTTTGGGGGAGGATGGCTTCCCCAGGGAGTGTTCGTGATTTCAGATATCTGCCTTTTCAGTAACAGACATCACATCCTCTCCAAGGGAACTCAGGTGAGCGCTTTGTGATGTCATTTCAATAAGTCTCCAGTTTTTGGGGGAGGATGGCTTCCCCTGGGACTGTTCGTGATTTCAGATATCTCCCTTCCCAGTAACAGACACCACCTCCTCTCCAAGGGAACTCAGGTGAGCGCTTTGTGATGTCATTTCAGTAAGTGTCCAGTATTTGGGGGAGGATGGCTTCCCCTGGGACCGCTCGTGATTTCAGATACCTCCCTTCCAAGTAACAGACAAAACCTTCTGTCCAAAGGAACTCGGCTCTTTCTGATGTCATTTCAATAAGTCTCCAGTTTTTGGGGGAGGTTGGCTTCCACTATGACTGCTAGTGTTTTCTAATATCTCCCTTCCCAGTAACAGACATCACCTCCTCTCCAAGGAAACTCAGGTGACTTCTTTGTGATGTCATTTCTCTAATGACATCATCTAATGTCATTTCTCATTTGTGATGTCATTTCGATAAGTCTTCAGTTTCTAGGTGGAGGTTGGCTTCCCCTGTGACTGCGAGTGTTTTCAGATATCTCCGTTCCCAGTAACAGACATCACCTCCTCTCCAAGGGAACTCTGGTGAACTGTTTTTGATGTCATTTCAATAAGTCTCCATTTTCTAGGTGGATGTTGGCTACCCCTGTGATTGCGAATTTTTTCGGATATCTCCGTTCCCAGTAACAGACATCACATCCTCTCCAAGGGAACTCAGGTGAGCGCTTTGTGATGTCATTTCAATAAGTCTCCAGTTTTTGGGGGAGGATGGCTTCCCCTGGGACTGTTCGTGATTTCAGATATCTGCCTTTTCAGTAACAGACATCACATCATCTCCAAGGGAACTCTGGTGAACTGTTTTTGATGTCATTTCAATAAGTCTCCATTTTCTAGGTGGAGGTTGGCTACCCCTGTGATTGCGAATGTTTTCAGATATCTCCGTTCCCAGTAACAGACATCACATCCTCTCCAAGGGAACTCAGGTGAGCACTTTGTGATGTCATTTCAATAAGTCTCCAGTTTTTGGGTGAGGTTGGCTACCCCTGTGATTGCGAATGTTTTCGGATATCTCCGTTACCAGTAACAGACACCACCTCCTCTCCAAGGGAACTCAGGTGAGCGCTTTGTGATATCATTTCAATAAGTCTCCAGTTTTTGGGGGAGGTTGGCTTCCCCTAGGACTGTTCGTGATTTCAGATATCTGCCTTTTCAGTAACAGACATCACATCATCTCCAAGGGAACTCAGGTGAGCGCTTTGTGATGTCATTTCAATAAGTCTCCAGTTTCTGGGTGAGGTTGGCTTCCCCTGTGACTGCTAGTGCTTTCAGGTATCTCCCTTCCCAGTAACAGACACCACCTCCTCTCCAAGGGAACTCTGGTGAACTCTTTTTGATGTCATTTTAATAAGTCTCCATTTTCTAGGTGGAGGTTGGCTTCCCCTGTGATTGCGAATCTTTTCGGATATCTCCCTTTTCAGGAACAGACATCACATCCTCTCCAAGGGAACTCAGGTGAGCGCTTTGTGATATCATTTCAATAAGTCTCCAGTTTTTGGGGGAGGTTGGCTTCCCCTGGGACTGTTCGTGATTTCAGATATCTGCCTTTTCAGTAACAGACATCACATCCTCTCCAAGGGAACTCATGTGAGCGCTTTGTGATGTCATTTCAAAAAGTCTCCAGTTTTTGGGGGAGGATGGCTTCCCCTGGGACTGTTCGTGATTTCAGATATCTGCCTTTTCAGTAACAGACATCACATCCTCTCCAAGGGAACTCAGGTGAGCGCTTTGTGATGTCATTTCAATAAGTCTCCAGTTTTTGGGGGAGGATGGCTTCCCCTGGGACTGTTCGCGATTTCAGATATCTGCCTTTTCAGTAACAGACATCACATCCTCTCCAAGGGAACTCAGGTGAACGCTTTGTGAAGTCATTTCAATAAGTCTCCAGTTTTTGGGGGAGGTTGGCTTCCCCTGTGACTGCGAGTGTTTTCAGATACCTCCCTTCCCAGTAACAGACATCACCTCCTCTCCAAGGGAACTCAGGTGAACGCTTTGTGATGTCATTTCAATACGTCTCCAGTTTTTGGGGGAGGTTGGCTTCCCCTGGGACTGTTCGTGATTTCAGATATCTGCCTTTTCAGTAACAGACATCACCTCCTCTCCAAGGGAACTCTGGTGAGCGCTTTTTGATGTCATTTCAATAAGTCTCCATTTTCTAGGTGGAGGTTGGCTACCCCTGTGATTGCGAATGTTTTCGGATATCTCCGTTCCCAGTAACAGACACCACCTCCTCTCCAAGGGAACTCAGGTGAGCGCTTTGTGATGTCATTTCAATAAGTCTCCAGTTTTTGGGGGAGGATGGCTTCCCCAGGGAGTGTTCGTGATTTCAGATATCTGCCTTTTCAGTAACAGACATCACATCCTCTCCAAGGGAACTCAGGTGAGCGCTTTGTGATGTCATTTCAATAAGTCTCCAGTTTTTGGGGGAGGATGGCTTCCCCTGGGACTGTTCGTGATTTCAGATATCTCCCTTCCCAGTAACAGACACCACCTCCTCTCCAAGGGAACTCAGGTGAGCGCTTTGTGATGTCATTTCAGTAAGTGTCCAGTATTTGGGGGAGGATGGCTTCCCCTGGGACCGCTCGTGATTTCAGATACCTCCCTTCCAAGTAACAGACAAAACCTTCTGTCCAAAGGAACTCGGCTCTTTCTGATGTCATTTCAATAAGTCTCCAGTTTTTGGGGGAGGTTGGCTTCCACTATGACTGCTAGTGTTTTCTAATATCTCCCTTCCCAGTAACAGACATCACCTCCTCTCCAAGGAAACTCAGGTGACTTCTTTGTGATGTCATTTCTCTAATGACATCATCTAATGTCATTTCTCATTTGTGATGTCATTTCGATAAGTCTTCAGTTTCTAGGTGGAGGTTGGCTTCCCCTGTGACTGCGAGTGTTTTCAGATATCTTCCTTCCCAGTAACAGACACCACCTCCTCTCCAAGGGAACTCTGGTGAACTGTTTTTGATGTCATTTCAATAAGTCTCCATTTTCTAGGTGGATGTTGGCTACCCCTGTGATTGCGAATTTTTTCGGATATCTCCGTTCCCAGTAACAGACATCACATCCTCTCCAAGGGAACTCAGGTGAGCGCTTTGTGATGTCATTTCAATAAGTCTCCAGTTTTTGGGGGAGGATGGCTTCCCCTGGGACTGTTCGTGATTTCAGATATCTGCCTTTTCAGTAACAGACATCACATCATCTCCAAGGGAACTCTGGTGAACTGTTTTTGATGTCATTTCAATAAGTCTCCATTTTCTAGGTGGAGGTTGGCTACCCCTGTGATTGCGAATGTTTTCAGATATCTCCGTTCCCAGTAACAGACATCACATCCTCTCCAAGGGAACTCAGGTGAGCACTTTGTGATGTCATTTCAATAAGTCTCCAGTTTTTGGGGGAGGATGGCTTCCCCTGGGATTGTTCGTGATTTCAGATATCTGCCTTTTCAGTAACAGACATCACATCCTCTCCCAGGGAACTCAGGTGAGCGCTTTGTGATGTCATTTCAATAAGTCTCCAGTTTTTGGGTGAGGTTGGCTACCCCTGTGATTGCGAATGTTTTCGGATATCTCCGTTACCAGTAACAGACACCACCTCCTCTCCAAGGGAACTCAGGTGAGCGCTTTGTGATATCATTTCAATAAGTCTCCAGTTTTTGGGGGAGGTTGGCTTCCCCTGGGACTGTTCGTGATTTCAGATATCTGCCTTTTCAGTAACAGACATCACATCCTCTCCAAGGGAACTCAGGTGAGCGCTTTGTGATGTCATTTCAATAAGTCTCCAGTTTCTGGGTGAGGTTGGCTTCCCCTGTGACTGCTAGTGCTTTCAGGTATCTCCCTTCCCAGTAACAGACACCACCTCCTCTCCAAGGGAACTCTGGTGAACTCTTTTTGATGTCATTTTAATAAGTCTCCATTTTCTAGGTGGAGGTTGGCTTCCCCTGTGATTGCGAATCTTTTCGGATATCTCCCTTTTCAGGAACAGACATCACATCCTCTCCAAGGGAACTCAGGTGAACGCTTTGTGATATCATTTCAATAAGTCTCCAGTTTTTGGGGGAGGTTGTCTTCCCCTGGGACTGTTCGTGATTTCAGATATCTGCCTTTTCAGTAACAGACATCACATCCTCTCCAAGGGAACTCATGTGAGCGCTTTGTGATGTCATTTCAAAAAGTCTCCAGTTTTTGGGGGAGGATGGCTTCCCCTGGGACTGTTCGTGATTTCAGATATCTGCCTTTTCAGTAACAGACATCACATCCTCTCCAAGGGAACTCAGGTGAGCGCTTTGTGATGTCATTTCAATAAGTCTCCAGTTTTTGGGGGAGGATGGCTTCCCCTGGGACTGTTCGCGATTTCAGATATCTGCCTTTTCAGTAACAGACATCACATCCTCTCCAAGGGAACTCAGGTGAACGCTTTGTGAAGTCATTTCAATAAGTCTCCAGTTTTTGGGGGAGGTTGGCTTCCCCTGTGACTGCGAGTGTTTTCAGATACCTCCCTTCCCAGTAACAGACATCACCTCCTCTCCAAGGGAACTCAGGTGAACGCTTTGTGATGTCATTTCAATACGTCTCCAGTTTTTGGGGGAGGTTGGCTTCCCCTGTGACTGCGAGTGTTTTCAGATACCTCCCTTCCCAGTAACAGACATCACATCCTCTCCAAGGGAACTCAGGTGAGCACTTTGTGATGTCATTTCAATAAGTCTCCAGTTTTTGGGGGAGGATGGCTTCCCCTGGGATTGTTCGTGATTTCAGATATCTGCCTTTTCAGTAACAGACATCACATCCTGTCCCAGGGAACTCAGGTGAGCGCTTTGTGATGTCATTTCAATAAGTCTCCAGTTTTTGGGTGAGGTTGGCTACCCCTGTGATTGCGAATGTTTTCGGATATCTCCGTTCCCAGTAACAGACACCACCTCCTCTCCAAGGGAACTCAGGTGAGCGCTTTGTGATGTCATTTCAATAAGTCTCCAGTTTTTGGGGGAGGATGGCTTCCCCAGGGAGTGTTCGTGATTTCAGATATCTGCCTTTTCAGTAACAGACATCACATCCTCTCCAAGGGAACTCAGGTGAGCGCTTTGTGATGTCATTTCAATAAGTCTCCAGTTTTTGGGGGAGGATGGCTTCCCCTGGGACTGTTCGTGATTTCAGATATCTCCCTTCCCAGTAACAGACACCACCTCCTCTCCAAGGGAACTCAGGTGAGCGCTTTGTGATGTCATTTCAGTAAGTGTCCAGTATTTGGGGGAGGATGGCTTCCCCTGGGACCGCTCGTGATTTCAGATACCTCCCTTCCAAGTAACAGACAAAACCTTCTGTCCAAAGGAACTCGGCTCTTTCTGATGTCATTTCAATAAGTCTCCAGTTTTTGGGGGAGGTTGGCTTCCACTATGACTGCTAGTGTTTTCTAATATCTCCCTTCCCAGTAACAGACATCACCTCCTCTCCAAGGAAACTCAGGTGACTTCTTTGTGATGTCATTTCTCTAATGACATCATCTAATGTCATTTCTCATTTGTGATGTCATTTCGATAAGTCTTCAGTTTCTAGGTGGAGGTTGGCTTCCCCTGTGACTGCGAGTGTTTTCAGATATCTCCGTTCCCAGTAACAGACATCACCTCCTCTCCAAGGGAACTCTGGTGAACTGTTTTTGATGTCATTTCAATAAGTCTCCATTTTCTAGGTGGATGTTGGCTACCCCTGTGATTGCGAATTTTTTCGGATATCTCCGTTCCCAGTAACAGACATCACATCCTCTCCAAGGGAACTCAGGTGAGCGCTTTGTGATGTCATTTCAATAAGTCTCCAGTTTTTGGGGGAGGATGGCTTCCCCTGGGACTGTTCGTGATTTCAGATATCTGCCTTTTCAGTAACAGACATCACATCATCTCCAAGGGAACTCTGGTGAACTGTTTTTGATGTCATTTCAATAAGTCTCCATTTTCTAGGTGGAGGTTGGCTACCCCTGTGATTGCGAATGTTTTCAGATATCTCCGTTCCCAGTAACAGACATCACATCCTCTCCAAGGGAACTCAGGTGAGCACTTTGTGATGTCATTTCAATAAGTCTCCAGTTTTTGGGTGAGGTTGGCTACCCCTGTGATTGCGAATGTTTTCGGATATCTCCGTTACCAGTAACAGACACCACCTCCTCTCCAAGGGAACTCAGGTGAGCGCTTTGTGATATCATTTCAATAAGTCTCCAGTTTTTGGGGGAGGTTGGCTTCCCCTAGGACTGTTCGTGATTTCAGATATCTGCCTTTTCAGTAACAGACATCACATCATCTCCAAGGGAACTCAGGTGAGCGCTTTGTGATGTCATTTCAATAAGTCTCCAGTTTCTGGGTGAGGTTGGCTTCCCCTGTGACTGCTAGTGCTTTCAGGTATCTCCCTTCCCAGTAACAGACACCACCTCCTCTCCAAGGGAACTCTGGTGAACTCTTTTTGATGTCATTTTAATAAGTCTCCATTTTCTAGGTGGAGGTTGGCTTCCCCTGTGATTGCGAATCTTTTCGGATATCTCCCTTTTCAGGAACAGACATCACATCCTCTCCAAGGGAACTCAGGTGAGCGCTTTGTGATATCATTTCAATAAGTCTCCAGTTTTTGGGGGAGGTTGGCTTCCCCTGGGACTGTTCGTGATTTCAGATATCTGCCTTTTCAGTAACAGACATCACATCCTCTCCAAGGGAACTCATGTGAGCGCTTTGTGATGTCATTTCAAAAAGTCTCCAGTTTTTGGGGGAGGATGGCTTCCCCTGGGACTGTTCGTGATTTCAGATATCTGCCTTTTCAGTAACAGACATCACATCCTCTCCAAGGGAACTCAGGTGAGCGCTTTGTGATGTCATTTCAATAAGTCTCCAGTTTTTGGGGGAGGATGGCTTCCCCTGGGACTGTTCGCGATTTCAGATATCTGCCTTTTCAGTAACAGACATCACATCCTCTCCAAGGGAACTCAGGTGAACGCTTTGTGAAGTCATTTCAATAAGTCTCCAGTTTTTGGGGGAGGTTGGCTTCCCCTGTGACTGCGAGTGTTTTCAGATACCTCCCTTCCCAGTAACAGACATCACCTCCTCTCCAAGGGAACTCAGGTGAACGCTTTGTGATGTCATTTCAATACGTCTCCAGTTTTTGGGGGAGGTTGGCTTCCCCTGGGACTGTTCGTGATTTCAGATATCTGCCTTTTCAGTAACAGACATCACCTCCTCTCCAAGGGAACTCTGGTGAGCGCTTTTTGATGTCATTTCAATAAGTCTCCATTTTCTAGGTGGAGGTTGGCTACCCCTGTGATTGCGAATGTTTTCGGATATCTCCGTTCCCAGTAACAGACACCACCTCCTCTCCAAGGGAACTCAGGTGAGCGCTTTGTGATGTCATTTCAATAAGTCTCCAGTTTTTGGGGGAGGATGGCTTCCCCAGGGAGTGTTCGTGATTTCAGATATCTGCCTTTTCAGTAACAGACATCACATCCTCTCCAAGGGAACTCAGGTGAGCGCTTTGTGATGTCATTTCAATAAGTCTCCAGTTTTTGGGGGAGGATGGCTTCCCCTGGGACTGTTCGTGATTTCAGATATCTCCCTTCCCAGTAACAGACACCACCTCCTCTCCAAGGGAACTCAGGTGAGCGCTTTGTGATGTCATTTCAGTAAGTGTCCAGTATTTGGGGGAGGATGGCTTCCCCTGGGACCGCTCGTGATTTCAGATACCTCCCTTCCAAGTAACAGACAAAACCTTCTGTCCAAAGGAACTCGGCTCTTTCTGATGTCATTTCAATAAGTCTCCAGTTTTTGGGGGAGGTTGGCTTCCACTATGACTGCTAGTGTTTTCTAATATCTCCCTTCCCAGTAACAGACATCACCTCCTCTCCAAGGAAACTCAGGTGACTTCTTTGTGATGTCATTTCTCTAATGACATCATCTAATGTCATTTCTCATTTGTGATGTCATTTCGATAAGTCTTCAGTTTCTAGGTGGAGGTTGGCTTCCCCTGTGACTGCGAGTGTTTTCAGATATCTTCCTTCCCAGTAACAGACACCACCTCCTCTCCAAGGGAACTCTGGTGAACTGTTTTTGATGTCATTTCAATAAGTCTCCATTTTCTAGGTGGATGTTGGCTACCCCTGTGATTGCGAATTTTTTCGGATATCTCCGTTCCCAGTAACAGACATCACATCCTCTCCAAGGGAACTCAGGTGAGTGCTTTGTGATGTCATTTCAATAAGTCTCCAGTTTTTGGGGGAGGATGGCTTCCCCTGGGACTGTTCGTGATTTCAGATATCTGCCTTTTCAGTAACAGACATCACATCATCTCCAAGGGAACTCTGGTGAACTGTTTTTGATGTCATTTCAATAAGTCTCCATTTTCTAGGTGGAGGTTGGCTACCCCTGTGATTGCGAATGTTTTCAGATATCTCCGTTCCCAGTAACAGACATCACATCCTCTCCAAGGGAACTCAGGTGAGCACTTTGTGATGTCATTTCAATAAGTCTCCAGTTTTTGGGGGAGGATGGCTTCCCCTGGGATTGTTCGTGATTTCAGATATCTGCCTTTTCAGTAACAGACATCACATCCTCTCCCAGGGAACTCAGGTGAGCGCTTTGTGATGTCATTTCAATAAGTCTCCAGTTTTTGGGTGAGGTTGGCTACCCCTGTGATTGCGAATGTTTTCGGATATCTCCGTTACCAGTAACAGACACCACCTCCTCTCCAAGGGAACTCAGGTGAGCGCTTTGTGATATCATTTCAATAAGTCTCCAGTTTTTGGGGGAGGTTGGCTTCCCCTGGGACTGTTCGTGATTTCAGATATCTGCCTTTTCAGTAACAGACATCACATCCTCTCCAAGGGAACTCAGGTGAGCGCTTTGTGATGTCATTTCAATAAGTCTCCAGTTTCTGGGTGAGGTTGGCTTCCCCTGTGACTGCTAGTGCTTTCAGGTATCTCCCTTCCCAGTAACAGACACCACCTCCTCTCCAAGGGAACTCTGGTGAACTCTTTTTGATGTCATTTTAATAAGTCTCCATTTTCTAGGTGGAGGTTGGCTTCCCCTGTGATTGCGAATCTTTTCGGATATCTCCCTTTTCAGGAACAGACATCACATCCTCTCCAAGGGAACTCAGGTGAACGCTTTGTGATATCATTTCAATAAGTCTCCAGTTTTTGGGGGAGGTTGTCTTCCCCTGGGACTGTTCGTGATTTCAGATATCTGCCTTTTCAGTAACAGACATCACATCCTCTCCAAGGGAACTCATGTGAGCGCTTTGTGATGTCATTTCAAAAAGTCTCCAGTTTTTGGGGGAGGATGGCTTCCCCTGGGACTGTTCGTGATTTCAGATATCTGCCTTTTCAGTAACAGACATCACATCCTCTCCAAGGGAACTCAGGTGAGCGCTTTGTGATGTCATTTCAATAAGTCTCCAGTTTTTGGGGGAGGATGGCTTCCCCTGGGACTGTTCGCGATTTCAGATATCTGCCTTTTCAGTAACAGACATCACATCCTCTCCAAGGGAACTCAGGTGAACGCTTTGTGAAGTCATTTCAATAAGTCTCCAGTTTTTGGGGGAGGTTGGCTTCCCCTGTGACTGCGAGTGTTTTCAGATACCTCCCTTCCCAGTAACAGACATCACCTCCTCTCCAAGGGAACTCAGGTGAACGCTTTGTGATGTCATTTCAATACGTCTCCAGTTTTTGGGGGAGGTTGGCTTCCCCTGTGACTGCGAGTGTTTTCAGATACCTCCCTTCCCAGTAACAGACATCACATCCTCTCCAAGGGAACTCAGGTGAGCACTTTGTGATGTCATTTCAATAAGTCTCCAGTTTTTGGGGGAGGATGGCTTCCCCTGGGATTGTTCGTGATTTCAGATATCTGCCTTTTCAGTAACAGACATCACATCCTGTCCCAGGGAACTCAGGTGAGCGCTTTGTGATGTCATTTCAATAAGTCTCCAGTTTTTGGGTGAGGTTGGCTACCCCTGTGATTGCGAATGTTTTCGGATATCTCCGTTACCAGTAACAGACACCACCTCCTCTCCAAGGGAACCCAGGTGAGCGCTTTGTGATATCATTTCAATAAGTCTCCAGTTTTTGGGGGAGGTTGGCTTCCCCTGGGACTGTTCGTGATTTCAGATATCTGCCTTTTCAGTAACAGACATCACATCCTCTCCAAGGGAACTCAGGAGAGCGCTTTGTGATGTCATTTCAATAAGTCTCCAGTTTTTGGGGGAGGATGGCTTCCCCTGGGACTGTTCGTGATTTCAGATATCTGCCTTTTCAGTAACAGACATCACATCCTCTCCAAGGGAACTCTGGTGAACTGTTTTTGATGTCATTTCAATAAGTCTCCATTTTCTAGGTGGAGGTTGCCTACCCCTGTGATTGCGAATGTTTTCGGATATCTCCGTTCCCAGTAACAGACACCACCTCCTCTCCAAGGGAACTCAGGTGAGCGCTTTGTGATGTCATTTCAATAAGTCTCCAGTTTTTGGGGGAGGATGGCTTCCCCAGGGAGTGTTCGTGATTTCAGATATCTGCCTTTTCAGTAACAGACATCACATCCTCTCCAAGGGAACTCAGGTGAGCGCTTTGTGATGTCATTTCAATAAGTCTCCAGTTTTTGGGGGAGGATGGCTTCCCCTGGGACTGTTCGTGATTTCAGATATCTCCCTTCCCAGTAACAGACACCACCTCCTCTCCAAGGGAACTCAGGTGAGCGCTTTGTGATGTCATTTCAGTAAGTGTCCAGTATTTGGGGGAGGTTGGCTTCCACTATGACTGCTAGTGTTTTCTAATATCTCCCTTCCCAGTAACAGACATCACCTCCTCTCCAAGGAAACTCAGGTGACTTCTTTGTGATGTCATTTCTCTAATGACATCATCTAATGTCATTTCTCATTTGTGATGTCATTTCGATAAGTCTTCAGTTTCTAGGTGGAGGTTGGCTTCCCCTGTGACTGCGAGTGTTTTCAGATATCTCCGTTCCCAGTAACAGACATCACCTCCTCTCCAAGGGAACTCTGGTGAACTGTTTTTGATGTCATTTCAATAAGTCTCCATTTTCTAGGTGGATGTTGGCTACCCCTGTGATTGCGAATTTTTTCGGATATCTCCGTTCCCAGTAACAGACATCACATCCTCTCCAAGGGAACTCAGGTGAGCGCTTTGTGATGTCATTTCAATAAGTCTCCAGTTTTTGGGGGAGGATGGCTTCCCCTGGGACTGTTCGTGATTTCAGATATCTGCCTTTTCAGTAACAGACATCACATCCTCTCCAAGGGAACTCAGGTGAGCGCTTTGTGAAGTCATTTCAATAAGTCTCCAGTTTTTGGGGGAGGATGGCTTCCCCTGGGAATGTTCGTGATTTCAGATATCTGCCTTTTCAGTAACAGACATCACATCCTCTCCAAGGGAACTCAGGTGAATGCTTTGTGAAGTCATTTTAATACGTCTCCATTTTCTAGGTGGAGGTTGGCTTCCCCTGTGATTGCGAATCTTTTCGGATATCTCCCTTTTCAGGAACAGACATCACCTCCTATCCAAGGGAACTCAGGTGAATGCTTTTTGATGTCATTTTAATACGTCTCCATTTTCTAGGTGGAGGTTGGCTTCCCCTGTGATTGCGAATCTTTTCGGATATCTCCCTTTTCAGGAACAGACATCACATCCTCTCCAAGGGAACTCAGGTGAATGCTTTGTGAAGTCATTTCAATAAGTCTCCAGTTTTTGGGGGAGGTTGGCTTCCCCTGTGACTGCGAGTGTTTTCAGATATCTCCCTTCCCAGTAACAGACATCACATCCTCTCCAAGGGAACTCTGGTGAGCACTTTGTGATGTCATTTCAATAAGTCTCCAGTTTTGGGGGGAGGTTGGCTTCCCCTGTGACTGTTCGTGATTTCAGATATCTGCCTTTTCAGTAACAGACATCACATCCTCTCCAAGGGAACTCAGGTGAATGCTTTGTGATGTCATTTCAATAAGTCTCCAGTTTTTGGGTGAGGTTGGCTTCCCCTGTGATTGCGAATGTTTTTGGATATCTCCGTTCCCAGTAACAGACACCACCTCCTCTCCAAGGGAACTCAGGTGAGCGCTTTGTGATATCATTTCAATAAGTCTCCAGTTTTTGGGGGAGGTTGGCTTCCCCTGGGACTGTTCGTGATTTCAGATATCTGCCTTTTCAGTAACAGACAAAACATCCTCTCCAAGGGAACTCAGGTGAATGCTTTGTGATGTCATTTCAATAAGTCTCCAGTTTTTGGGTGAGGTTGGCTACCCCTGTGATTGCGAATGTTTTCGGATATCTCCGTTACCAGTAACAGACACCACCTCCTCTCCAAGGGAACTCAGGTGAGCGCTTTGTGATATCATTTCAATAAGTCTCCAGTTTTTGGGGGAGGTTGGCTTCCCCTAGGACTGTTCGTGATTTCAGATATCTGCCTTTTCAGTAACAGACATCACATCATCTCCAAGGGAACTCAGGTGAGCGCTTTGTGATGTCATTTCAATAAGTCTCCAGTTTCTGGGTGAGGTTGGCTTCCCCTGTGACTGCTAGTGCTTTCAGGTATCTCCCTTCCCAGTAACAGACACCACCTCCTCTCCAAGGGAACTCTGGTGAACTCTTTTTGATGTCATTTTAATAAGTCTCCATTTTCTAGGTGGAGGTTGGCTTCCCCTGTGATTGCGAATCTTTTCGGATATCTCCCTTTTCAGGAACAGACATCACATCCTCTCCAAGGGAACTCAGGTGAGCGCTTTGTGATATCATTTCAATAAGTCTCCAGTTTTTGGGGGAGGTTGGCTTCCCCTGGGACTGTTCGTGATTTCAGATATCTGCCTTTTCAGTAACAGACATCACATCCTCTCCAAGGGAACTCATGTGAGCGCTTTGTGATGTCATTTCAAAAAGTCTCCAGTTTTTGGGGGAGGATGGCTTCCCCTGGGACTGTTCGTGATTTCAGATATCTGCCTTTTCAGTAACAGACATCACATCCTCTCCAAGGGAACTCAGGTGAGCGCTTTGTGATGTCATTTCAATAAGTCTCCAGTTTTTGGGGGAGGATGGCTTCCCCTGGGACTGTTCGCGATTTCAGATATCTGCCTTTTCAGTAACAGACATCACATCCTCTCCAAGGGAACTCAGGTGAACGCTTTGTGAAGTCATTTCAATAAGTCTCCAGTTTTTGGGGGAGGTTGGCTTCCCCTGTGACTGCGAGTGTTTTCAGATACCTCCCTTCCCAGTAACAGACATCACCTCCTCTCCAAGGGAACTCAGGTGAACGCTTTGTGATGTCATTTCAATACGTCTCCAGTTTTTGGGGGAGGTTGGCTTCCCCTGGGACTGTTCGTGATTTCAGATATCTGCCTTTTCAGTAACAGACATCACCTCCTCTCCAAGGGAACTCTGGTGAGCGCTTTTTGATGTCATTTCAATAAGTCTCCATTTTCTAGGTGGAGGTTGGCTACCCCTGTGATTGCGAATGTTTTCGGATATCTCCGTTCCCAGTAACAGACACCACCTCCTCTCCAAGGGAACTCAGGTGAGCGCTTTGTGATGTCATTTCAATAAGTCTCCAGTTTTTGGGGGAGGATGGCTTCCCCAGGGAGTGTTCGTGATTTCAGATATCTGCCTTTTCAGTAACAGACATCACATCCTCTCCAAGGGAACTCAGGTGAGCGCTTTGTGATGTCATTTCAATAAGTCTCCAGTTTTTGGGGGAGGATGGCTTCCCCTGGGACTGTTCGTGATTTCAGATATCTCCCTTCCCAGTAACAGACACCACCTCCTCTCCAAGGGAACTCAGGTGAGCGCTTTGTGATGTCATTTCAGTAAGTGTCCAGTATTTGGGGGAGGATGGCTTCCCCTGGGACCGCTCGTGATTTCAGATACCTCCCTTCCAAGTAACAGACAAAACCTTCTGTCCAAAGGAACTCGGCTCTTTCTGATGTCATTTCAATAAGTCTCCAGTTTTTGGGGGAGGTTGGCTTCCACTATGACTGCTAGTGTTTTCTAATATCTCCCTTCCCAGTAACAGACATCACCTCCTCTCCAAGGAAACTCAGGTGACTTCTTTGTGATGTCATTTCTCTAATGACATCATCTAATGTCATTTCTCATTTGTGATGTCATTTCGATAAGTCTTCAGTTTCTAGGTGGAGGTTGGCTTCCCCTGTGACTGCGAGTGTTTTCAGATATCTTCCTTCCCAGTAACAGACACCACCTCCTCTCCAAGGGAACTCTGGTGAACTGTTTTTGATGTCATTTCAATAAGTCTCCATTTTCTAGGTGGATGTTGGCTACCCCTGTGATTGCGAATTTTTTCGGATATCTCCGTTCCCAGTAACAGACATCACATCCTCTCCAAGGGAACTCAGGTGAGCGCTTTGTGATGTCATTTCAATAAGTCTCCAGTTTTTGGGGGAGGATGGCTTCCCCTGGGACTGTTCGTGATTTCAGATATCTGCCTTTTCAGTAACAGACATCACATCATCTCCAAGGGAACTCTGGTGAACTGTTTTTGATGTCATTTCAATAAGTCTCCATTTTCTAGGTGGAGGTTGGCTACCCCTGTGATTGCGAATGTTTTCAGATATCTCCGTTCCCAGTAACAGACATCACATCCTCTCCAAGGGAACTCAGGTGAGCACTTTGTGATGTCATTTCAATAAGTCTCCAGTTTTTGGGGGAGGATGGCTTCCCCTGGGATTGTTCGTGATTTCAGATATCTGCCTTTTCAGTAACAGACATCACATCCTCTCCCAGGGAACTCAGGTGAGCGCTTTGTGATGTCATTTCAATAAGTCTCCAGTTTTTGGGTGAGGTTGGCTACCCCTGTGATTGCGAATGTTTTCGGATATCTCCGTTACCAGTAACAGACACCACCTCCTCTCCAAGGGAACTCAGGTGAGCGCTTTGTGATATCATTTCAATAAGTCTCCAGTTTTTGGGGGAGGTTGGCTTCCCCTGGGACTGTTCGTGATTTCAGATATCTGCCTTTTCAGTAACAGACATCACATCCTCTCCAAGGGAACTCAGGTGAGCGCTTTGTGATGTCATTTCAATAAGTCTCCAGTTTTTGGGGGAGGATGGCTTCCCCTGGGACTGTTCGTGATTTCAGATATCTGCCTTTTCAGTAACAGACATCACCTCCTCTCCAAGGGAACTCTGGTGAGCGCTTTTTGATGTCATTTCAATAAGTCTCCATTTTCTAGGTGGAGGTTGGCTACCCCTGTGATTGCGAATGTTTTCGGATATCTCCGTTCCCAGTAACAGACACCACCTCCTCTCCAAGGGAACTCAGGTGAGCGCTTTGTGATGTCATTTCAATAAGTCTCCAGTTTTTGGGGGAGGATGGCTTCCCCAGGGAGTGTTCGTGATTTCAGATATCTGCCTTTTCAGTAACAGACATCACATCCTCTCCAAGGGAACTCAGGTGAGCGCTTTGTGATGTCATTTCAATAAGTCTCCAGTATTTGGGGGAGGATGGCTTCCCCTGGGACCGCTCGTGATTTCAGATACCTCCCTTCCAAGTAACAGACAAAACCTTCTGTCCAAAGGAACTCGGCTCTTTCTGATGTCATTTCAATAAGTCTCCAGTTTTTGGGGGAGGTTGGCTTCCACTATGACTGCTAGTGTTTTCTAATATCTCCCTTCCCAGTAACAGACATCACCTCCTCTCCAAGGAAACTCAGGTGACTTCTTTGTGATGTCATTTCTCTAATGACATCATCTAATGTCATTTCTCATTTGTGATGTCATTTCGATAAGTCTTCAGTTTCTAGGTGGAGGTTGGCTTCCCCTGTGACTGAGAGTGTTTTCAGATATCTTCCTTCCCAGTAACAGACATCACCTCCTCTCCAAGGGAACTCTGGTGAACTGTTTTTGATGTCATTTCAATAAGTCTCCATTTTCTAGGTGGAGGTTGGCTACCCCTGTGATTGCGAATCTTTTCGGATATCTCCGTTCCCAGTAACAGACATCACATCCTCTCCAAGGGAACTCAGGTGAGCGCTTTGTGATGTCATTTCAATAAGTCTCCAGTTTTTGGGGGAGGATGGCTTCCCCTGGGACTGTTCGTGATTTCAGATATCTGCCTTTTCAGTAACAGACATCACATCCTCTCCAAGGGAACTCAGGTGAGCGCTTTGTGATGTCATTTCAATAAGTCTCCAGTTTTTGGGGGAGGATGGCTTCCCCTGGGACTGTTCGTGATTTCAGATATCTGCCTTTTCAGTAACAGACATCACATCCTCTCCAAGGGAACTCAGGTGAGCGCTTTGTGAAGTCATTTCAATAAGTCTCCAGTTTTTGGGGGAGGATGGCTTCCCCTGGGAATGTTCGTGATTTCAGATATCTGCCTTTTCAGTAACAGACATCACATCCTCTCCAAGGGAACTCAGGTGAATGCTTTGTGAAGTCATTTTAATACGTCTCCATTTTCTAGGTGGAGGTTGGCTTCCCCTGTGATTGCGAATCTTTTCGGATATCTCCCTTTTCAGGAACAGACATCACCTCCTCTCCAAGGGAACTCAGGTGAATGCTTTTTGATGTCATTTTAATACGTCTCCATTTTCTAGGTGGAGGTTGGCTTCCCCTGTGATTGCGAATCTTTTCGGATATCTCCCTTTTCAGGAACAGACATCACATCCTCTCCAAGGGAACTCAGGTGAATGCTTTGTGAAGTCATTTCAATAAGTCTCCAGTTTTTGGGGGAGGTTGGCTTCCCCTGTGACTGCGAGTGTTTTCAGATATCTCCCTTCCCAGTAACAGACATCACATCCTCTCCAAGGGAACTCTGGTGAGCACTTTGTGATGTCATTTCAATAAGTCTCCAGTTTTGGGGGGAGGTTGGCTTCCCCTGTGACTGTTCGTGATTTCAGATATCTGCCTTTTCAGTAACAGACATCACATCCTCTCCAAGGGAACTCAGGTGAATGCTTTGTGATGTCATTTCAATAAGTCTCCAGTTTTTGGGTGAGGTTGGCTTCCCCTGTGATTGCGAATGTTTTTGGATATCTCCGTTCCCAGTAACAGACACCACCTCCTCTCCAAGGGAACTCAGGTGAGCGCTTTGTGATATCATTTCAATAAGTCTCCAGTTTTTGGGGGAGGTTGGCTTCCCCTGGGACTGTTCGTGATTTCAGATATCTGCCTTTTCAGTAACAGACAAAACATCCTCTCCAAGGGAACTCAGGTGAGCGCTTTGTGATGTCATTTCAATAAGTCTCCAGTTCTTGGGGGAGGATGGCTTCCCCTGGGACTGTTCGTGATTTCAGATATCTGCTTTTTCAGTAACAGACATCACATCCTCTCCAAGGGAACTCAGGTGAGCGCTTTGTGATGTCATTTCAATAAGTCTCCAGTTTTTGGGGGAGGTTGGCTTCCGCTATGACTGCTAGTGCTTTCAGATATCTCCTTTCCCAGTAACAGACATCACCTCCTCCCCAAGGGAACTCAGGTGAGCGCTTTGTGATATCATTTCAATAAGTGTCCAGTTTTGGGGGGAGGATGGCTTCCCCTGGGACTGCTCGTGATTTCAGATATCTCCCTTCCAAGTAACGGACTACACCTTTTGTCCAAAGGAACTCAGCTCTTCGTGATGTCATTTAAGTAAGTCTCCAGTTTTTGGGGGAGGTTGGCTTCCACTATGACTGCTAATGTTTTCAGATATCTCCCTTCCCAGTAACAGACATCACCTCCTCTCCAAGGGAACTCAGGTGATTTCTTTTTGATTTCATTTCAATAAGTCTCCATTTTCTAGGTGGAGGTTGGCTTCCCCTGTGATTGCGAATGTTTTCGGATATCTCCCTTCCCAGTAACTGACATCACCTCCTCTCCAAGGGAGCTCAGGTGAACTCTTTTTGATGTCATTTCAATAAGTCTCCATTTTCTAGGTGGAGGTTGGCTTCCCCTGTGATTGCGAATCTTTTCAGATATCTCCCTTCCCAGTAACAGACATCACCTCCTCTCCAAGTTTTTGGGGGAGGTTGGCTTCCCCTGTGACTGCGAGTGTTTTCAGATATCTCCCTTCCCAGTAACAGACATCACCTCCTGTCCAAGGGAACTCAGGCGAGTTCTTTGTGACGTCGTTTCTCTAATGACATCATCTAATGTCATTTCTCATTTGTGATGTCATTTCAATAAGTCTTCAGTTTCTAGGTGTAGGTTGGTTTCCCCCGTGACTGTTTTCAGATATTTCCCTTACCAGTATCATACATCACCTCCTCTCCAAGGGAACTCAGGTGAGCTCTTTGTGATGTCATTTCTTACATTTTAATGTCATTTCAGTAAGTCTCCATATTCTAGATGGAGGTTGTCTTCCCTTATGACTGCTAGTATTCAGATATATCGCTTCCCAGTAACAGACATCAACTCCTCTCCAAGGGAACTCAGGTGAGCTCTTTGTGATGTCATTTCAATAAATCACTAGTTTTTGGGGGAGGTTGGCTTCCCCTGTGACTGCGAGTGTTTTCAGATATCTCCCTTCCCAGTAACAGACATCACCTTCTCTCCACGGGAACTCAGGTGAGCTCTTTGTTATGTCATTTCAGTAATTCTTCAGTTTCTGGGTGGAGGTTGGCATCCCCAGTGATGGCTAGTGTTCAGATATCTCTCTTCCCAGTAACAGACATCACCTCCTCTCCAAGGGTACTCAGGTGGTAGTCATCGGGCCACGCCCGCACGGCCCTGATTCCCTCTTCCCCCCCTCCCGCACTAAGAAGCTTCCCGCTCCGCAAGCTTGCGGCCTGGGAAGTTTTTTACTGCGGGGGGTGGGTGGGGAGAGGGGGCCGCGGCCCGCAGGTTGGGGACCACTGCTGTTGGCGATGGATATCTAGGATTCTTTGTTTTATTGTTTCCTTTGCTCGGTTGAAACCCAGAGACAGTATTAACTGTTTGGATAGACCATATGAGCAAAGTTTTTTCTCGTGGATATCCACGGTTCAACCAATGATTCAGATATCATTAGGTAAAGAAAACCCTTTATGGAAAAAAGCAATTTTAACCAGTACATGGACATACATATCCATATTCTGGTCTGGACAGAATATATTCCTGTTTCCTCCCGGATTGAAGCGTTGGAAATGCTGGTTGGTACTTGGAGCAGGGATCTTAAAATTTTAGCCTGGGTCTTTTCTAGGCTGGAAATATTGGCATTTATACACAACGGGGCCCTATACATCATCTGTGCTAGAGGTTTTGCCTTGAACAGCTTAAGCGCTGCGGGAACATTACGCCCAGCTTTGTGCCAGAAGAATTTCTGAATGGTGCCTGAGCTTCTCTGGGCATTTGAGGAAATATATCATATATGGGAGTTTCTACGGCCATTTGATTGGAATAGTACTCCCAAATATTTGTAAAATCTGACCTGTTCTATGGGTGATGAATTGAGATGCCATGTATATTGTGGGGCGCTTCCCGGCCCCCCCGCGGGGTCCACCCTTCTCAGCCGTGGTGTCCCCTCTTCTTCCGACCAAGGACCACAAAGTATGCTGGATTTTCCAAACACCGTCTTTTATTCTCTTCTCCCCGTACACTCGCAACATCCTTTTTCCTTATCCACACCAACAACCCCCAACCCGTGTGCACTCCCCACCTTATATTTCCTGCCTTGGACTCCGTCCCCCTACAAAACCCCTCTTGCCGCCGCCGCCCTTCCATCCTAGTCGCTCTTCGGCTTCCGGAAGTTCCCTTCTTTCTAGGAGCGTAAGCGTTTCTTTCTAGGTTCCAGCGTTGCCGACTTCTCGGTCAGGCCCGTCCTCGGAGCGGGCGAGTGGGGAGGTACAGCTGACCACAACTCTCTTTCTCCCCGCCCCCTTCTCGGGCTGGCCGGGCACTCAACGCGAGGACCGGTTCTATGTTGGCCGCTATTAGTTCCTTGCTTCTAGCATCTTCAATCCGGGTTTGAAGTCCGGGCGTAACTCTACAGTCTCCCTCCCCGCATTTGTCTCCTTTGGTCCCTAACCCTCCATCCTCGCCCGGACATATATGTTTTAGTTTTGTTACCAAAAACCATAATCTTTGTTTTTGAATGATTGACCTCTAGCTGGTTCAGTCGGCAGTAAGTACCCAGTAGAACCAAGGCCCTTCTCATTCCATGTGGCGTTCTTGATAACAGGACAGCGTCATCTGCATAGAGCAGTAGGAGATATGTTTGTTAGCTAATCTGGGGGGATGTAATTCGCTATTCCGAAAATGTTCAACCATATAATTTAGATGTTAAACAGTAGGTGTGATAAAACGTAACCCTGTTAACTCCCCTAAGTGCTTTAATAGAATTAGTCAGATGACCGTGGGCATTACACTTAATTCTGATGGTAGTATTTTCATACATAGCACGTATAAAAAATAGAAGACGCTTATCTATGTTAGTCTTAACTAATTTCTCCCATAGTAATTCCCTTGACACAGAGTCAAAAGCCGATTTCAAATCAACAGAAGCTGCATACAGGGTTGTCATAGAGCTGGAAGAGTATTTAACTATGAGGTGATCAAGTATTGTACAGTGATCTTGTGTTGAACAACCTTCTCTAAATCCTCCTTGTTCGTCTGCCAGACTAAAGATGGCTCTATTTAAAAAATGTGGTCAGTGTGGGGCCAAGATGGCTCAATCTGATCATCATACCTCTTGTCTACTATGTTTGGGTGAAGGCCATTCAGTGGCTACATGTCCTTCTTGTAGGAAACTCACCCCGAAGACACGAGATGAGAGGGCCAGGCGTTTGAAAGCAGCTCTTTGGGAAAAGTCCCTAATGGCCCCTGAAAACCCAGGGCCTTCTTCTTCTGTTGCTCCCTCTCAGGGACCTTCTGTACAGGACAGAGCGGCCTCAGAACTGCCCAAGAAGAAAAGAAAGAGCAGCGCCACGTTCTAGAGCCACGTCCCCTTTAACATCGGGGACTTCGAAAAGAGTCTCAAGGCAGATCTCCCCCTCACCATCGAGACGATGATCTGGGTCAAGAGGCCGTTCGAGAGGCCGGGCCTCTGCGTCGGGTGCGGCTGTAAGAGTTGATGACTCCCCCTCACGGCCTTCGGCGCCGGCGCAGTCTGTTGAGCCCTTGACATCGAATGTTCTCTGTGATTTTACCAGGCAGGCAAAAATGAACAGCATTCGGCACCCTTAGATAAGGAAGGTTGAATGATGGATGCCTTTGGCAGATACCTTTACTCCTTGTCTGCATTAGGCATTGGGATTGCCAACCTCCAGACGATCATGAGCTGTTATCAGGCTATTCTCTGGGAGAGGTTGGAACCTATACTGGCTTCTCCTTATTCAGGCCCCTTATTCAGGCCTTATTATCTGAGGGGAAGGACCTGGCCAAACAGCAGGTCAAGACTTCTCGTCATGCTGTAGATTGCTTAGGGAGAGTTATGTCTACATCTGTAGTCATGCGCTGCTTTTCGTGGCTAAAATCCTCTACTCTCCCGGCTGATATTAGGACAGCCCTTGAGGACTTACCGTTTGAGGGGAATGAGTTGTTCAGCCCACAAACGGATGATGTCCTAGAAAAAACGCGCAAGTATAAGCTAGATCCCTGGGTATTGGGGGCTCCACTTCTGCCCAAACCCGCCCTAGACAGTCCCTCCTATCGCACACAATCTTTTCGATCCCGGTTCTTTGAGAACACGTCCCAGGCTTTTTCTCCTGCTCCAAGATTTCAACAACAGTCGAAAAGGAGAGGAGGGCCCCGTAATCGGCCGCAAGGGGGTGATAGAGAGGCTAGGGGTATGCAGACTCAGTCTCAATGACTGGCTGCCCCAAGATACCCTGTTGGCACCTTAGCTGGTTTTGCTGGTGTTCGATTACACAAAGCTTATGGGTTCAGTCAATAATAAACTTTGGTTACTTCTTGGAGTTTGATGAAACACCTCCTTTTAATTTACCACCTCTGCATGGCAGCTTGGTGGACTCTGATATTGCACATGAAATCGGTGAATTGTTATGAAAGAGGGCAATCAGATGTCTAGGGTCATCTCCCTCGTTCCCTGGCTTCTATTCTAAATCTTTTGTGATCGACAAAAAGGATGGCGGGAAAAGACCTATTCTAGATCTTAGAAACCTTAACAAATATGTTGTGCCCAAACGCTTTAGAATGCTATCCTTGTTTGATCTCCTTCCACAGTTGTCTGGAGATCTCTGGTTTGCCAAAATAGATCTTAAAGACGCCTATTTCCACATCGCCATTCATCCAGCCTGCACCAGATACCTACGGTTTTATGCAGCTGGTTTGCATTACGAATACACCATTCTCCCGTTTCGTTTAGCCTCTGCCCCGAAAGTTTTCATTAAGGTTACAAACGTGGTGGTTTCACATCTACGTACTCAATGCGTATTGCTTTATCCGTACCTAGATGACTGGTTGTTAGTTGGGCATTCCCAAGAGGAGCTGTGCTCTTCAATTACTATCTCCGTGAATCTCCTACATTCCTTGGGGTTTAACATTAATTCAGAAAAATCTATCCTGGTTCCTACTCGATCCCTTGAGTTTATTGGGGCACTTTTAGACAGTGATGCGAACATGGCCTTTCTTCCACACAACAGAGTGGCGAAATTATCACTTATGGCCCAGAGGACGATGTTTTATAGACACCAAACTGTTCATCACATACAATCCCTGCTGGGCCACATGGCATCCACTGCAGCAGTCACAACACATGCTAGGTTACATATGAGTCCGTTGCAGTTATGGTTTCTTTCAGTTTGTAAACCTCATTTGGTGAGCATGTGGAATTGTTTTTCCATTCCAAGACGAGTGGCACACTCCTTGTCTTGGTGGGCTGATCCTACAAACCTTTCAAGAGGTGTCCCTCTAGGACCCCAAAAGGAGGAGTTGATTTTGTACACTGACGCTTCTCTGTGTGGCTGGGGCGCACACTGCGGAGAATTTTCTTCATGCGGTGTTTGGTCTTCCCATGAAGCATCCTTACATATTAATTTACTAGAGCTTCGGGCAGTACGGAATGCTCTTTTTTCATTTACAGATACTCTGAAAGGGAAACGAGTAGCAAGGCTACTTCGGGAGCAAGGCTGCACAAGATCAGTAACATTATGCAGGGAATTTGGCTGCCGTCAACAACATTCAATTGTCAGCAGTCCACATAGCAGGAGACCAAAACACCAGGGCTAACGCCCTAAGCTGGGATGTCAACCGGCTACAAGAGTGGTCCCTAGCTACCCGTTATCTCGAACCAGTGTTTCGAAAATGGGGGACACCCACCATAGATTTGTTTGCGACGGCCGCAAATACAAAGTGGCTCCAATTTTTGCCCCAGGGGGGGGAGTGGAAGCCAGATCTCTGGGAGACGCTTTCAAGTACCAATGGGAGAAATCCTTTTTCTACGCCTTCCCTCCCTTCGGCCTGGCGGGGCGAGTAGTAGCGAGGCTTCTGTTCGGAAGCACTCACGCCATATTAATAGCACCCTTCTGGACCAAAAAGACCTGGTTCCCTGCCCTGTTCCGGCTGGCTCAGGGTCAACTTCTGCACCTACCCTGCCAAACCAACCTGTTGCATTGGGGGAAATTCCTGCATCCCAATCCGCACCCCCTCCACTTGACAGCGTGGCACATTCAACCTCTGGTGCCCTTTCAGTGACACTCATTTTGGAGTCGGCAAGGAGACCTTCGACTCGTTGTTCATATTTGTGTAAATGGGTCAAATTTGAGCAATGGGCCCTTTTAAATGACTGCACTGCACTTTCTTTTGGCATTCCTAACATACGCTTTTACTTAACTTCCTTAAAGGAGTCAGGCCTGTCCAATTCCTCGATCAGGGTCCACTTAGCCGCTATTTCGGCCTCACATGATTTGGTGGATGGCAAGCCAAATTTCTCGCATCCAATATTACGTGTGTTTTTAAAGGGTTTATAGAATTTGTTTCCCGCAGTTTCCCCTTTGGTTCCTCAATGGAGTTTGTCTCTTGTTTTATCAACTCTCACCCATAAACCATTTGAACCTCTGGCTACAACCGATCTGTCTTTTTTGTCATACAAAGTTTCTTTTCTTGTGGCTATTACATCAGCACGACAGGTGGGGGGGGGGACTGGCGGCCTTGTCTATGGAGCCCCCCTTTTTACAGCTGTTTACAGATGAGGTGATCCTACGACCTAGTGTGGCCTTTTTGCCTAAAGTGGTTTCTAGATTCCACCTAGGACAGTCCCTGACCCTCCCGGTTTTCTTTCCAAGTCCATCATCGCACTTTGAAAGACAGATGCACACTTTGGACATTAGAGGGGCCGTTTTATTTTATTTGGACAGAACTCGACAATTCAGGAAAGATAAATCACTTTTTGTATGCTTCAGAGGTGTCAATCAGGGTAAGACAGCTACCTCTCAGACACTTTCACGTTGGATAGCGCAGGCGATTCGGCATGCATATAGACTTTCCAAGCTGGATTGCCCCTTGCGGATTACCGCGCATTCAACCAGAGCTCAAGCGACGTCAGCAGCGTTCACGGCAGGGCTTCCCATGGCCGACATCTGCAGGGCGGCTACCTGGTCGACACCGGGGACCTTTGTCCGACACTATTCCCTGGACGTCGACTCTACTAGAGATGCGGCGGTGGGGAAAGCAGTACTCCAATCACTACTGCGCACTTAGCCCACCCCAGCTCCACGGTGAGTGATCTTGTTAATCTCCCATTTGGGACTGCACAGAACCCACGAAGATGAAAACAGGGTTGCACTTACCTGTAACTGTTGTTCATCGAGTGGTCTTCTGTGCAGTCACACAACCCTCCCTCCATCCCCGCTGGGCCGCTACGTATTGATTGGAAATGGTTTCCAGCGGCAAGGGGTTAGGACTGAGGGGAGATTGCTAGCTCCTCCCACATCACGTGACTTTGGGCGGGAAAGTCACCCTGTGAAGGGAGGGGCTAGCACTCTTGGGAGTGTTTTGAGCTTTAAGCTGGCTAGTTATTTCTCCAAAGCAGGCCTGCGATCTTCGCAGAACCCATGTGTGACTGCACAGAACAGCACTCGATGAACAACAGTTACAGGTAAGTGCAACCTTGACTGCTAGTGTTTTCAGATATCTCCCTTCCCAGTAATAGACATCACATCCTCTCCAAGGAAACTCAGGTGAGCCCTTTGTGATGTCATTTCAATAAGTCTCCAGTTTTGGGGGGAGGTTGGCTTCCCCTGTGACTGCGAGTGTTTTCAGATATCTCCCTTCCCAGTAACAGATATCACCTCCTCTCCAAGGAAATTCAGGTGAGCTCTTTGTGATGTTACTTGGTCAAGAAAGGAAACCAGGTTGGTCTGACAGGACCTGTTGGAGACAAATCCATGCTGACTTCCTTGGATCATTTCATTATTGTTTTATTTCATTATTGTTGATTCTGACGTGTTATGCCTTGCTGGACTTCTGGTTTAATCTAATTTTTTTCTAAAATTAATTGAAGAATTTAAACATGCACAGCTTGTCAGGTTTGAGATTTTTAGAAAAATCCTGTGCAGGTTACTTGATTTTGCTCATTAAATCACAGCACAAAAACTATTTTGTGCAGTGTTTTTAATCAGGGCATGTATGTGCCTTGATAAGGTACATATGCAAACAATGCATATTTAATAGCCAGAACAAAGTGTGTGTGGGGGGGGGCGAAGGCAAAAAGGTAATCATTAATACCTACATGCCACATTGCCTATGAGATCTGGAGAGCATTATGAACTAGGCAGATCTTGTAAGCTTGCGTAACACTCACCCAAGGAGTCGATTCGGCTTAAAAGGCAGCCTCACGACAGCAGATGTGTTGGCAACAAGACATCACAAGGCAAGATGTAGCTGAGTGTTGTTTATGCTTCAGAGTTAAGCAGAATTCTAAAATAACATCTTCCTTTTCATATGTATGAAGATCTTCATTGCAAATCTGGCAGGATTTTAAAGATGCCTTAGGAGGGAAGATCTGTAGGAACTTTTTAAAAAACCATCTGTTTTGGGGCTGGGATCACCACCTTGTCAAGCTCTGAGGAACGCTATGTCCAGTAGGAAATAACAGACTCACATTTAAAATTCACAGAATGTTTTTCTGATTAATAATGCACACATCCTTCTTTTTTCTTCCCCCCCCCCCTCTCATTTCAAAATCTGTTTCAGGAAACAATTGAAGTCTTCCATTCCATTTTGAAGATTTTTTTTCCTTTGAAGACGCCTGTCTTCCCACCCAGAGTAGTTTTGCCAGAGATCTAAGCATTCATTATCCACACTGCTTCTAGTATCCTCCTTGCTTTCTGTTTTGATTTAAAGCCCGATAAGGCTCCTTCAAACTCTCAGCTAAACACCTTGCAAAATAACATTTCCAGGACTGTCATCAGTACATAGATGATTAATAAAAATGTGGGTTTCACAATCATAATCCAACATAGAAGTTTCTTGGCTTTGAAAGTGTAAAACTGTTCAAGACTTTATGGATGCTATCACAAAATGTTACCAAGCAATTAAAATGTGGGCTGGGCTCCCCCCCCGGAAACATTTGCTAGAAGTTTGGAAGCAGTATCTGGATGGCTCAAGCAGAGTTGGCTGAAATTCAATGCCTCCAAGATGGAGGTCCTGTGGCTGGGTAGAGAGGGACTAGACCAGGAAGTGCATCTCCCTTTTCTGGATGGGGTATAGCTTGAGGCTGTGCCTACAGCCAGAAATGTGGGCGTGATCTTTGTTGCCTTCCTGTCAATGGAGGTGCAAATTGCAAGGGTAGCTCAGGTGGCATTTTTTCATCTATGCCAAGCAAGGCTACTAGTGCCTTACCTGTCCCTGGAGCACCTGGCTACAGTGACAGTAACTTCCAGGCTAGACTGGTGTAACTTGCTCTACATGGGCCTTTCCTTGTCCTTGACCCAGAAGTTACTATTGGTACAAAATGCAGCTGCTGGAGTCCTCACTAGGTCATCCTGGAGAATCCATATCCAGCCAGTGCTGAGGCAGCTGCATTCTGGATCAAGTTCAAGGTTCATCTGCAATCTGGCCCTCACATATCTGAGGGACTGCCTATCTCCTTATCCCCCTCACCCCACAGGGCCCTTCACACTGTGGGTTTGAATTTGTTGGTGGCCCCTGGGGGGGGGTGTGCCTGGCCTCGACCAGGGCCCGGGGCCTTTTCCACCCTCGCCCCAACCTGGGGGAATGAGTGCCCAAAAGCGCTGAGGGCCCTAATGGAACTGACACAGTTCAGCAGGGCCAGGGTTTGGTTGGAGCAAGGCTGTGGGTCCCTCCTCAGAAGCCCCTGAACATCTAGGGTCAGAGGAGTACTTCCCAAGGCCTGTAGGCGGCGAGTAGATGGGGGGGCCACTTGGGTCCATGCTGGACTGGTGTGTTGGGGGTGAGTTTAGTAGGATTTCATGCTGCCCGGGGATCACTGCTGTTTTATTGCAAACCGCCACGAGCCAGCCTGGTGTGAGAGTGGCAGCTCAGAAATCAAACAAACAAAATAAGCAAATAAGCAAATGACTAATTATCAAATATTTGATCAGAAGAAGCATATAAGCCCATAACTGTTTGCAGGTTCTCAGAAGACATTCCTTTAGGGTAGTGGTCCGCAACCTTTGTCAGGCTGCGAACCGCTGCGCCGGGGTGCAGGGAGGGGGCGACCCCAGCCCCCGTGCACGCGCGGCAGCCCCGGCACAAAAGCAGCCCACTTTGGCGGCTGATTTGCTCGCGGCCTGGCGAGCTTCTTGCTGTGGGGGGGGGGCAGGAAGAGGGAGCCGTGGCCCGGCGCCGAGGCCTTTGCAGCCCGACACCGGGCCGCGGCCCTGGGGTTGGGGACCACTGCTTTAGGGGAGGGACTTGCCAGCCAATAAGCCAATAGCAATTTAAGGGAGAAGAAGGGTCAAGTAATATGGATATTGGGGAAAGTAAAGATTTTCTTAGGAAGTGTTAATGGACTAAATGCATCAGCTAAAAGATCACATTTTTTAATCAGCTGAGAAAGATTCAAACTGATATTATTTACCTACAAGAAACATTAAACAACAGCATGTGAAGGTGATTAAGACGAAAAGGCTCGGGAAAGTTTTTGTTGCATTGGCCACAGTAAAAAAGAGGAGTAGCAGTATACTGGGGGTCATTCCACACCCAGAAAATATAGTGAATCACTTACCTTTTGCAGACGCCATTTTTTTTTGATGTTTCAAATGATGCCATCTGCATCCAGTTTCCCAACAGAAAACTGGCAGCTGCATTCTTCAATTTAAAGTGCTAGCTAAGGGAATCCTGAAAACTGGATTCCCCCAGCTTTGTAGTGAGAGTAGCAGGACAGCAGCCAGCAATCCCTCTCAAAATGGCTGTGCATAATCAAAGGAAACAAAGTAGCGAGATCCCCATTTTAGGTGCCCGCCCACCCCGCTTCCCTCTCCCTTCTCCCGGCAATGGGCTTTTTTTTCTTTAGCAAAGTGCCTGGAGCAATGCATACTCATTGTTCCAACCAGGAAGTACAAAAAAAGTTTCCCCCAATAGTTGATACTCAAGCATGCCTCTCAAATCCCCCCCCCAAGGTGAAAATTTTACTTCTCCTAATGTTGAAAGCTGGGGGGGGGGTGTCATTAAAATAAGCACTATGCATTTATGAGTAGATGCATAGGCTTAGCAATGGAGAAGTTTCACTTTTAAAAAAGATCGCTTTCCCTTTAAGACTGGGAAAAAAGATGATTGGCTTGCTGCCATGATTGACAGGCAGGGAGAGACATGTGGGTATAGTGAGTCTCTCTCCTCCATTTTAATCAGCCGTGCTGAGTGACAAGTAGCGGGATAAGAAAGCCAGAGAGCGCGGAGGTGAGGAATGGCGGGGTGTGTGATTTTTTATAGCGTTAAGCCATTTGCTCTGAGTTAATCCAAGTCTCAAAGCTGATGTTCTAACACGAGACCCAGAAGGTTGGTTTATGACACTTAGGATTCAGCTACCAGATGGAAAGAATCTATTTTTAACAAATATTTATGCACCTAACAATACAAAAGACACGTTCTATGACAATCTTTTTCAAAAACTTTTGGAAAGAACTGATGTAGAGTCAGTCATGACTGGAGACCTTAATGCAGTTTTCCCTCCTTGATTAGTTAGGAGGAAGGAGGCACTGGACAAAATCAGTTGGCCAACTGGGTTGTTGGACAGTTGCAACCTCCCAACTAGGGTTGGGCACTTCGGCACCTGAAGTGGCCGTTCCCGTCCGAAGCAGCCAGCGCCGGGCAGGACCAGCTGCTATGGACGCCGAAGCACCCAACCGTATTTCCAACCCACAACACAGCTGTGGAAATATAAATGAACCATGTGATGAATCTCTGCAAACTGGCTTTTTAGATACTCTCAAAAACTGTTCTGCAGGGAATATTAATGTAGACATTTCTTTTCATATGTTTCGGGTACTTGTTTGTACTAATTGGCTCTTTTTGATGTGAAAATGATACGTTTCTATGCTCAGGTGTCTCTTCCTTTCGTCTATTTTTTCCGGATTCCTGAAGTTAATTTTGGTTAGACAGAACAGACAGTTAAAAATTATGTGTGAAATGATTTGTTGCATTAATCATTTTATCAGGGTCAGCATACCTACCAAAATCCTAGCATGCTTAGGAAATCTTAGCATTCTCTCAACCCCCTGCTTTTTCACCCTCACGCCAAAGTTGGTACTTGTTCTCTCCCCTGGGCTGTTTGGCCTTGGTGCTTTCTTGTTGGGCAAAGAGCCTTTTATCTAGAGCAGGAGTCCACAACCTGAGGTCAGTGGGCCGCATATGGCCCCCAACCTCTTTCTGTGTGGCCCTCCAACCTGCTTGTCTGCTAGTTTCACCCTCAGGGCATTTTCCCTCATACTGTTCTTCCTGACTCAGAAGGTGCCATCTACTGCTGTTCATCCTGCCCCTTTCTTGCAAAAAAGACAATAGCAACATTGCTTGTTTTGGTCTCCATGGTTCCTTCTGTCAGCCCCCACCCCCCTCTTGTTCTTATCCTCCATATTAGCATTTTGGCCATTCTAGGTGCCAAAGCTCAGGCACCTATAACCACTCAGCTTTTTAACTCCCCCTCACCATGTTGAAACTATGTATGTATATGGGCTTTGAAGGGGGGAAGGGGAAGGGACAAAGGAGTCCCCCCCCCCACCAGCTTACCTGAAGGTAGGCGGAGGTAGGCGGAGGGCGAAGAGGCGGGGGCCGGCCAGCTCGTCAGCATCCGGGGGGCTTCTGGCTGGTGCAGGGGCAGGTGCGGTGGCTCCAGGGCGCAGCAACGCTGTCTCTGGGCCCGCCAAAGGAATGTGCGGCACCGGCCGGAGGCTTCTGCTGGGCCCTGGGGCAGCCTGGGCGCATCATCATCATCATCAGAGTACCTTTATTGGCATAAAATTGCAAAGCATAAAATGAAAACTTCAAACAGTTTCAGATGTAAAATCTATCATAAAAGATTTTCATTTTAAGAAGAAGAAGAAGAAGAAGAGTTGGTTCTTATATGCTGCTTTTCCCTACCCGAAGGAGGCTCAAAGCGGCTTACAGTCGCCTTCCCATTCCTCCCCCCACAACAGACACCCTGTGGGGTGGGTGAGGCTGAGAGAGCCCTGATATCACTGCTCGGTCAGAAAAGTTTTATCAGTGCCGTGGCGAGCCCAAGGTCACCCAGCTGGTTGCATGTGGGGGAGCGCAGAATCGAACCCGGCATGCCAGATTAGAAGTCCGCACTCCTAACCACTACACCAAACTGGCTCTAAATTGCCAGTAAAAACTTTGCTACTTTTATAATAGTTGCTGTCCCTCACATTTAGTATCATTTTAATCCAGTGTTTCTCATTAACACAGCTGAATTTCAATTTCAATTTCTTTAGATAATTAGCTAACGGGCGACGAAATACTTCAAACTTAGGACACACCAAAAGTATATGGTGCAACGTGTCAGGGACACGACATCCATGTAAACAGTATCTCTCCTGAGGAGGGATCTTCAAAATTCTACCTTGGGTGACATTTGAGGGAAAGATGTTTAAGTGAGCTACTAGAAATGCTCTTCTTAATTGGTGTGTCTCCAAAATTTGGAGATACATGGGCATGGATTTGTAAGATAAGGGAATAACCCAGAAGCGGGGAGAACATACACTGTTGTTAGAGGAGCCCAGAATCTATGTATCCTGATCTTCTAGTCTCTGTGATATTAGCTTTAGTATCGTCCTTTCGTCTTGCATGCTAAGGGTTGAGATGACCAGACCCATAATATGAAGTTTTTTTGTCCCTGGACGCACCAGAAGACGACTGTAGGCATGCACGGAATCGTGTTCTGACTTCTGGCGGGGCCAAGGATGATGCGTCCAGGTTGCCTGAGGGCTCAGCAGAAGTCTCCGGCTGGCACTGCACGTACCTGCGCGCCCAGAAACAGCAGCGGCGCATGCAGGAGGTGGCGATGGTGTCCGTGGGCCTCGCAGAAGGCTACATCAGCAGGCAGAGGGCCCAGGGCCAGGCCCGCTGCATGTAGGACGCAGCGTGGCTGTGGTCAGGGCCGGGCAAAGGCTCCGGGCGAGCGCGGAGTGCGCAGGGGTGTCCAGTTTGCCACAGGGGCAGCGTCGCCCCATCCATGTTGGAGTGAGGCTGTCCCAGGGGTCTGGAGGACACTCAGAATGGTGGTGAGTGGGGTGGGGGTTCCACATCGGGTTGGGGGGAGTGCGGGCACGAGTGTTCGGGGTGTGTGTGGAAGATGAGGACTGGTGGGAGTGTGGGGTAGAGAGGGGTGGGTGCACGTATCGCGGGGTCGCCTGGGGGAAGATGGTTGGGTGTGTGGGCAGGGGGATCCGTGGGGGGAGGGGTGGGGAGTTTTGAGCGTTGGGGGGAAAGACGGCGGCGGGGGGGAGTGCGGCGGTGACTTGAGGGGATGGGGGGTTGTTGGGAGGGGGAAACAGGCGTGGAGCGGCAATAATTCGGGGGGGGAGTTGGGGGGAGGCAAGAGCAGGGAGGGTGGGTGTGTTTGGGTGGGTGGCATGGCTTACCTTGTCCATCACAGTGGCGCCTCCAGGAGGCCGGTGATGATGGGCGGCTGGCCGTGGGAGTGGCGGGCAGGGCCGCAATTGCGGCCTCTGGGGGGAAGGCTGGTGGGGAGGCTCAGGAAGGCTCCCGCCTGGCAAGGCTCCCGCCTGGCAAGGCTCCCGCCTGGCAAGGCTCCCGCCTTGGCGGCCGGAAAGGAGCAGGGCTGCCGCGTCTTCGATGCGGTGGCCCTGCTCCTTTCCTGGTACCCCCCTCCCCAGGCCTGGTCCCTGGGTCATCGCCGGGAAAGGAGCAGGGCCGCCACATCTTCGCAGCCAGTCTAGGGCGGGCCACTTGACCCCTGAGTGGCACTCGGAGGGGCCAATAAGCGACCCTTCCGAATTTTTATCATGGACAGGCCCCACCCATTTCTCCTCCCACTTAGCCCTTAGAGCTTTATTTATTCCGCTCCCGCGGAGCGGTTTACAGATAAGGAAGGTAAAGTCACTGTGTGAATGGTTCAGGAGATGTGAGATCTGCTATTGCAAAAAAAAGCCGGGAAAAGGACAGGAAAATATCAGGTATTTCTGCAAAAAAGGGATACAAAGTGTGTTGCATACTGAACATTTCTAGAGGCTCCACCCATCAAAGCAAGTGGCTTCTAAAGTTACTGGTGAGGTTGCTGCTGCAAGCAAAAGCATTCTTCCTTCCACCACAAGAGCTGGTTGCTCTGACTTCCGGCCTTGCTTGCTTCTGCCTCCTCCCTTCTTCACTCCGGCTAGGAGTCTTCTAATACATCTGTGATTGCAGGAGCCTGTGAGTGGCCCCTTGAGTACTCTCTTAGCAGGGAAGCTTGTGGCCTTCCCCTTCTCACATCTTCCTCCAGCCAAGTTCCCCTCCCTCTGGCTGCCATTCTACTTCTCATGATTGAGGCTTCGCTGGCAAGCAGTGATGTGTACGTGCACCCCGCATAGAATTTGAGGCCAACTTAATGGCATATCCTCTGTCCCAGGTGGAAGGCTGCCCTCTTTCACTCTTTCTGTCTACTTGCTCTTTTTTGGAGCCCCCAATTTTTAACGTATTAAAAACATATGAGCAGGTGCATATTTATACTTCAAGGGACTGTGTTTATTAAGACATAAATGCCATAGTATTCAATGTACTTTAGGATTGCAAATTACAATTCTACCATCTGGTAAGCCAGATACACAATCCATTGTTTTTAATTGTTCCTATCCTGTGTATCTAGCCCAGTGCTTCTGAGAACTGTGGTGGATTTGGAGCTGGGGGGGAGGGGCAGAGGTTTCTCTTTTTTGAGATGATCAGATTGAAAATCCAGAGCAAATAGCAGCTAGAGTGGAATGGGAATGGGAGGAGTTGGGCCCCTAAAATTATACTACTCATATTTTTATTTGTTCAAGGATAACATTGAAACTCTGCTACTGCTGCTCTGCTAAATACCCTGTAACATGTCTGTTTCAAAGAAATGAAAAATTGCTGATGACTACTGAGTAATAATTTGTTTTAAACAAGGATAAAGCAGATTGCCTGATATGTCTTGAAACTCTCTCAGTATTAAAGGAGTACTTTGAATCAATATATCAAGGAGACTGCGAGTGAGCAGGATAAACTCTCTTAAAAATCAGTGTTTTTGCAGCAAAATAGATTTAGAAAGCATGTTGGAGAGAACCTGTCTACTGTGAGGGCCAGCTATCATATTGCTAAATGTATTGCTGAGAGTGGTAGACCATTCTCTGATGGTGAATTTGTTAAAAAGTGCATGGTTAAAGTAATGGAGGAAATGTGTCCTGAGAAGGTATCTTGTATTAGTTATGTCAGTTTATCTGCATCTACAATCACCAGGCAAGTTGAAGAACTTGACAACATAGTTTTGAGTCAAAATGTTTTGAGGGGGTTTTTTTGGCATTAGATGAGAGCAATGACATTATAGACACTGCTCAAGTACTAATTTTTATCAGGGGGATAGGTTCCAACTTCGGAATTACAGAAGAGTTGTGTGCACTGCAGATTTTGAAAGGCACCACAATTGCAGAAAAGATATTCTTGTAAGTGTATAAATTAGTAGAAAATCTTGGTCTGAGTTGGGATAAATTGAAAAGCATCACAACTGACGGTGCAAGAAATATGGTGGGAAGTAAAATTGGTGCAGTTGCAAAAATGAATGGAGAGATATTGAAATTAAACAGTACACCTCATGCAATTTCACTGCATCATCCATCAGCAAGCCTTGTATAGTAAGGTTCTTCAGTGGGAAAGCGTGATGTGTATTATTGTATCCAACATTAATTACATCAGGCATCATGACCTTCCTCATCATCAGTTTCAAAATTTTCTCTCAGAGATAGATGCAGAATATTGTATTGTACCATGCAGAAGTCAGGTGGCTTAGCAGAGGCAAAGTCCTCAAAAAAAAAATTCAGTCTTCATCATGAAATGGATATCTTACTTAAGGAGAAAGGAAAAAGGTCAAGAAGCATTTTCTGACCCTGAATGGATTTTTGATTTGGTTTCCTTAGCGGATATCATAGAGCATCTGAACATATTAAATCTTAGGTTGCAGGTGAAAGGAAAGCTTTATGGTGTATACTAAATTGAAAGCTTTTGAAGCAAAATTAAACATTTTTGTGAAGCAAATTAGTGAAGGTAACTTTTCAAACTTCACATGCTGCAGTGGACTAAAATTTGAAAAGGATGGGAACTTAAAATTCAGTGTTGGAAGACACATCAAAGCACTGAACCTATTGCAGGTGTAATTTCAGAATAAATTTACTGATTGCCATAAGCCTGGAAAGGAAATAAGAATGTTTCAGAATCCATTTGAAATAGGATCAAAAGATGCAAGTAACCTTTTTCAGATGGAACTAATTGATTTGAAAACAGTGATCATCTTGGAGACATTTACAAAGACAAATGTCTGTAAGATTTCTATTCTGGTCTACCTGATATACTTATCAACCTAAAGAAATTTGCTGCAGACATGTTAACAGTCTTTGGTACCACATAGATCTGTGAGCAAACCTTTTCCTTCTGTGAAATCAAAGTGTAGGTCAAGGCTTAAAGATGAAAATTTATATGACATTTTAAGTGTGTCTGTCACATGTGGACATCAATGCCTTGGCTAACAGAAAACAGTCACAAAAATCACACTGACTAGGTAAGCACGTGTAGCTAAACAAAAGGCCTCCACAGTAAAATATTGTTCCAAAATAGATTGCATTAAAGTTAACATTTCTTCATTTACCTTTGAATGTTTACTTTTGATCTAAATAAGTAGAGTAATAATTTTGTTACATTCTGGTTTAAGATGTGGCCCTCTTTATGCACTGGGCATGCTGATGCAGCCCCCATGTGCCAAAAGGTTGGGGACCCCTAATCTAGGGTCCCCATTCCCCTACCAGGTGGGTTTTTAGCATGAAGGCAGAGCAGTAGCACTCTGACCCATTATGCACAGCAGCTGCTATGCCAGATGGCCGCCGAGCTGTTGCGACGGGGTGGGATGCCCCGCCCTTTCCCGTGCATGCCCGGGGGTGGGGCTCACCTGGCATATGCAGATGCCCCAGGGTAGCGTGTGAGCTTATCACCGGGGCTGGGAGGCCTGGGACACTGCCCAGCAATGGGGGCGGGGCCCCACTGCACACTGGCCAAGAACGGCATGACACCCTCCCACCATGGCAAGGGCAGGGGGATGCCCTGGCTGGTTCTGCAGCTCCACAGAGATCGCAGGGGTGTGCGGTGTCCCTGCAGGGGTGGGGCCTGGCTGAAAGGCCCGGTGCTGTCAGTTATATACAGCGCCGGCTCGCCCCAGCCCCTACCTGCGTCCACGGTATCTGAGGGACCGTGGAAGATCCCACGTTCCCATAATGTGGGCCTTCTGTGGGCCTGGGCCAGGCTGGGCCACACCTGTGCTGGCGGCAGCATCATGCATAATCAGGGATTTTCCACGATGCCCTGACGCTGCCAGCGCAGGCATTCCGGCCCATGCATAATGGGTCTCTGTGCCACAGTTCCAGACGTGACAGATGCTAGTTTGAGCAGCTGTAAATGACTGACTTGGAAGCTGTACAACATCACGATACCAGCTGTCAGTTATAGTGGTGTGGTGAGCATCTGGTGGCAACCTATGAGTAAGCATGCAGAATGGCCTGGGTTGGACCGAGACCACTGCATGACTGAAGGAGGAATTCCTGCCTCCTCCTTTGTGCTGTTTTCAATGTAAGAAACTGCCTGGAGCCATGTGGAGGGGAGAGATTTGCTCTATTTGGAGTCAGACCCCATATTGGTCTCATCTGAGTATTTCCTTATAAGTTATTACCAGGAACCCACCCCTGTGTGGAGCCAGGTGTGCTGGAATTGGCAAGGCATAAATATAACCAATGAATAAATTTGTGCAGTTTGTAACATCTACATAGAATCTTAATTGCTATCCTAAATAGTACTGGTTTGGGGGTCAGGTAGAAGGTGAAAAGGAAGAACTTGTATTTTTAGTTTTCTTATCTGTAAACCACTCCTGCGGAGCGGTAGAAATATAAAGCCGTAAGGCCAGTGTGGGTGAGGGGGCTGCCAGAAGAGGCTTCTCCGCTTGGAAAGGAACAGGGACGCGGCTGCCCTGCTCCTGTCCCACTGCCAAAGCCGGGACCTGGCTCGGGGGTGGCCGCAAGCCACCCCTTGCCCCCACGATGACGACTCAGCCGCAGGTGTGCTTTCAGGCCCATGGGAAGGAGCCCCCCCGCAGGAAGTGTGGGAGAGGACGGACCTTTGGGAATGGTGGCATAGTGGTTACAGATGAGCTTTCAAGAGCCCTGTCTTCAGATATGTGCAGGGAAAATCAGACTGGAGACTCTTCTTAGGGAGAGATTACATGGCAACCAATTCCCCCCAGTTCTGCGTTATTTCCCTTCTTGTGTGAATTAGGCCACAGATACTGAAATGTCCCCCTGCCCTAATACACATGGCGTAGTCACAGTACACAGGTTCCTTCTTCTCCATTTTTTTCACTGTTGATAAAACGTTATGTGCCCAAACGCTTCTTTCATGGTTGCTCCTTAGAAGAACGGATTTTTGTACCCTATTGCTTACTACCCAAAGGAGTCTCAAAGCGGTTTACAAACATCTTTTCCCTTCATCTCCCCACAATAGTCAACCTGTGAGGGATGTGGGGCTGTGAGAGATCTGAGAGAACTGGGAATGGGCCGCAGTGACCCAGCAGGTCTAAGGTGTCTCAAAGCATTTTCCAATCATCTTCCCTTTCTCTCCCCATAGCAGACTCCCCATGAGGGAGATGGGGTAAAAAGCCTCACAGGAAAGCTGCCAACCCTAAGAGGAAGACTGTCTGTGTAGAGCAGTCTTGGCCTTAGTAAGGTTTTTTATATTGTTTTTTTTATTTGCCAGACCAAGGCTGAAAAATAACCACAGTTCCCATGTTTCTCCAGCCATTTACTTGTTAACTATTTACAGTTTCAGGCTATAAAAATTTATATAGATCTTCCTGCACTTTCCGGACTCACAGGACTGATGGTGGTCTGCCTGTCTGCGCCCCAGAATACAAACAGTTGCTGGTAAGGGCTGGCCATAGCCCATAGCCCAGGAGGGACACTCCTGCACCACTCCCTACCAACTGCAGGCAAAAATGGCTCCTTTGAAGGCTGGACTCTGAGGCATTGTACGATTTTGAAGTCCCACCTCCAAACCTCCAGGAATATTTCCAACCCAGGGGTAGCCAACCTCCAGGTGGGACCTGGAGAGCTCCTGGAATTACAGCTCACCTGCAGAGTATAAAGATCAGCTCCCCAGGCAGAAAGGGCTACTTTGGAGAGGGTTGTGGTAGAGAAGAACCATTTAAGGCCTCCCGCACAGGTTGTTGTTGTTGAAGTGAAAGACTTGAGGCCTACTGCACAGGGTTGTTGTGCAGATGAAACAGGAGACAAAAAAACAGTTTCATCTGCAGAATAACGCTGTGCAGTGGCCTCAAATCTGCAGAGTTGCAAAGAAGAAAGACACATGGCTTGGCCAGAGCAGTACTTTAAGTGAGAAGGGGCTTTTCTGTGGCCTCCCTGTCAGCCAACTGTTTGGCAGAAGGGGAAAGCCCCCCCCTCAAAAGGAAGGCCCTCAGGCTCCCCTGCGTTGCTCTTGGAAAGGCCTCCCTCCCCTCGGTCAGGGCCTGTCAGAGGCTCCTTCGCAGCATGCCTGAAGGGGGGGGGGGAGGGAGAGCACTCTGCAGCCTCCTGCCAGCTCTGTCAGGGCTCTGAGGCCATTTGCAGTTGGACATGGCAGTTAGGACAGCCTTGGGGCGAAAAGGGCTGGCACAGCCTGTGTTCCCATACCCCTTGGCAGCCCTGCTGACCTCCTCTCCCTGCGGTGGTCAGGAGCAGACTGGCAGCCATGTCTCCAGATTGCCCTGGCTGGGCTGGCTGGGTGGGTGGGAGAGCCGGGACTGGATGGAACTCTGGTCTGTCCTGATACCGTTCACTGAGCGGATATAATACTGCTCAGTGCAGCATGGAACATATTGAAAGAGACAATGTGGCTCTGGGAAAGAAGGGAAAGAACTTGGAGGCACAGGTTGTGTTTTTGTCAGGTCTTCCTCTTAATGGCCATGGTTTAGGAAGGGAAAGGAAAATAATTTTGACGTAAACTGCCATGAGCCAGCTGGTTGGGGAGTGGCAGTTAATAATAACAAAAACAAGAGTAACAATAACGATAATACCAACAGTACCAACAGCAATAACAGTAATGAGAACCATAATAATACCAATAACAACAATACCAATAGTAACAACTAGAACAATAACAATAAGAACAATAACTGTAGATAGGAACTCTGCAGATTTACAGGAAATGGCAGGGGAACCATATGCAAGGAACCATTAATTTACAGGTAATTTTTAAATATGTAAAGGTTATGTAATTAATAGCAATAATAATAATAGTAATAATAGTAATATAATGTATTTTCATCTTTTCTGGACACTTCTTTCTTCCTTTTGCCCTCCTTAATTCTGCGTCTCTTTAAGTGTTCTTTAAAGATATTATAGGAGAAGGAAAATCTGATTCTGAGGGCCTGGAGTGGATCAAAGGGATAGAAAGATTAAGAAAGGTTTATTGACAATTTTACACCGACAGAGCCCTCCCAAATGCAAATCTATTGTGCATTTGGGCATATTTGCAATTGAGACTTTCAGAATATTTATGGCAGTCAACATCTGTAGAGAAAAGATTATAATACGCTCCTGTGAGGAGAACCCGTAGGCTTCATCAGGGGTGCTGCCATGCCTGGTATAGTCAAAAATAACACACTAAAGAAGCAATGTGTTTCACCGCCATCTCATACGCCCTCATAAGGTGCGATAAGATGTTCTTGTAGCCTCATCACGAGTCTTCCGCCACACTCGCTCCAGTTGTCTCACTTCCCTTTTCTTCTCCCGGAGCACCCCCGTGTACCAGGGGGCCCGTTTGAGTTGAGGACAGAGAGGACGTTTAGGGATGATCTAATCTATGGCGGCCATCAGGCGGGACTGCCAGTCCCGCACCATGGCCACAAGTGAGTCGCCAGGAGGCATCAGGTCACACAGAGCATTCTGGAAACCGAGTGGATCCATGAGTCTCCGCGGGTGGGCAAAAATACGCCCGCCGCCCACCTGGGGAGGGGGCGGAATCTCGAGCTGGGCCCGCAACACATAGTGGTCTGACCACGGCACAGCCAAAGCTGTATCCAGATCCACCTCTATCCCGGCGCCAAAAATCAAGTTGAGCGTGTGGCCGGTGTAATGGGTGGGCCCAGCAACAAATTGCGAAAGCCCCAGAGTCGCCATGGATGACACCAGGTCCTTGCCAAGTCCTGAAGAAAGCGCGTCCGCATGGACGTTGAAGTCTCCCAGGATTAGAAGCCTGGGGAACTGCAACGCCCAGGCGGCCGCCTCCAGCAGGTGGGGCAGGGCATCTGGCGGGGTGTTGGGCAGGCGATATACCAGCCAGATAGCCAAGCTCTCGACCGAGCCCAACTCAATACCGACACACTCCACCCCACTGATTTCCGGCCCCGGGAGAGCCCTGTAGGAAAAAGCCTCCCAGACCAAGATTGCCACCCCCCCTCCTCTCTTGTGGGTCCGGGATTGGTGAAGAACGGAGTAACCTGCTAGGGCCAGTTCTCTCAAGGCCACCTCCTCTCCATCTCTCAGCCAGGTCTCCGTTGTGCAAGCAAGGTCAGCCTTCGACTCCGCAAAGAAGTGTTGCAGAGTCGCAGCCTTGGTCTTGATCGACCTTGCATTGCACAAGACCAATGTCGGACCCACTTTCCCCTTAGCCTCCACCCTCACATCCCTGGGGATGGGACGGAGGTTAGAAGGGAATTGAGCACACCCAGAGTGCCGGTTGTGTTTCCACGGCCGGGCCCTATACGGGACACCAGTGCTCCCAACCCTTCTCTTGTCCAACCTCCTCCCCCAGCCATAGCGCCCCTGGCCCATGATCGTCGGGATCCCGGCCCCTCTATATGCTCCCCCCCTGACCAGAACTCCCCCTCCATAATTCCTCCCACCTACCCCCCCAAGAGAGGGCACTAATACACCTAAGCTAGGTCCTTCTCCCTACAACTACATCCCACCCTAGCCCGCCCAGCCCACTTACACTATCACCCGCCCAACCCCACCTCCCCCCACCCACCAATTCTAGCAGCTAGTGAGAGGGGTCTGATCGCAGGGCTAGATCCCGCCTATCTCAGGGGTTCTCTCTGTCCTCCAGCCGATCCTCTCTACTTAACTGACCTAACCTAATCTCAAGCCTCTCTTGGTGAAGATCTCAAAAATCATCCTTCCATCCACAGCAAGTCAGTATTGACAGCAATAAGAAAGGAGCAGGTCCAAATGATGTTCTGGCCAGAGCTACTGGGTGGAAACCAAGAGGGCAAAGCTAAACCCAGAGATGAAGCTCTTGGAGATATTCCGGTGGCAGTCTGGGGACCAAATTCTCCTCTCCTCCAGTCTTGGCTTCGCTCTTAAAGTGAAAGCACCAAAGGCTTTCCCGTCTTCCAGGTCACACTTAAACCGGTGAGGGATCTCCTTAACGACCGCACAGGGCCCTGGGCAAGCAGAACTCCGCCAGGGAGCCTCCTCCCGTTCCCGCGCTGGTCCAAAGACTGAGGCACGACCCCCGACTCTTACAGCAGGCTCCCCAGACTCCAAAATGCTCCGCCGCCGCCTCATTCTGCCGCTGCGCCAGCTAGGAACCAAGCCGGAGCCCAGAGAGACCTGCCGCAAGTAGTTCTTTCGTCGTGTTACCCTCCTCTCCCAGCAAGCGCCGATTTTCCTCTTCTCCCCCGCTGCAGCTGGATGGGGGGGGGATACTCTGAGTGCTCCAAGTTAGGGAAAGGGGCGCGCAGCCCAACAGGCAGAGAGAAGATCTTTTGCAGGGCCCCGTACCATCCTGGGACCCTGTGCTGCAGTCTGGCACTAGCTCGAATCGCCCCCCAAGGCTCGCATCGGTCCCCTTTCCCCAGCACAGCTGACTCACGCTGGGGTGGCCTCTGACGCGAGCTCGGTGATGTAATTGGTGTGCTAGACTGCTGTTATCTCCTTCTTTGCGCCACTGCCTCCTTGACGTTGCTGCCAAGCCAACTCCGCGAAAGGGAAAAGGGGGGGAAACTAACCCCAGTCCCCAAAAAATTGCCAGGGGGAGAGTGCCTGGTAGTTTCCAGGCACTCATAACCAGTGGTGCTGGGTGGAGCTCTAAACTCCTGCGTCCGGCACGGCCGCCATGTTTTCCAATCTGGTGGTGAGCTAATTTCCAAAATACAGAGATCAGTTTCCCTGGAGAAAATGGATGTTTTGGAGGGTGGACTCTCTGGCAATGTAGACCACTGAGGTCCCTGTACTCCACAAGTACAGGGAATTTCCGAAGCTGGATCAGGAATCCTACCCCCTCCCAGTCCTCACTAATGTCCAGGTGGGTCCTGGCTGATCAACTGAAGGGAGGGGGGAGGGTTGCCAGATCCAAGTTATGAAACTCCTGGGGAGGACAAGGATCTTCATGGGGTGTAATGCCATATAGTCTACCCTCCAAAACATCCATTTGCTCCAGAGGTCTCTGTAGACTGGAGTAGTAATTCTAAGGGATCCTCAAGTCCCACCTGGAGGCCGCCATCTCTATCTGAAAATGTGCGCCAAATGCTACATGATATCTCGGTCTGTGATACAAACAAAGGGATAAAAGAGAAATGGTAGGCCTAATCCAAGAACTTGGAAATACACATATAAGATCACATTCTACTTTCTGTAGATAATTGGCATATATTGGTAAAAATGTCAAACAGATGACAAATGTAGAGTGTTTCAGGTAACCAAAAGACAAGCAAATATACAAAATTTGAACAACCAAATTATTGGAAAAACCAACGAGAGTAACCATTTAGTATTTCCTCTAAACCAGCCTTTACTAGTCAGACATTGATTGTTTCAAAGATTGTGTTTTCTTTATTTTTTCTTTCTTTATAAAAGCATCCTCATATTTTGAATAAACTTCCAACTTGATTTGAATAATTTGTTTTGTTTCCCAGGGAGACATATTTCAGTGGGACACTAGTGTCCCAAACACAGACAGCTGCGGAGCATGCAGCAACACACTGTTGGTGGCCCGGAATAGCCACCGTGCAGAATTGGCCTGATAGAACCTTCACCTTCCTGAGGCTCAAAGAGAAATAAAGTGGGTGTTGCAGTTACCCAATTCCTGATTTTCTCCCAGGAAATAGAGCATAATCAAAGGAAAGTAGCAAAATGTTGCATTCCTTTGCTAAGTGCCTCATGGAAAGTAATATCCTCATGTCTTTTTTTAATGCAATTTTTAATGTTTTTTGGTTATAGGATACAATAGAGAAAACAAGAATAAAAGAAAAAGAACTTGTAGTTATATTACTCGGAATATTGTTACATTATTATTTTATCTCATCTATAACCATTTTAAATGTCATCAACTAATCATTAGACCCTTTTTATTATTGTTGTTGTTATGTGCGAAGTCGTGTCCGACCCATCGCGACCCCATGGACAATGATCCTCCAGGCCTTCCTGTCCTCTACCATTCCCCGGAGTCCATTTAAGTTTGCACCTACTGCTTCAGTGACTCCATCCATCCACCTCATTCTCTGTCGTCCCCTTCTTCTTTTGCCCTCGATCTCTCCCAGCATTAGGCTCTTCTTTATTATTATATAAACTCAAAAACCTACAATCTTCAAATCTACAGATTTTCAAACTATTTCCCCCTAACAAAAGAAAAATCAGCAAAAAAATTCCAGTATATCATAGTAGATGTTAAATTTTCTCTAACCAAAATAATAATTTCAATGAGATCTAAGAACTACAAACTTCACAAACTTAAATAATTTTCTCAGAACCATTATTACCGATCACCATAAAATACCATGTCTGTTTTCCAATTAATTATCCTTTGAAGGCCAACCAAATGTTCTCACTTTCTCTCTTTTTCAATGGCGGTTTAAATCCATTTATATCCCACATCCAAAATGTTCATATTCAGAGTAGAGACAAAATCTCTTTTCCCATTCTTATTGCTTTTCCATTTATCTTTCTTTGAAGCTGGCATATGTTGCCAACATGTGATGGTTGTGGGACTTCTAAAACTTCCCATGCTGTTTTATATCTTACAATGAATTCATTCGCTTGGGAGAATTAATTAAGTTTGAATCTCTATTCTTGGAATGCAAAGATGACTCCTAATTTCTCCCATTGAAATATGATTCTGTTTGAGTTTATCAGGAAGACATTTTTTTCTTTCCCTCAAAATTATCACTTCTTTACTATCAATCTTAAGTTTTGTCTTGGAAAATTGTTGTAGGATTCTGTCTCTAGAAGATTTCTTCACAAAGTAGACCAAACTATCCCTTGGAGTGTTCTTCATTGTTGCATAACTAGAATTTTCTCTGTGGACAGAATCCACTTCTATTTGCATATCTTTTTTTGGAAGTTAAGGAGATCTGCAAGTGCCTGAAACATGCTTTGTCATTGTTTGTCTTTGTTCTCCCTTTATACCTGTAATATTTCTTCGTCTCAGGAAATGTTCCTTATGTTTAAGCTCCAAAAGAGCCAAGTTGTTCAGGCTTGATTCAAACTGTATGTTGGCCTCCACCATCTTTATTTATACTATTCATTTTTTATCTTTTAATCAGTTTAATTTCCTCTAAAAATTATTTATAGAGCTCTCCAGTTTCTTAATATTGTCTTTGACTTTAAGTTGAATATTTTTAAAAGATTCTTCTAAACACTGGAGATTATTATTTATTATTAATTGAATACGAGTATCCAATTTACCAGTCAGTCCTAGAGGAGATAAGCCCTGACTGCTCTTTAGAAGGGCAGATCCTGAAGATGAAACTCAAATACTTGGGCCACCTCTTCAGAAAGAAGGACTCCCTGGAGAAGAGCAAAATGCTGGGGGCAAAAGAAAAAGGGGACGACAGAGGTGGCTAGATGGAGTCACTGAAGCAGTCGGTGCAAACTTAAATGGACTCCGGGGAATGGTAGAGGACAGGAAGGCCTGGAGGATCATTGTCCATTGGGTCGTGATGGGCCGGCCACGACTTTGTAACTAACAACAACAACAAATCCAATATACATAGTAGCTGATCCAATTTCTGGTCCATTTCTATCAAAAAATTCTGAAATGTGTCCATACTTGGTTTTTCAGATGTTTTGGAAAGTATCTTTTTCTCCATCTGTAATACCTTCAGCTGCTACTGAGTATGTGAGTAAACAGAATTATTTAGCTCAGCGGCTGCCTGCCAATGAAAAGCAATATATTTTTGTTTACATTCCAAAATATGTAACAGTGACTTGTGACAGGGTAGTTTTCCCAGTCTCCAATTAAAATTACTTTAAACTTTGCTAATGAGAATAATTATCCTTCCAAATATTTTAATTTTTTAAGCAAAAGACAACTAATCTTTTTTAGTTAATATACAAAGGAAAACTGTCTGCTTCTCACATTTCGTGATTTTTTCACACAGCAGTTGATGATAGAATCAGAGTTGGAAGGGGCCATACAAGCCATCTAGTCCAATTCCCTGCATAACGCAGGATCAGCCCAAAGCATCCAAGAAAAGTGTGTATCCAACCTTTGCTTGAAGACTGCCAGTGAGGGGGAGCTCACCACCTCCTTAGGCAGCTTATTCCACTGCTGAACTACTCTGTGTCAAGCGCTGACAAAACTCACAACAAAACTTCTATGGAAAGAAAGCTTTAATGGTGGATGAGGTGGAGGAGGTGGGGACCCTAGGGGGAAGTGACCATGTCCTCATAGAATTCCTTTTGAGATGGGGAGCCAAGGAAGCTTGTAGCCAGACGCGGATGTTGGATTTTCATAGGGCAAACTTTGAGTTTATTAAACTCATGATGAGTGTCATACCATGGACGAGAATGCTGGAAGGGAAGGGAGCATGTGAAGGGTGGGCGCTACTCAAACAAGAGCTATTGCATGCTCAATCAATGACTATCCCAGAAAGACAAAAACACTGCAGGAGCTCTAAAAAGCCTATTTGGATGAACAGAGAACTTCAAGAGGAACTAAGAAAGAAAAGGAAAATGTTCAGGAAATGGAGGGAAGGACAGAGCTCTAAAGAAGAGTACCTACAGGTTACTAGGCACTGTAGATCAATCATGAGAAAGGCCAAAGCTGAGAGTGAGCTAAGATTGCCCAGGGAAGCCCGCAGTAACAAGAAAAGATTTTTCAGTTATGTGAGGAGCAAACGTAAAGTAAAGGAGGCAATAGGCCCACTGCTGGGTGCGGATGAACAAACTCTTAACGGAAGATGCAGAGAAAGCAGAAAGGCTTATTTTACATCTGTTTTTTCCCACAGGTCAAAGTGTTTAGGCACATCTAGAGATGGCCGTAGCCAAAGTGTCTGGGTGGCAGGTTAACATGGTTAGAGAGGTTGTCAAGAGGCATTTAGCTGCACTGGATGAGTTCAAATCCCCTGGTCCGGATGAAATGCACCCGAGAGTGCTCAAAGAACTTTCCAGAGAACTTGCACAGCCCTTGTCCATCATCTTCGGGACCTCTTTAAGGACTGGAGATGACCCAGAGGACTGGAAGAGAGCAAACGTTATTCCGATCTTCAAAAAAGGGAGGAAGGATGACCTGGAAAACTACAGACCAGTGAGTCTGACCTCTGTTGTGGGGAAGATAATGGAGCAGATATTAAAGGGAGCGATCTGCAGACATCTGGAGGACAATTTAGTGATCCAAGGAAGTCAGCATGGATTTGTCTCCAACAGGTCCTGCCAGACCAACCTGGTTTCCTTTTTTGACCAAGTAACAGGCTTGCTGGATCGGGGAAATTCGGTTGATGTCATTTACTTGGAATTAGTAACGCTTTTGATAAGGTTCCCCATGATGTTCTGATGGATAAGTTGAAGGACTGCAATCTGGATTTTCAGATAGTTAAGTGGATAGGGAATTGGTTAGAGAACCGCACTCAAAGAGTTGTTGTCAATGGTATTTCACCAGACTGGAGGAAGGTGAGTAGCGGGGTACCTCAGGGCTCGGTGCTCGGCCCGGTACTTTTTAACATATTTATTAATGATCTAGATGAGGGGGTGGAGGGACTACTCATCAAGTTTGCAGATGACACCAAATTGGGAGGACTGGCAAATACTCCGGAAGATAGAGACAGAGTTCAACGAGATCTGAACACAATGGAAAAATGGGCAAATCAGAACAAGATGCCATTTAATAAAGATAAGTGTAAAGTTCTGCATCTGGGTCAGAAAAATAAAAAGCATGCCTACTGGATGGAGGATACGCTTCTAGATATCACTGTGTGTGAACGAGACCTTGGGGTACTTGCGGATTTTAAACTAAACATGAGCAGGCAGTGTGATGCAGCGGTAAAAAAGGCAAATGCCATTTTGGGCTGTATCAACAGGGGCATCACATCAAAATCACAAATGTCATAGTCCCATTGTATACGGCACTGGTCAGACCACACCTGGAGTACTATGTGCAGTTCTGGAGGCCTCACTTCAAGAAGGACGTAGATAAAATTGAAAGGGTACAGAGGAGAGCGCCGAAGATGATCTGAGGCCAAGGGACCAAGCCCTATGAAGATAGGTTGAGGGACAACGATATAGTACAACGATATAGGCTAGATATCAGGAAAAAATTTCACAGTCAGAGTAGTTCAGCAGTGGAATAGGCTGCCTAAGGAGGTGTTGAGCTCCCCCTCACTGGCAGTCTTCAAGCAAAGTTTGAATACGCACTTTTCTTGGATGCTTTAGGATGCTTAGGGCTAATCCTGCGTTGAGCAGGGGGTTGGACTAGATGGCCTGTATGGCCCCTTCCAACTCTATGTTTCTATGATTCTATGTGATTTCCCAAGTAGGCACTGCTGTCAAATCCACCCCATAGATAGCTTTGAAAGGGGAAACCCCTGTGGATGCATGCACCCCATTGTTATAGGCAAACTTGGCCAGCGGGATTAAAGAGACCCAATCATTTTGCTGGTGGTTGATGAAACAGCGGAGATACTGTTCCAAAATCTGGTTCACCCTTTCCGTCTGCCCATGTGTCTCGGGGTGGTAGCCTGATGTGAGCGCTTGCTCCACACCCAGGAGCTTCAACAGCTCCCGCCAGAACTTGGCAACAAACTGCAGGCCCCGATCCGTGAGCAGTCTACTAGGGATCCCGTGCAGTCGATATACGTGGGTGACAAACAGAGAAGTAAGCTTCACCGCTGAGGGCATCCCTGCGCAATGGACAAAGTGAGCTTGTTTCGACTGTGAAAAATGTTTTCCTGATATCTAGCTTATATCGTTGTACTTGTAGTTTAAACCCATTACAGCTCGTCCTTTCCTCTGCAGCCAATGGGAACAGCATCCTGCCCTCCTCCAAATGACAACCTTTCAAATACTTAAAGAGGGCTATCATGTCCCCTCTCAACCTCCTTTTCTCCAGGCTGAACATTCCCAAGTCCCTCAACCTATCTTCATAGGGCTTGGTCCTTTGGCCACAGATCATCCTCATTGCTCTCCTCTGTACCCTTTCAATTTTATCTACATCCTTGAAGTGAGGCCTGTATGGCCCCTTCCAACTCTATGATTCTATGATTTTATGATTCTATAATGACTATCCCAGAAAGAGTGATGGGAGACAACGACACCTGAAGTGTGTTGTAAAGGGCCGGGAGGGATGAAGTAAAGGGCCGGGGGGGGGCGTCCTTTGCGGCCCACCTCCAATTAGTCTACGGACCACATGTGGTCCGCAGCCCACAGGTTGGGGATCGCTACTCTAACCAATTCCCTATCCACCTAACTATCTGAAAATCCAGATTGCAGTCCTTCGATTTATCCATCAGAACATTATGGGGAACCTTATAAAAATCTTTACTAAAATCCAAGTAAACAACATCTACCAAATTGATTGAGCATGCAATGGCTCTTGTTTGAGTCGTGCCCACCCTTCACATGCTCCCTTCCCTTCCAGCATTCTCGTCCATGGTATGACACTCATCATGTCTCTGTGTTTATTAATGTTTGCCCTACAAAAATCCAACGTCCGCGTCTGGCTACAAGCTTCCTTACCCCCCCCCCCCATCTCAAAAGGAATAGCTTCCACTGTCAGATTTTTGGCGGCAGGAACTTCAAAGACCTCTTAACAGCAAAGTAGAAGAAGGCTCTTCAGTTTTGCTGTTACCAGGAAAAATAAACAATTGAAAACCCTTCAGATATGCAGGATTGCATTCTGCAGGCATTGCCCTGAGTGGGTGGAGTCCCAGTTCTTTGACAGGTGGTCATTTCCTGAGGAACTGCATGACAAACAACCAGCTAAAGAACTGGAAAATCCTTGAAGAAAATAGGCAACACTTTTGGATCTGAAGAGATTTGTGGGTGTTTGCTGGTTTTCATTAACCTGATCGAGCTTCACAAGGAAGGTAAATTAAACAATCTAGCATTATTTTCTTTCATTCTGCAAAGTGCTATTTAATGTGTGTAGCAAAATCCTGAATTCCTTAATAATGAATTTATCCCTCAGTTCAGGCCTTTTACATTCATGGGGTGTCTGAATAGATTTTATTTCACTTAGGACTGGGTGTTTACAGAGAACTTTATTCTGCTGCAACTAACAAACATTAAGTGCTGTCATGTCCCAGCTGACTTACAGCAAACACTCAAATGGACTTCTCAAGGCAAGAGGTCCACAGAGACCCATTATGCGTGGGGCGGGATGCACAGGCTGGAGGCGACAGGGCTGTGGGGGTAATCTCTGATTATGCCCGATGTCGCTGCCATCCCAGGCACTGCCCAGCCCTGGTCTGACTCAGGCCCTCAGATGGCCTGTGGTGAGGGAATGTGGAGTCTTCCGAGTTCCCTGAAATGCCGTGGGTGCCTTTGGGGCTAGGTCGGACCAGCACTGTGCATAATCAGACCTATGGTGTCCCTGCAAGGACACCACACACCCCTATCACCTTTGTGGAGCCACGAAGCTGGCCTGACGTTCTCCCACCCCCATCTTGGTGGGCTTGCCACTCCCTGCCATTGTTTGGTGGGGGCCCTGTGCCCCCTGCTCCTGCCCACTGCCGCCACCGCCAGGCAGCGCACGACTTCCCAGCCCCGGTGTAGCCATTCCCTCCCCTGTGCATACGTGGTGAGTGGCGGGGCATCCCTCCCTGGCATCAGGACTCGGCAATAGTCCAGCGTGGCTGCTGCCATGCATTATGGGTCAGAGAGGCCTTACAGTGAGGCCTTCCTCTGCATAGCAGCCCTGGTCATCCATCCAAGTCCTACTAACCATGACCAACCCTGTCTAGTGTTCAAGTTCTGATAAGCTTGGATTAGTCAAGACTACTTAGGCTGCATATTCTGCAGAAGTAGTTTTAAATTAATTATCGGTATTATTTTTTAACATCATTAACATCTCCCCCCATTCTAATGGGGGATTCAGTTAATTCTACAATAACACTGAATTCACCTTTTTTCTCTCATATGGTATTTCAGGGTGACTATAAAAACATTTCTTTATCTTCTGCCACACACAATATCCAGGAGGTCTTGGAGCAGTAGATGTTCATTCATTTTAGAAATGTAGCGTATACATAATTTTACCTCGTACTTGTTTAGTCAACACTGCCTTCCATGCTGAAAACTGACCTTCATTTCTCTCACAGGACATGGTTATAAATCTATTTCATTTTTATATGGTTGATTGAATTCCACATTATTGCTTCTTCTATGATATGATTTCAGCCTGTGCATCTGTCCATGGCACAGGGGCCAAAGTCCTTGTTGGTGACAGTAAAAAGAACATTAACCCATACAAATGTGGCCACAAAGAAGGTCCTTTGAAGGTCATACAAAATAAAATATGTCTGTGGAGCAGAATTTAATTCTTTTCACGGCTGGACATTTTCATAGAACGTACTTTTTAGGTTATTAGAACAGATAAAAGGAACTAGAGAAAAGCTTTCCCCCCTCTTCATAGAACCATAGAATCATAGAGTGGGAAGGGGCCATACAGGCCATCTAGTCCAACCCCCTGCTCAATGCAGGATCAGCCCTAAGCATCCTAAAGCATCCAAGAAAAGTGTGTGTCCAACCTTTGCTTGAAGACTGCCAGTGAGGGGGAGCTCACCACCTCCTTAGGCAGCATATTCCACTGCTGAACATAAAGCCGGTGAAGTTCAGTAAGTAGAATCTAGACTGGGGAGAAAGGGGGTATGAAATGTTAAGAAGCCCTGGTCAAGTTCTCCATCAGCCTAACGTATTACACTGTTATTCTTTCCACAGTTATTTTTCTCCTCCTCCTGTATGGATGCAGCAAAAACAGACCCCTTCTCTCTCATCTCTCTGCCTATGTTCCTTGTGGGTTGAAGTTCACTTCCTGCAGTTGCCACAAAGATGTTCCCCCAGGCACAGAAGACATGTAGGGGGTGGAGCAAAGCCTTTCCCTAGCTTGTGTCTTAGTCCATTCAGCTAGGAGTGGAAAGGCTGCAGTCCCCTCTGGAGGTCCCACGGACCCCCAGGATAAGGTGACCAGATATTCCGCTTTTGGCGGGACAGTCCCGCATTTGGGGGCATTTCCCCCATGTCCCGCAGCATTTTCCTGTTGTCCTACGGCATTCCAATAAATTTTTTTTTTTTTTTTGTCGCACGGCAGCCAAGCAGGAAGGCCTGGCTTAGGAGGCCCCCACGCGGGCACCTGGGCTGGGCTGGGCTCTTCCTGGGCCACCACCACCACCGCCACCCTGGGGAAGGGAGGGCCTGCCGCTGCTGCCGCCCTTCTTGAGGCCAGTCAGGGAGGGGGGAGGCAGGTTCCGTGCAGGCGGGGCTGCCGCTGTTGTCGAAAGGCTCCCCCCCGTGTGAGACAGCAAGAGCCGCTGCCGCTGCGCCTGAGGAGGCAGACAAGGAGTCGCCATTGCTGCCAACTGAGGGGGTGCCGCTCGTGCCCGCTGCTTCTCCCCATCCACCGTGTTTTCCCGCCCCCCTCCTCTACCTTCGTTGCTCGCTGGGCCCCGTGTTCTTGGCCAGCCGTGGCCTTGGTGGAGCGGCACTGCCACTTCCTCCTCCGCTTCGTCGTCCAGGGCCAGGCAGTATTATCACCCACACAGCTGAAATGACCCCTGTGAAATGACACAGCTGAAATGGGTGGTGTGTGTGTGTGTGAGGGGGGGGTTACGGCCTAAGCGGGCAGGGTGCTGCTGGGGGGGGAGGAGGGGCGGAGGCACTGCGTCTGCTGACCCCCATCGCGGCGAGGCCTGGTGAGGAAGAAGCACGTGTTTGGGGGGGGGGGGCTGGAGGACGCCTCTGTTCGGGGGGAGGAAACGCCCACTTTGACTCTCACCCAAGAGGCTCTTCCGGCAGCGGTGGTGCGTCCCGCTTTAGGTTCCCTGGGTCTGGTCACTTTACCCCAGGAGTCCGTGGACCCCTGGTTGGGAATCCCTGCACGAGCCGTTGGTAGACTTCTCCTCACAAGGTGTGTGTGTGTGGGGGGGGGGGGGAAGGAATCTCTTTACAACCCTGTGAAAAGCCCAAGCCTTGAAATAAGATGCATTTCTCCACAGCAGCGTGTACTTTGCTAAACTTTTTAACTATTGGTTCCCCCCACCCCTATCTGCATCTGAAATTGGTTAAACATGTTTTTATTGTCTAGGATCTCTTACCTAGATATTGTTTTGAAAATGTTACAAACTGCCCTGGGGGACCATGCCGCTGGTATGGGAGGGGTGTGTGTGTGTGAACAATCAAATACAACTTGGAATTTTATTCTCATTCATGAAAGGAATGCTACATTTTTACACAGGTGCTAATAGGCTTCTTTAAAAACAAAGTATTTAGTCATGGACATTTGTTGCCTCTGTATGGTCATGGCTGAGTCTTACTGAAAGCAATGGGATTCTCACTAATCCAACTAACGTCTTCAGTGGATTTCAATTTTTTGTAGTCACAGCCAATGTAATCACTGCTGAAGCTATTGTATTTAATCGCTGAAGGAATAAAACTGGATTAGTTACATTTTGCCCATTCCCACGTGGGTGAAAAGGCCAGGACAGCACTTGTATGACTGTGGGGCTAATCCCCACTTCCATGCAACATTGGTGCCAGCCTAACCTTGTCCCTGGACTGGCACGCTTTAGGCCCTTTGTTGCCCTGCAGCAAGGGGAACGTGGATATTTCCATGATCCCTTTTCTGTAAGCCTCCAATGAGGCCTATGCAAGTGCAGGCCCATGCAGAAGGGGAATCACAGAATCATAGAGGTGGAAGGTAACTCCAGGGTCATCTAGTCCAGCCCGCTGCACAATGCAAGAACTCACAACTACCCAGCTCCTCCCCCTCCTATGGTGTCCTGGGAGAGACCAAAAATGCCTCTCTTAGCTTGGTGCACTTTGCTGTGACGCAGACCTGACTGGGGCATTTGTTTTGATTTTCACAATGTGGAATTGTGTTCTTATGCAAATGCACTTTTGTGGAATCTTTCAGCCGGAATCTTTCAGCCCCGGCTGCCTCATGTTGAGGCAAAAATCTGGGGCAGATGGGGTACACCGCTGAAAACTATCCCTCATGGGGGGACAGGAAGCAGCGGGGCAAACAGCCCCATCACAAACTCCCACCGTGCAGAAATCTGCATGAAACCTCAATTTCTGTGCAAAATGGCAATGCTATTTCACCCAATCTTTCCTGCTAGTCCTTACTTTAAATCAACTAGCAGGTCTTAGATTTAATAAGGTACAAATAATTTTAGAGGAGAAGAATATTTTTAAAATTGATAAATAAAGCAAAATAAAATAAAATTTTTATGTTATACTGTATTGTCCAGATGATGGTCTGTGGTATTTCAAAGTGGGATCATTACAACAAAATCTGTCTTTTATTTATTTTTATGTATTTACTAGTAATTAAGCGCACTGCGACTAATGCAGCGGGTGCTAGGGCAGGCAGCCCCCGGCAGTCGCACGGAGCGCGGCTGCAGGGGGCTGCCTTGGCTGGCCGCCTGATGCGTGGATTTGTATGATCGCCACTTCCAGAGTTAGCACTCCCTGAATCCTTTATTACCTGACCCTCGTCTCATTATTGCAAGAGAGCAGAAATATTTCTGATTTTAGAGCTGTGGCAAGGGGGAGCAATGCATTTTCAGGTCCTCTCCTGTATTAACCTCAGCTACAAATTTCCAAGCGTTAAGGTGGCTTCTGAATATGTGCATTCAGAACTATATTTATATACGCATTAACATATTTTGATTCAGTCAGAATATCTAATGGCCAAATAAAAATAATACATGATAAGCATCATTTGAGCCTGGGACCCATGAGTCAGGATGCAATTGAGAAATCATGTACTGTGACCTAGGGTTCCCAACCTCCAGGTGAAGCCTGGAGATCCCTTGGAATTACAACAGACCTCCAGACTCCAGGCTCTCGGGAGAAAATGGCTGCTTTGGAGGGTAGCCCACCTTCCCCAAGGTCCCAGCACCAAATCATAGAATCATAGAGTTGGAAGGGGCCAGACAGGCCATCTAGTCCAATCCCCTGCTCAACGCAGGATTAGCCCAGAGCATCCTAAAGCATCCAAGAAAAGTCCAACCTTTGCTTGAAGACTGCCAGTGAGGGGGAGCTCACCACCTCCTTAGGCAGCCTATTCCACTGCTGAACTACTCTGACTGTGAAAAACTTTTTCCTGATATCTAGCCTATATCGTTGTACTTGAAGTTTAAACCCATTACTGCGCGTCCTCTCCTCTGCAGCCAGCAGAAACAGCATCCTGCCCTCCTCCAAGTGACAACCTTTCAAATACTTAAAGAGGGCTATCATGTCCCCTCTCAACCTCCTTTTCTCCAGGCTGAACATTCCCAAGTCCCTCAACCTATCTTCATGGGGCTTGGTCCCTTAGCCCCAGATCATCTTCGTCACTCTCCTCTGTACCCTTTCAATTTTATCTACGTCCTTCTTGAAGTGAGGCCTCCAGAACTGCACACAGTACTCCAGGTGTGGTCTGACCAGTGCCGTATACAATGGGACTATGACATCTTGTGATTTTGATGTGATGCCCCTGTTGATACAGCCCAAAATGGCATTTGCCTTTTTTACTGCTGCATCACACGGCCTGCTCCATTATCTTTCCCACAACAGAGGTCAGACTCACTGGTCTGTAGTTTTCCAGGTCATCTCTCCTCCCTTTTTTGAAGATGGGAATAACGTTTGCTCTCTTCCAGTCCTCCGGGACATCTCCAGTTCTTAAAGAGGTGCCGAAGATGATGGACAAGGGTTGTGCAAGTTCTCCGGAAAGTTCTCTGAGCACTCTCGGGTGCATTTCATACAGCCCAGGGGATTTGAACTCATCCAGTGCAGCTAAATGCCTCTCGACAACCTCCCTGTTCATGTCAATCCGCCACCCAGATACTAGCTCTTGGCTACTGCTATCTCTAGTTGTGCCTAAACTCTTTGACCTGTGGGAAAAAACAGATGTAAAATAGGTGCTGAGCCTTTCTGCTTTCTCTGCATCTTCCGTTAGAGTTTGTCCATCCGCACCCAAGAGTGGGCCTATTGCCTCCTTTACTTTACGTTTGCTCCTCACATAATTGAAAAATCTTCTCTTGTTACTGCGGGCTTCCCTGGCCAATCTTAGCTCACTCTCAGCTTTGGCCTTTCTCATGATTGATCTACAGTGCCTAGTAACCTGTAAATACTCTTCTTTAGAGCTCTGTCCTTCCCTCCATTTACTGAACATTTCCCTTTTCTTTCTTAGTTCCTCTTGAAGTTCTCTGTTCATCCAAATAGGCTTCTTAGAGCTCCTGCAGTGTTTTCCTCTTTCTGGGATAGTCATTGATTGAGCATGCAATAGCTCTTGTTTGAGTAGCGCCCACCCTTCACATGCTCCCTTCCCTTCCAGCATTCTCGTTCGTGGTATGACACTCATCATGTCTCTGAGTTTATTAAAGTTTGCCCTACGAAAATCCAACATCCACGTCTGGCTACAAGCTTCCTTGGCTCCCCATCTCAAAAGGAATTCTATGAGGTCATGGTCACTTCCCCCTAGGGTCCCCAAATCCTTCACCTCATCCACCAACTCTTGCCTTTTGGTCAGTATTAAGTCCAGTATGGCTGAACCTCTTGTGGGTTCATCTACCATTTGATAAATGAAATTGTCAGCCAGGCAGGTCAGAAAGTTGCGTGACTGAGGACGCTTCACAGAGTTTGTTTCCCAGCACACATCTGGGAAATTGAAATCACCCATGATGACAAGGTCCTGACGCTTGGATATTTTCTCAAGCTGCTCACAAAGTGCAGCATCCACATCCTCTCGTTGGTCAGGCGGTCGGTAGCAGACACCAACCACCACACTGTTTGTTTTCCCCTTGCTTATTTTCACCCAGATGCTTTCCACTGTAGATATGCTCTCCTTCACTAGAATTTCCTGACTGGTAAGCCCTTTCCTCACATACAGTGCCACTCCTCCACCTCTTCGATCTATTCTGTTTTTTCTGAACAGTTCATATCCATCCACCATTTCATTCCAGTCATGAGAATCATTCCACCAAGTTTCTGTGATGCCTACTAGATCATATATTTCCATCATCATGAGAAGTTCCAGCTCTTCCTTTTTATTGCCCATGCTTCGGGCATTAGTATAAAGACATCTGAATCCTTTTACTTTTGGTTCCCTATGAGCTGGCCTTGCCAGTTGGGCTGCCTCCGATAGTTTTCCTTCCATACACTCCCTATGTTAATCGTCTCCTTCCCCTAGTGGCTTTAGTTTAAAGCTCTCCTGATGAATCTCCCCAGGTTCCTGCCAAACACATTCTTCCCCAGCTTCGATAAGTGCAGTCCATCAGGTGCTAGTAGGCCTTCCTCAAGAAAGCCTATCCCATGGTCCCAGAAACCAAATCTCTCCTGCCGGCACCAACTACGCAGCCAGTGATTCACCTCCATTATCTTCCTTTATCTTCATGTCCAGTATTGATTCTGCACTTACTTTATTTATTCCGTTGTGGATCCTGCTGAACTCGGGTCTTCCTCTACCCCCCCCCCCCACTGAAACAGAAAAGTGTTCAGCACTCGGTTGGGGAAGCTCAGAAGCGGGGGGGGGGGGGGGCGTACCAAGCACAGCAGGAGCCTCTTTTTTTTTTCTTGAATGGGGGGGAGGAGGGGAGAGGATTAGAGACAGCAGAGGAAGGGGAATAAATCCAAGAAGAAAATCTCTGCTGAGAGAAGTTAGGGAAGCCTTGCAACCTGGGAACGAGGAAGCCTTTGAACTGATGCCCTGGCCAATCATGGCTTTTGTACAGCATTGGAGGCGCGGCGGCAAGTTATTTTGGGGGAAGCAGAGAGTTGCATGCTTACTGGAGGTGATTTTTCAAATATCAAGGGTTATGAGTACCCTGCTTGCTGGGGGGTAAACAGTAATGACTGGGGAAGGCACTGGCAAACCACCCCGTATTGAGTCAGCCATGAAAACGCTAGAGGGCGTCACCCCAAGGGTCAGACATGACTCGGTGCTTGCACAGGGGATACCTTTACCTTTACCTATATCCACTCCAGGATATTGTGGGGGAAAGGTAGGGTCACTCTGGATCAATCATGCTTGTTGCACAGGGAAAATTTAAATCGCCCCAAATCAAAATGGAAATCGCATTCAGTGTAGATGGCAGGGATTGAATCGACCTGGGATTGGAATAAAAACTCTGTGCAGATTCAGCCCAGGAGTTTCCAACCTGGTGGTGGCATAGAGCTGGTCATCTTGTTTTATTTTTGCATAAGGTGTCGAGCAAGCAGCCAGCGCCGCAAAGAATATAATGAAGAAAAGATCCTAATGAAGAGCTGAGATGGAGGTCTGATCTTTATGATTTCCGGAGATGGTATTTCTCCCACTTATGGCTTGCAAATTCCCTCCAACAGGCCTCCTTTTAGCAAATCACAGGTATGACTGTGGTAGACCTCAGTTCTTTGGCAGGCAGCTGTAGAGCCCTGGCATCACACAGGATCCCTGTCCCTGCTGCTGCTGCTGCTGGCTCCCTCTGTGCTCTGCTGACAGCTCAGTCTGCATCCCCTGCGGCAGTTCATCATGACCTTGACCTTTAGGCAGCTCGGTGGACTCCATTAGCCCCCTGCCTGCTAGCCTGCTGCTTTTCTTCGTCCTCTGCCAAGGATGCTGGTGGAGGCCTGGCATGGGCGGATAACGGAGAAAACACATCGGAGAATCAGCTAAGCACGAGGCGATGGAAATGTCTGTGGCCTGCGATCCTGAGCGATCAGGGAGGACTGCCCTTCTCCTCCTTCGGTGCTCTGGGTGGGCCAGGATCAGGCTCCCATGACTCCTTATCACTGAGTTGCTTAGTGCACCTTTGCCCTCCCAAACTGAACCCTCAAGGAGTCTGACACATTTGTTTCAAAACAATTTTTAACAAATCCTGGAAACCAATGCAGGGGGCTTGGGGTGGGTGCAATAGAAAACATTCCCTGCATATGCTGGTGGAATCAGCCCCCAAAGGTTGTCAGCTAGTGGAAGAAATACAAACGGTGAGCCAACTGGGTTGTGTAAGGCAGGGGTAGTCAACCTGTGGTCCTCCAGATGTTCATGGACTACAATTCCCATTGTTTGCTGGCAGGGGCTCATGGGAATTGTAGTCCATGAACATCTGGAGGACCACAGGTTGACTACCCCTGGTGCAAGGTAACCACAGGTGATGTATCTCTGCAGAGGAGAAGGCAAACCCGCCGCCTTCTGAGAGCCTCTGTGGGGGCGGGGGGAGAAGAACCTTTCTGCTAGTGATGCAGGCACTGTGCTAAACTAGCTCCAAGCAAATACAAGTCCCTCATGAAGACAACTGTGGCCAAGGTTCTTGCTCAGACGCCCTTTAAAGTATGGCTCCTACCCAGACGCCATAGGAGGCCACTAGGGCTGCCAACCCTGGGTTGGGAAATATCTGGAGTTTTGGGGGGTGGATCCAGGGGAGGTTTGGTTTGGGGGATGGGAGGGACCTCATCTGAATCTAATGCCACAGAGTCCACCCTCCAAGGCAGCCACTTTCTCCTCCCCAAAGAGAGGAACTCCTCTTTGAAGGCTAGAGATCAATTTACATTTGGAGAGAAGACCAGGCCTTGAGGAAGTAGAGTCTTCCTTCGCCTCCCCAGTGCTTCTCCTGTGTTTTCCCTCCAGTCATCATTAGCACATCATGGAGCTGGTTGAGAAACTGCATGCACAAGGTCTGAAGGAAGAGAGAAGGAATGAAAAAACAGAGGGAGAAAAGGAAAGAGTGTGACCAGCACAAAGAAGAACAAAGCTGGGAACTTGAAAAGGAAGGAGGGGCTGTGACTTGGTGGTAGAGAATCAGCTTGGCAGGCAGAAGGTCGCAGGTTCAATCCCTGGCATCTCCAGTGAAAAGATCGAGTAGTAGGTGATGTGAAAGGCCTCTGCCTGGGACCTCGGAGTGTGCCTGCCAGTCTGAGCACACTACACAATCCTCACTTTGAGGGACCAGACAACTGATTCAGCATAAGAGTATCTGTTTATGCAAGATCTGCAGCATGCACGATTGAACAGAACATGAATATCCGACAGGGGGAATCAGGGGAGGTGTGCATCTAGCATACTTAGGCATTTAGATTAGGAACTTCCTGATACTTTTGCAAGTAGTCTCCTTCTATGTCCTGATTGACTCAACTGAAGATTTCGCCTTTGTGCACACTTCTTCCCTGCTTGCCTCCAGAACAGACTAAAGAAATACAGAAGAGCAGTTAGGTAGGTGGGTAGCACTCCTCCTTCTATACAATGTTGTTTCTCTTCCCAATATAACCACATTATTCTTTTAGCAGCCTGGTGCTCTGCAGTGTTGCTATTTAAACTCTGCCAACATTCAGGTGTTCAGGGAGAATTTGTTGAAGGGGGGCGGAAGGCAGGACAACCGGCCAGGAAATTCCTCGGTGGGTGTCAAGACCCCAGAGGAAACACGCTGGGAACTGCTGCTCCGGACAAAAAAAGGAGCAATTGCATTTTTTACATTTTTATTTTTTGGCTTTGATTTCAAAACATTCAGCTATTGTTCACATGCAGATACTACATTGATTTATTTTCCTTATTGAATTTGTTTCCCAGTCCTCCTCCCTGCAACCATTCGTCCCAGTAGAGAACCTGGGGTCTCAACTTAACAATGTTCCAGAAGGGGGCACTGGGAGGCAATTCCCCCCCCCCATGGGGGTTACCCTGTTGTGAGGCCTCTGTTGAGTTTCCAATAAGCAGACCTTTTGCAGATAAGAGATCTCTTTACTAAATCAGAATAACAGAGGCAAGAGTTCCCCTTGCTAGAACTGAAGAGTGAAACTACAAGCATACTTTTATGTTACCCTTGCAAGCCCTCCCTCCATCAACCAGCCAGGCCCTCAGTTTCTTGTTTCCCAAGCTAAGCCATGTGCTAACTCCCAGACACTACAGGCATCCCTAAGAGCACAGATCAGTCCCATAAGGCAGGGGTAGTCAACCAGTGGTCCTCCAGATGTTCATGGACTACAATTCCCATGAGCCCCTACCAGCGTTTGCTGGCAGGGGCTCACGGGGATTGTAGTCCATGAACATCTGGAGGACCACAGGTTGACTATCCCTGCTGTAAGGTCAAGATGATAAACATCACCTACAATTAAAACACAGGTTAATAACAGGTAAAAGGGAACATCGTTTAGCCAAAGCATAGAACAGGTCAAAAATCATAAAACAGGTAAGGCAGAACATTATGGCTGGGGCTCCTCCTCGGCCTGGCACCGCGCAGCTGCTGCTGGCAGCGCCCCCCAGTGGGCGACAGGAAGTCAGGGGTGCCGGCGGGAAAGCAAGTGGAGCAGGGGCTCAGGCGGCGGCTGCGACGTCCCTCAGCAAAAGACTACCCCCCCCCCCGGGCCTCAGTAAAATTGTCAAGTCTTTGACCGGTCCCCGGTGATAAAAAGGTTGGGGACCACTGGCTTAGTGGATTGTCCAGCAGAGTCGCACCCTCCTTGAAAGACGGGGCTCCTAGCTTCCAGCGCAGCCAGACACCAGCTGTCAGCCACAGCTTGATGTGCCTTTTACCAGCTGCTGCTGCTGTGGCAGCTGTGCCTTCTCCATTGTCATTCATGCTTTAGTGACACAAAGATTGGAATAGCATGATGCTCTCTCTGCACAGCTGCCAAGGAAGACAATTCAGGCAGCCTAACTGATCCAGGACCCTGCCACCCACTGGGGGCCGGGCACCTTGACTTCAGCAAGTGGGTCTGGAGCAGGGGTAGTCAAACTGCGGCCCTCCAGATGTCCATGGACTACAATTCCCATGAGCCCCTGCCAGCGAACGCTCATGGGAATTGTAATCCATGGACATCTGGAGGGCCGCAGTTTGACTACCCCTGGTCTGGAGGATTCATCTCTCCCTACCACAGGCTTTGATCGTAATGGGTGTTCACTGAACACATTAGGAGGGGGTATAAATGAGATCCACCTTCCTGCGATGTGAGCATGGCTTTCTCAAGCTGTCAGATCACTTCTCCGGGCCATGCATGCGCTTGTTCACTGTGGCTCAATTTACAAACACATGCACCAGTTTGGCTTCTGTGTGTGGAGCGGGCCCTCTGGTGCTGCTGGGACCACTGTTGTGCTCCTCCTCAGGAAGCTGCTGTCGTGAGTGTGCTGCACATGACAGGAGCACAGGGATGCCACAGCAATTCACAGATCGTCCTGGCAAGGGGACTGGCCTCCCTCCGCAGGGGCACCCGTGTTCCTGCAAGCACAGGCAAGGGGGGCCTGTGTGAATCCAAAGCCCAAGCCAACTCAAGCTGAGGCTGCCTTCAAGTTATTTACTTATTTATTCTTTACGGCTCTGCAGATAACATTTACTCTTATCTAGTGCATATATTATTAGCAAACCTAGAATGCTAATAGTCTTTCAGAAATTAGTAATTCTTTTTCTTCATCATGTGATGTCAATGACAATCTGCATTTTATAAAGCCGTTCAGATTAAGCATTTCACGTGCATTATAAAAATCGTCGGTTTTGATGGGGCCATTCAGGCCGTGCTCAGTTATCGAGAAATCCTATCAAGTTCCTGAGAAAGGGGTCATTTCCTGGTTGAAGATCATTTTCTTTGTCCCAGCACAACACGACCACTATACTGTAGCAGAGTGCTGCCCTGGCTGGCTTGACTCCTATTGCCGTCAAAAGCGCCCAGGTTTCCAGGGGTGCTCCTATGAACACACAAGAAGCAGCTTTGTGCTGAATCAGACTATTAAGCCGTCAGGATCAGTTTTGTCTACTCAGATGGCAGCAGCTCTCCAGAGTGTGTGGATGGGGTCTTTCACAGCGCCTACTGCCTGGTGCATTTCACTGGAGACACAGGGGGGTGGGGGGGGGGACTGTATCTGGGACCTTCTGCCGACCAAGCAGACGTGTCCCCCCTGAGCCACAGCCCCTTTGGGTCGCAGCTTGAGAATGGAACCTTCAGCCAACAAAACAGTCACTTTGGGGGACTTTCAGAGCTGGATGGGGATTTCTCTGTGCAAGGCCATGCTGATTTGCACACTGCCATCCTTCATCTGTCGTTTAAGTTAGATGTGAAAAAAATCAATAAAATAGATCCCCAACTAGCCCACAGTAAACAAATAAATAATGAATGTTTTATTTCTATACTGCCTTTTCAGGGCAGTTGACAAGAAAGGTTAAAACAGTGACCCTGAAACACTTTTGCCTCAGTCAAATAATAAGCACCGCCTCCTTTAAAGGATCGTCCCTGGGGGGCTGCACACCGCTGGGAGGGGCTGTCTGCCTGCAGGCGGCTTCTTGTGAGCGAGGCCCAGAGGATATTCTTCTAGCCTCAGCCAGAGGGCTGGCAGAACACTTTGATTAGATTTATTTTTGTGTCTGCACATTTCGCCAGCCAGTGTAGTGTGAGGGTGTCAGACTAGGATCTGGGAGACCCAGGTTCGAATCCCCACTCTGCCTTGAAAGCTTGCTGAGTGACCTTGGACCAATCACACACTTACAAGATTGTTGTGAGGCTAAATAAAGGAGAGAGCAATGTAAAACCCCTTTGAATCTCCACAGGAGAGAATGAGATTAAAATAACTAAATAATACTTAAGGTCAGAATAATGGCAAGAGACCGATCCATTCCGGGCCACTGTCTCCCACTCTTTCTCTGTTTGTCTTCTCCTTTGGTTGCCTGGGAGAGAGAAAATCCTAACTTCTTCTGCATTTATTCAGTCTGTTCTGGAGGCAAGCAGGGAGGAAGTGAGCTCAAAGGAGCAGGAAGTCCCCAATTAGCCAATCAGTACACTGGAGGAGATGATCTGAAAGTACCAGGATGTTCCCTGACGCCCTCTGCAGGATATTCTTCATATGCCTTTGAATCATGCACACTCCAGATCTCGCATATTCTGTCATGACCTTCACTGAACCAGGCACAGACTTATATGAGGAGGGACCAGATACAGTGGAGGAAGAGACAGGGACACACCCTGAGGCAGATCGGGACCCTGGAGAAACCCCAGCACATTCTGAAGCCATGCCCCAAGAGTGTGCAGTCAAGTCCACGCCAACGGGAGACTAAACAGATGTTCCAGAACTGTGGATATTCCGGAGCTCATCAAGGATGTGATGCCTCAGAGTTTAATGTTCAGAGCAGCCATTTTCTTCAAGGGAACCGGCCTCTGTAGTTGGGACATCAGTTGACATTCCAAGAGATGGGGCTGGCATCACTAGGTGTTCCCCTTGCAGTCCGTTTACGCCTTAAGCTTTGAGGTGACTTTTGCTGGCCTGGCTCAGAGCCTCAGGTTCCACACTTCCAGGGAAGACCCGCTAGGCCCACTGCCCCCAGCCTACAGAGACCCTTTTAACTGCAGGCCCCGAGCAATGATATTGGAGCCCTGTTTATAGGCTCCTGGGTGTTTACGGTCGTGGGGGTCAAGAAGTGACAAGGCCTCTCAGCTGGGCTCCCTTTGCATTCACATCTCGCCTGAAAGCAGAAGGAAACACACAAGTGATTGCTGCGACTTCTCTTCCTTGTCGTTTCCTTGATCCTTTTTGAAATGGAGCCTCACCCCACAAAGTCCATTTGCATTAGAGATGATTTGCCCTCTTTTTAACTTTCTACATAAATTTATCAACTCTCCTACCAGGGAATTAATTAATGCATTCCTCTCTCATGGATCAACAGAAGGTCTGGATCCCCTTGAATTCCTGTCTTTAAAGATTTGCATATTCTCGAAGCTATTAGCTGGGGTGAACAGCACTCTGTGTAAAGATACTTTTTCTACTCTACCAGCATGAACTTAATATAATGTTTTCTCCAATTAGAAATTCTGTGCACAATTTTAATGCTGAAGAGGGGCTTGGGAATACGAGGACCTCAAACAGATGCTGGGTGCTTCAGCTGAAAAAAGTTCCTTAAGTCTGGCCACGTTCCTGCGGAGGGAAAAAGTTCTGTCAAGAGGTTTATAGGAATAAGAAATGCTAACTATGCATCACATGTAAATACGTCTTACCGATCTTCAGTTTCTGAGACAAATAGCAGCTTTGAGGGAAATATATGAGCCAAGAAGCAGAAAGGAAGGGAGGGAAGCTTCGTCCTTCCTCCTGTTCCTTCTGGCCTCTGAACTGCTGCTCTCCCATGCGGGGTGAAGAGCAGAGGCTGGCAGTTCCAACCTGAAAAATCCCTTTTTAAAACGTTGCTTCTCCCTTGTGAGAACTGAACTCCCGATTCTTTATCTTCACACCATTTTCTGCTGCCTGGAGTCATCATGCATGCTACCGTAAAAAAAGGTAAAAAGGTAAAGGTAAAGGTATCCCCTGTGCAAGCACCGAGTCATGTCTGACCCTTGGGGTGACGCCCTCTAGCGTTTTCATAGGAGACTCAATACAGGGTGGTTTGCCAGTGCCTTCCCCAGTCATGACCGTTTACCCCCCAGCAGCAAGCTGGGTACTCATTTTACCGACCTTGGAAGGATGGAAGGCTGAGTCAACCTTGAGCCGGCTGCTGGGATCGAACTCCCAACCTCATGGGCAGACAGTTTCAGACAGCATTTCTGCTGCCTTACCACTCTGCGCCACAAGATGCTCAAAATACAATAAAGGTAAAGGTAACGGTATCCCCTGTGCAAGTACCGAGTCATGTCTGACCCTTGGGGTGACGCCCTCTAGCGTTTTCATAGCAGACTCAATATGGGGTGGTTTGCCAGTGCCTTCCCCAGTCGTTACCGTTTACCCCCCAGCAAGCTGGGTACTCATTTTACCGACCTCGGCAGGATGGAAGGCTGAGTCAACCTGGAGCCGGCTGCTGGGATTGAACTCCCAACCTCATGGGCAGACAGTTTCAGACAGCATGTCACTGTCTTACCACTCTGCACCACAAGAGGCTCTAAAAAAAAAAAGGTAGTGTTTGTTTATTTGGCTGGTGGGGCTTCAGGATACCCTCTCTGAACTGCCTCAGCTACCAGATGCCTGGCATTTTGAGTTGTTTCTGCCACTCTTTCCTTGGCCCATTCTGCACACATTGGATAATGTACTTTCAGTGCACAGTACTTACAGTAGATTATCCTGTTCTGCACAGGAAAATCCGGCTGCAAAAGCACATTGAAATTGCATTATCTGATGTGTGCAGAATGCAATCTAGTCCTCCTCCCCCCTCCCCCCTCCCCCCTCCCTCTGTTCTGAAAAATCTGGCTTTTTTAAAAAAAGGGCAGTGATCATGTTAACAATGCTGTTTCTAAGTATTTTTAAAAAGCTGTCTTGCACAGCGTCATTGTAACGCAATAACCTAGGTGTTGTTTTGTTTTTGAATGACATCCGGTATCCGGGGGGGGGGGGGATTAAGGGCCGCAACGAAAGGAAAGGTAGAAGCAGGAACCATTTTGTGGAAAAAAATGAAAAAGGGGAAGGGAGCAAAGCATGATGGGAGGCTGCCTTTGTCAGACTGAGATGCAGAAAGTAAATCAGGAATTTCAGCCAGGGAAATGAGGGGCGCGAAGCCCAGATGCGGGGAGCAGCATCCAAAGGAACTCCAAAGCGAGGCTATAAAACTAGACATGCCTCCTCACGTGGAAACAGTCTCAAACGCTCAGTCTCCACTGCCAAACAACAAGGCAACTTTATGGAACACGAAGAACTGACAGCCATAGGCAGAGCTGCTAGGCCTTAAATACTTCCTTAAACCACCCTTCAAGGCATGCCATTGGCTGCTAACTTACGCTTGTGATTAGCTCAGGGGTACTCAAACTCTTGTGAGTCAAACTCTTAAGAGCCCCTTGTGGCGCAGAGTGGTAAGGCAGCAGACATGCAGTCTGAAAGCTCTGCCCATGAGGCTGGGAGTTCGGTCCCAGCAGCCGGCTCAAGGCTGACTCAGCCTTCTATCCTTCTGAGGTCAGTAAAATGAGTACCCAGCTTGCTTGCTGGAGGGTAAACGGTAATGACTGGGGAAGGCACTGGCAAACCACCTCTATTGAGTCTGCCATGAAAATGCTAGAGGGCGTCACCCCGAGGGTCAGACATGACTCAGTGCTTTACCTTTACCTAGTCAAACTGCGGCCCTCCAGATGTCCATGGACTACAATTCCCAGGAGCCCCTGCCAGCGAATGCTGGCAGGGGCTCCTGGGAATTGTAGTCCATGGTCATCTGGAGGGCCGCAGTTTGACTACCCCTGGATTAGCTCATAACAGCCCTCAAATGACTGGCTTAGACATTCCAATAAATCACGACAGGGGGAATAGAGTCTAAGTCTAGGCTTCAAGTTCATATTCAAGAAACTGTCCACAGACTTAATGTTTTATACCCTGCTTTTCACTACCCAAAGGAGTCTCAAAGCAGCTTACAAGCACCTTCCCTCTCTCTCCCCACAACAGACACCCTGTGAGGTAGGTGGGGCTGAGAGCTCTGACAGAACTGCTCTGTGAAAACAGCTCTAACAAGACTGACTAGCCCAAGCTGGCTGTATGCGGAGGAGGAATGGGGAATCAAACTTGTCATGCTAAATCCCCCCCATGGGTATGATCTGCCCCCAGATGAACAGGATTACTGGATCATCGATGCTGACCTGGCTGGAACAGAGAGTGGGCTGGAGAGATATGCTGCTGCTTGTCTTTTGGCTTCTTTTTAGCTATTGTATGTTTAAGAGGGCTTTATGGGGTTTTGTCAGTGCACACACACACAGGCACAGAGCTTCCTGCATGTGTGTGCCGAGTTGTGCATCGGCGCCCCCCCCCCCCCCCCCGTGGCGCAGCACTGGCTGCATCGGCCTGGAATGGCTGGATCAGACGCCACCACACACAACCCTATTTTGTACTGTATTTTATGGCTTTATGTTGTGAACCGCCCTGAGACGATTTGTCATGAGGGGCAGTATAGAAGGGGCAGTATAGAATGGGGGCAGTCATGAGGGGCAGTATAGAAATGTAAACAAACAAGAAGCCACAGCTCTTAGCTACACCAAGCTGGCAGCCATTGCATAGTAGGCAAACTGCGGCCCTCCAGATGTCCATGGACTACAATTCGAACGAGCCCCTGCAAGCATTCGCTGGCAGGGGGCTCCTGGGAATTGTAGTCCATGGACATCAGGAGGGCCGCAGTTTGATTACAAGCAGGGGGTTATCACAACACACCAGGAGTCACAGGGGAAGCCAACCTCAACCTTGAAACAGGTGACCAACTGAAATGACATCACAAAGCTCTCACCTGAGTTCCCCTGGAGAGGAGGGGATGTCTGTTACAAGCAGGGGGGATATCACAACACACCAGGAGTCACAGGGGAAGCCAACCTCCACCTTGAAACAGGAGACCAACTGAAATGACATCACAAAGCGCTCACCTGAGTTCACCAGGAGAGGAGGGAATGTCTGTTACAGGCAGGAGGGATATCACAAAGCGCTCACCTGAGTTCCCCTGGAGAGGAGGGGATGTCTGTTACAAGCAGGGGGGATATCACAACACACCAGGAGTCAGAGGGGAAGCCAACCTCCACCTTGAAACAGGTGACCAACTGAAATGACATCACAAAGCGCTCACCTGAGTTCCCCTGGAGAGGAGGGGATGTCTGTTAAAAGCAGGGGGGATATCACAACACACCAGGAGTCACAGGGGACTCCAACCTCCACCTTGAAACAGGTGACCAACTGAATTGACATCACAAAGCGCTGACTTGACTTTCCCTTGAGAGGAGGGGATGTCCGTTACAAGCAGGGGGGATATCACAACACACCAGGAGTCACAGGGGAAGCCAACCTCCACCTTGAAACAGGTGACCAACTGAAATGACACCACAAAGCGCTCACCTGAGTTCCCCTGGAGAGGAGGGGATGTCTGTTAAAAGCAGGGGGGATATCACAACACACCAGGAGTCACAGGGGACTCCAACCTCCACCTTGAAACAGGTGACCAACTGAATTGACATCACAAAGCGCTGACTTGACTTTCCCTTGAGAGGAGGGGATGTCCGTTACAAGCAGGGGGGATATCACAACACACCAGGAGTCAGAGGGGAAGCCAACCTCCACCTTGAAACAGGTGACCAACTGAAATGACTTCACAAAGCGCTCACTTGAGTTCCCCTGGAGAGGAGGGGATGTCTGTTACAAGCAGGGGGGATATCACAACACACCAGGAGTCACAGGGGAAGCCAACCTCCACCTTGAAACAGGTGACCAACTGAAATGACTTCACAAAGCGCTCACCTGAGTTCCCCTGGAGAGGACGGGATGTCTGTTACAAGCAGGGGGGATATCACAACACACCAGGAGTCACAAGGGAAGCCAACCTCCACCTTGAAACAGGAGACCAACTGAAATGACATCACAAAGCGCTCACCTGAGTTCACCAGGAGAGGAGGGAATGTCTGTTACAGGCAGGAGGGATATCACAAAGCGCTCACCTGAGTTCCCCTGGAGAGGAGGGGATGTCTGTTACAAGCAGGGGGAATATCACAACACCCCAGGAGTTACAGGGGAAGCCAATTTCAACCTTGAAACAGGTGACCAACAGAAATGACATCACAAAGCGCTCACCTGAGTTCCCCTGGAGAGGAGGGGATGTCTGTTACAAGCAGGGGGGATATCACAACACACCAGGAGTCACAGGGGAACCCAACCTCCACCTTGAAACAGGTGACCAACTGAAATGACATCACAAAGCGCTCACCTGAGTACACCTGGAGAGGAGGGGATGTCTGTTACAAGCAGGGGGGATATCACAAAGCGCTCACCTGAGTTCCCCAGGAGAGGAGGGGATGTCTGTTACAAGCATGAGGGATATCACAAAGCGCTCACCTGAGTTCCCCTGGAGAGGAGGGGATGTCTGTTACAAGCAGGGGGGATATCACAAAACACCAGGAGTCACAGGGGAAGCCAATCTCAACCTTGAAACAGGAGACCAACTGAAATGACATCACAAAGCGCTCACCTGAGTTCACCAGGAGAGGAGGGAATGTCTGTTACAGGCAGGAGGGATATCACAAAGCGCTCACCTGAGTTCCCCTGGAGAGGAGGGGATGTCTGTTACAAGCAGGGTGGATATCACAACACACCAGTAGTCAGAGGGGAAGCCAACCTCCACCTTGAAACAGGTGACCAACTGAAATGACATCACAAAGCGCTCACCTGAGTTCCCCTGGAGAGGAGGGGATGTCTGTTAAAAGCAGGGGGGATATCACAACACACCAGGAGTCACAGGGGAAGCCAACCTCCACCTTGAAACAGGTGACCAACTGAAATGACACCACAAAGCGCTCACCTGAGTTCCCCTGGAGAGGAGGGGATGTCTGTTAAAAGCAGGGGGGATATCACAACACACCAGGAGTCACAGGGGACTCCAACCTCCACCTTGAAACAGGTGACCAACTGAATTGACATCACAAAGCGCTGACTTGACTTTCCCTTGAGAGGAGGGGATGTCCGTTACAAGCAGGGGGGATATCACAACACACCAGGAGTCAGAGGGGAAGCCAACCTCCACCTTGAAACAGGTGACCAACTGAAATGACTTCACAAAGCGCTCACTTGAGTTCCCCTGGAGAGGAGGGGATGTCTGTTACAAGCAGGGGGGATATCACAACACACCAGGAGTCACAGGGGAAGCCAACCTCCACCTTGAAACAGGTGACCAACTGAAATGACTTCACAAAGCGCTCACCTGAGTTCCCCTGGAGAGGACGGGATGTCTGTTACAAGCAGGGGGGATATCACAACACACCAGGAGTCACAAGGGAAGCCAACCTCCACCTTGAAACAGGAGACCAACTGAAATGACATCACAAAGCGCTCACCTGAGTTCACCAGGAGAGGAGGGAATGTCTGTTACAGGCAGGAGGGATATCACAAAGCGCTCACCTGAGTTCCCCTGGAGAGGAGGGGATGTCTGTTACAAGCAGGGGGAATATCACAACACCCCAGGAGTTACAGGGGAAGCCAATTTCAACCTTGAAACAGGTGACCAACAGAAATGACATCACAAAGCGCTCACCTGAGTTCCCCTGGAGAGGAGGGGATGTCTGTTACAAGCAGGGGGGATATCACAACACACCAGGAGTCACAGGGGAACCCAACCTCCACCTTGAAACAGGTGACCAACTGAAATGACATCACAAAGCGCTCACCTGAGTACACCTGGAGAGGAGGGGATGTCTGTTACAAGCAGGGGGGATATCACAAAGCGCTCACCTGAGTTCCCCAGGAGAGGAGGGGATGTCTGTTACAAGCATGAGGGATATCACAAAGCGCTCACCTGAGTTCCCCTGGAGAGGAGGGGATGTCTGTTACAAGCAGGGGGGATATCACAAAACACCAGGAGTCACAGGGGAAGCCAATCTCAACCTTGAAAAAGGTGACCAACAGAAATGACATCACAAAGCGCTCACCTGAGTTCCCCTGGAGAGGAGGGGAAGTCTGTTACAAGCAGGCGGGATATCACAACACACCAGGAGTCACAGGGGAAGCCAACCTCCACCTTGAAACAGGTGACCAACTGAAATGATATCACAAAGCGCTCACCTGAGTTCCCCTGGAGAAGAGGGGATGTCTGTTACAAGCAGGGGGGATATCACAAAGCGCTCACTTGAGTTCCCCTGGAGAGGAGGGGATGTCTGTTACAAGCAGGGGGGATATCACAACACCCCAGGAGTTACAGGGGAAGCTAATCTCAACCTTGAAACAGGTGACCAACAGAAATGACATCACAAAGCGCTCACCTGAGTTCCCGTGGAGAGGAGGGGATGTCTGATACAAGCAGAGGGGATATCACAACACAAAAGGAGTCACAGGTAAAGCCAATGTCAACCTTGAAAAAGGTGACCAAAAGAAATGACATCACAAAGTGCTCACCTGAGTTCACCAGTAGAGGAGGGAATGTCTGTTACAGGCAGGAGGGATATCACAAAGCGCTCACCTGAGATCCCCTGGAGAGGAGGGGATGTATGTTACAAGCAGGGGGGATATCACAACAAACCAGGAGTCACAGGGGAAGCCAATCTCAACCTTGAAACAGGTGACCAACTGAAATGACATCACAAAGCGCTCACCTGAGTTCCCCTGGAGAGGAGGGGATGTCTGTTACAAGCAGGGGGGATATCACAACACACCAGGAGTCACAGGGGAAGCCAACCTCCACCTTGAAACAGGTGACCAACTGAAATGACATCACAAAGCGCTCACCTGAGTTCCCCTGGAGAGGAGGGGATGTCTGTTACAAGCAGGGGGGATATCACAAAGCGCACACCTGAGTTCCCCCGGAGGGTAGGGGATGTCTGTTACAAGCAGGGGGGATATCACAAAGCGCTCACTTGAGTTCCCCTGGAGAGGAGGGGATGTCTGTTACAAGCAAGGGGGATATCACAACACACCAGGAGTCACAGGGGAAGCAAACCTCCAACTTGAAACAGGTGACCAACTGAAATGACATCACAAAGCGTTCACCTGAGTTCCCCTGGAGAAGAGGGGATGTCTGTTACAAGCAGGGGGGATATCACAAAGCGCTCACTTGAGTTCCCCTGGAGAGGAGGGGATGTCTGTTACAAGCAGGGGGGATATCACAACACCCCAGGAGTTACAGGGGAAGCCAATCTCAACCTTGAAACAGGTGACCAACAGAAATGACATCACAAAGCGCTCACCTGAGTTCCCGTGGAGAGGAGGGGATGTCTGTTACAAGCAGGGGGGATATCACAACACACCAGGAGTCACAGGGGAAGCCAACCTCCACCTTGAAACAGGTGACCAACTGAAATGACATCACAAAGCGCTCACCTGAGTACACCTGGAAAGGAGGGGATGTCTGTTACAAGCAGGGGGGATATCACAAAGCGCTCACCTGAGTTCCCCAGGAGAGGAGGGGGTGTCTGTTACAAGCAAGGGGGATATCACAACACACCAGGAGTCACAGGGGAAGCAAACCTCCACCTTGAAACAGGTGACCAACTGAAATGACATCACAAAGCGCTCACATGAGTTCCCCTGGAGAAGAGGGGATGTCTGTTACAAGCAGGGGGGATATCACAAAGCGCTCACCTGAGTTCCCCTGGAGAGGAGGGGATGTCTGTTACAAGCAGGGGGGATATCACTAAGCGCTCACCTGAGTTCCCCTGGAGAGGAGGGGATGTCTGTTACAAGCAGGGGGGATATCACAACAACCCAGGAGTTACAGGGGAAGCCAATCTCAACCTTGAAACAGGTGACCAACAGAAATGACACCACAAAGCGCTCACCTGAGTTCCCCTGGAGAGGAGGGGATGTCTGTTACAAGCAGGGGGGACATCACAACACACCAGGAGTCACAGGGGAAGCCAACCTCCACCTTGAAACAGGTGACCAACTGAAATGACATCACAAAGCGCTCACCTGAGTACACCTGGAGAGGAGGGGATGTCTGTTACAAGCAGGGGGGATATCACAAAGCGCTCACCTGAGTTCCCCTGGAGAGGAGGGGATCTCTGTTACAAGCAGGGGGGATATCATAAAACACCAGGAGTCACAGGGGAAGCCAATCTCAACGTTGAAACAGGTGACCAACAGAAATGACATCACAAAGCGCTCACCTGAGTTCCCCTGGAGAGGAGGGGATGTCTGTTACAAGCAGGGGGGACATCACAACACACCAGGAGTCATAGGGGAAGCCAACCTCCACCTTGAAACAGGTGACCAACTGAAATGACATCACAAAGCGCTCACCTGAGTACACCTGGAGAGGAGGGGATGTCTGTTACAAGCAGGGGGGATATCACAAAGCGCTCACCTGAGTTCCCCAGGAGAGGAGGGGATGTCTGCTACAAGCAGGGGGGATATCACAAAGCGCTCACCTGAGTTTCCCTGGAGAGGAGGGGATGTCTGTTACAAGCAGGGGGGATATCACAAAACACCAGGAGTCACAGGGGAAGCCAATCTCAACCTTGAAACAGGTGACCAACAGAAATGACATCACAAAGCGCTCACCTGAGTTCCCCTGGAGAGGATGGGATGTCTGTTACAAGCAGGGGGGATATCACAACACACCAGGAGTCACAGGGGAAGCCAACCTCCACCTTGAAACAGGTGACCAACTGAAATGACATCACAAAGCGCTCACCTGAGTACACCTGGAGAGGAGGGGATGTCTGTTACAAGCAGGGGGATATCACAAAGCGCTCACCTGAGTTCCCCAGGAGAGGAGGGGATGTCTGTTACAAGCAAGGGGGATATCACAATACACCAGGAGTCACAGGGGAAGCAAACCTCCACCTTGAAACAGGTGACCAACTGAAATGACATCACAAAGCGCTCACCTGAGTACACCTGGAGAGGAGGGGATGTCTGTTACAAGCAGGGGGGATATCACAACATACCAGGAGTCACAGGGGAAGCCAACCTCCACCTTGAAACAGGTGACCAACTGAAATGACATCACAAAGCGCTCACCTGAGTACACCTGGAAAGGAGGGGATGTCTGTTACAAGCAGGGGGGATATCACAAAGCGCTCACCTGAGTTCCCCAGGAGAGGAGGGGATGTCTGTTACAAGCAGGGGGGATATCACAAAACACCAGGAGTCACAGGGGAAGCCAATCTCAACCTTGAAACAGGTGACCAACAGAAATGACATCACAAAGCGCTCACCTGGGTTCCCCTGGAGAGGAGGGGATGTCTGTTACAAGCAAGGGGGATATCACAACACACCAGGAGTCACAGGGGAAGCAAACCTCCACCTTGAAACAGGTGACCAACTGAAATGACATCACAAAGCGCTTACCTGAGTACACCTGGAGAGGAGGGGATGTCTGTTACAAGCAGGGGGGATATCACAAAGCGCTCACCTGAGTTCCCCTGGAGAGGAGGGGATCTCTGTTACAAGCAGGGGGGATATCACAAAACACCAGGAGTCACAGGGGAAGCCAATCTCAACGTTGAAACAGGTGACCAACAGAAATGACATCACAAAGCGCTCACATGAGTTCCCCTGGAGAAGAGGGGATGTCTGTTACAAGCAGGGGGGATATCACAAAGCGCTCACCTGAGTTCCCCTGGAGAGGAGGGGATGTCTGTTACAAGCAGGGGGGATATCACTAAGCGCTCACCTGAGTTCCCCTGGAGAGGAGGGGATGTCTGTTACAAGCAGGGGGGATATCACAACAACCCAGGAGTTACAGGGGAAGCCAATCTCAACCTTGAAACAGGTGACCAACAGAAATGACACCACAAAGCGCTCACCTGAGTTCCCCTGGAGAGGAGGGGATGTCTGTTACAAGCAGGGGGGACATCACAACACACCAGGAGTCACAGGGGAAGCCAACCTCCACCTTGAAACAGGTGACCAACTGAAATGACATCACAAAGCGCTCACCTGAGTACACCTGGAGAGGAGGGGATGTCTGTTACAAGCAGGGGGGATATCACAAAGCGCTCACCTGAGTTCCCCTGGAGAGGAGGGGATCTCTGTTACAAGCAGGGGGGATATCATAAAACACCAGGAGTCACAGGGGAAGCCAATCTCAACGTTGAAACAGGTGACCAACAGAAATGACATCACAAAGCGCTCACCTGAGTTCCCCTGGAGAGGAGGGGATGTCTGTTACAAGCAGGGGGGACATCACAACACACCAGGAGTCATAGGGGAAGCCAACCTCCACCTTGAAACAGGTGACCAACTGAAATGACATCACAAAGCGCTCACCTGAGTACACCTGGAGAGGAGGGGATGTCTGTTACAAGCAGGGGGGATATCACAAAGCGCTCACCTGAGTTCCCCAGGAGAGGAGGGGATGTCTGTTACAAGCAGGGGGGATATCACAAAACACCAGGAGTCACAGGGGAAGCCAATCTCAACCTTGAAACAGGTGACCAACAGAAATGACATCACAAAGCGCTCACCTGAGTTCCCCTGGAGAGGATGGGATGTCTGTTACAAGCAGGGGGGATATCACAACACACCAGGAGTCACAGGGGAAGCCAACCTCCACCTTGAAACAGGTGACCAACTGAAATGACATCACAAAGCGCTCACCTGAGTACACCTGGAGAGGAGGGGATGTCTGTTACAAGCAGGGGGATATCACAAAGCGCTCACCTGAGTTCCCCAGGAGAGGAGGGGATGTCTGTTACAAGCAAGGGGGATATCACAATACACCAGGAGTCACAGGGGAAGCAAACCTCCACCTTGAAACAGGTGACCAACTGAAATGACATCACAAAGCGCTCACCTGAGTACACCTGGAGAGGAGGGGATGTCTGTTACAAGCAGGGGGGATATCACAACATACCAGGAGTCACAGGGGAAGCCAACCTCCACCTTGAAACAGGTGACCAACTGAAATGACATCACAAAGCGCTCACCTGAGTACACCTGGAAAGGAGGGGATGTCTGTTACAAGCAGGGGGGATATCACAAAGCGCTCACCTGAGTTCCCCAGGAGAGGAGGGGATGTCTGTTACAAGCAGGGGGGATATCACAAAACACCAGGAGTCACAGGGGAAGCCAATCTCAACCTTGAAACAGGTGACCAACAGAAATGACATCACAAAGCGCTCACCTGGGTTCCCCTGGAGAGGAGGGGATGTCTGTTACAAGCAAGGGGGATATCACAACACACCAGGAGTCACAGGGGAAGCAAACCTCCACCTTGAAACAGGTGACCAACTGAAATGACATCACAAAGCGCTCACCTGAGTACACCTGGAGAGGAGGGGATGTCTGTTACAAGCAGGGGGGATATCACAAAGCGCTCACCTGAGTTCCCCTGGAGAGGAGGGGATCTCTGTTACAAGCAGGGGGGATATCACAAAACACCAGGAGTCACAGGGGAAGCCAATCTCAACGTTGAAACAGGTGACCAACAGAAATGACATCACAAAGCGCTCCCCTGAGTACACCTGGAGAGGAGGGGATGTCTGTTACAAGCAGGGGGGATATCACAAAGCGCTCACCTGAGTTCCCCTGGAGAGGAGGGGATGTCTGTTACAAGCAAGGGGGATATCACAATACACCAGGAGTCACAGGGGAAGCCAATCTCAACCTTGAAACAGGTGACCAACAGAAATGACATCACAAAGCGCTCACCTGGGTTCCCCTGGAGAGGAGGGGATGTCTGTTACAAGCAAGGGGGATATCACAACACACCAGGAGTCACAGGGGAAGCAAACCTCCACCTTGAAACAGGTGACCAACTGAAATGACATCACAAAGCGCTCACATGAGTTCCCCTGGAGAAGAGGGGATGTCTGTTACAAGCAGGGGGGATATCACAAAGCGCTCACCTGAGTTCCCCTGGAGAGGAGGGGATGTCTGTTACAAGCAGGGGGGATATCACTAAGCGCTCACCTGAGTTCCCCTGGAGAGGAGGGGATGTCTGTTACAAGCAGGGGGGATATCACAACAACCCAGGAGTTACAGGGGAAGCCAATCTCAACCTTGAAACAGGTGACCAACAGAAATGACACCACAAAGCGCTCACCTGAGTTCCCCTGGAGAGGAGGGGATGTCTGTTACAAGCAGGGGGGACATCACAACACACCAGGAGTCACAGGGGAAGCCAACCTCCACCTTGAAACAGGTGACCAACTGAAATGACATCACAAAGCGCTCACCTGAGTACACCTGGAGAGGAGGGGATGTCTGTTACAAGCAGGGGGGATATCACAAAGCGCTCACCTGAGTTCCCCTGGAGAGGAGGGGATCTCTGTTACAAGCAGGGGGGATATCACAAAACACCAGGAGTCACAGGGGAAGCCAATCTCAACGTTGAAACAGGTGACCAACAGAAATGACATCACAAAGCGCTCACCTGAGTTCCCCTGGAGAGGAGGGGATGTCTGTTACAAGCAGGGGGGACATCACAACACACCAGGAGTCACAGGGGAAGCCAACCTCCACCTTGAAACAGGTGACCAACTGAAATGACATCACAAAGCGCTCACCTGAGTACACCTGGAGAGGAGGGGATGTCTGTTACAAGCAGGGGGGATATCACAAAGCGCTCACCTGAGTTCCCCAGGAGAGGAGGGGATGTCTGCTACAAGCAGGGGGGATATCACAAAGCGCTCACCTGAGTTTCCCTGGAGAGGAGGGGATGTCTGTTACAAGCAGGGGGGATATCACAAAACACCAGGAGTCACAGGGGAAGCCAATCTCAACCTTGAAACAGGTGACCAACAGAAATGACATCACAAAGCGCTCACCTGAGTTCCCCTGGAGAGGAGGGGATGTCTGTTACAAGCAGGGGGGATATCACAACACACCAGGATTCACAGGGGAAGCCAACCTCCACCTTGAAACAGGTGACCAACTGAAATGACATCACAAAGCGCTCACCTGAGTACACCTGGAGAGGAGGGGATGTCTGTTACAAGCAGGGGGGATATCACAAAGCGCTCACCTGAGTTCCCCTGGAGAGGAGGGGATGTCTGTTACAAGCAAGGGGGATATCACAATACACCAGGAGTCACAGGGGAAGCAAACCTCAACCTTGAAACAGGTGACCAACTGAAATGACATCACAAAGCGCTCACCTGAGTACACCTGGAGAGGAGGGCATGTCTGTTACAAGCAGGGGGGATATCACAAAGCGCTCACCTGAGTTCCCCTGGAGAGGAGGGGATCTCTGTTACAAGCAGGGGGGATATCACAAAACACCAGGAGTCACAGGGGAAGCCAATCTCAACGTTGAAACAGGTGACCAACAGAAATGACATCACAAAGCGCTCACCTGAGTTCCCCTGGAGAGGAGGGGATGTCTGTTACAAGCAGGGGGGATATCACAACACACCAGGAGTCACAGGGGAACCCAACCTCCACCTTGAAACAGGTGACCAACTGAAATGACATCACAAAGCGCTCACCTGAGTACACCTGGAGAGGAGGGCATGTCTGTTACAAGCAGGGGGGATATCACAAAGCGCTCACCTGAGTTCCCCAGGAGAGGAGGGGATGTCTGTTACAAGCAGGGGGGATATCACAAAGCGCTCACCTGAGTTTCCCTGGAGAGGAGGGGATGTCTGTTACAAGCAGGGGGGATATCACAAAACACCAGGAGTCACAGGGGAAGCCAATCTCAACCTTGAAACAGGTGACCAAAAGAAATGAAATCACAAAGTGCTCACCTGAGTTCACCAGGAGAGGAGGGAATATCTGTTACAGGCAGGAGGGATATCACAAAGCGCTCACCTGAGTTCCCCTGGAGAGGAGGGGATGTCTGTTACAAGCAGGTGGGATATCACAAAGCGCTCACCTGAGTTCCCCTGGAGAGGAGGGGATGTCTGTTACAAGCAAGGGGGATATCACAATACACCAGGAGTCACAGGGGAAGCCAACCTCCACCTTGAAACAGGTGACCAACTGAAATGACATCACAAAGCGCTCACCTGAGTACACCTGGAGAGGAGGGGATGTCTGTTACAAGCAGGGGGATATCACAAAGCGCTCACCTGAGTTCCCCAGGAGAGGAGGGGATGTCTGTTACAAGCAAGGGGGATATCACAATACACCAGGAGTCACAGGGGAAGCAAACCTCCACCTTGAAACAGGTGACCAACTGAAATGACATCACAAAGCGCTCACCTGAGTACACCTGGAGAGGAGGGGATGTCTGTTACAAGCAGGGGGGATATCACAACATACCAGGAGTCACAGGGGAAGCCAACCTCCACCTTGAAACAGGTGACCAACTGAAATGACATCACAAAGCGCTCACCTGAGTACACCTGGAAAGGAGGGGATGTCTGTTACAAGCAGGGGGGATATCACAAAGCGCTCACCTGAGTTCCCCAGGAGAGGAGGGGATGTCTGTTACAAGCAGGGGGGATATCACAAAACACCAGGAGTCACAGGGGAAGCCAATCTCAACCTTGAAACAGGTGACCAACAGAAATGACATCACAAAGCGCTCACCTGGGTTCCCCTGGAGAGGAGGGGATGTCTGTTACAAGCAAGGGGGATATCACAACACACCAGGAGTCACAGGGGAAGCAAACCTCCACCTTGAAACAGGTGACCAACTGAAATGACATCACAAAGCGCTCACCTGAGTACACCTGGAGAGGAGGGGATGTCTGTTACAAGCAGGGGGGATATCACAAAGCGCTCACCTGAGTTCCCCTGGAGAGGAGGGGATCTCTGTTACAAGCAGGGGGGATATCACAAAACACCAGGAGTCACAGGGGAAGCCAATCTCAACGTTGAAACAGGTGACCAACAGAAATGACATCACAAAGCGCTCACCTGAGTACACCTGGAGAGGAGGGGATGTCTGTTACAAGCAGGGGGGATATCACAAAGCGCTCACCTGAGTTCCCCTGGAGAGGAGGGGATGTCTGTTACAAGCAAGGGGGATATCACAATACACCAGGAGTCACAGGGGAAGCCAATCTCAACCTTGAAACAGGTGACCAACAGAAATGACATCACAAAGCGCTCACCTGGGTTCCCCTGGAGAGGAGGGGATGTCTGTTACAAGCAAGGGGGATATCACAACACACCAGGAGTCACAGGGGAAGCAAACCTCCACCTTGAAACAGGTGACCAACTGAAATGACATCACAAAGCGCTCACATGAGTTCACCTGGAGAAGAGGGGATGTCTGTTACAAGCAGGGGGGATATCACAAAGCGCTCACCTGAGTTCCCCTGGAGAGGAGGGGATGTCTGTTACAAGCAGGGGGGATATCACTAAGCGCTCACCTGAGTTCCCCTGGAGAGGAGGGGATGTCTGTTACAAGCAGGGGGGATATCACAACAACCCAGGAGTTACAGGGGAAGCCAATCTCAACCTTGAAACAGGTGACCAACAGAAATGACACCACAAAGCGCTCACCTGAGTTCCCCTGGAGAGGAGGGGATGTCTGTTACAAGCAGGGGGGACATCACAACACACCAGGAGTCACAGGGGAAGCCAACCTCCACCTTGAAACAGGTGACCAACTGAAATGACATCACAAAGCGCTCACCTGAGTACACCTGGAGAGGAGGGGATGTCTGTTACAAGCAGGGGGGATATCACAAAGCGCTCACCTGAGTTCCCCTGGAGAGGAGGGGATCTCTGTTACAAGCAGGGGGGATATCACAAAACACCAGGAGTCACAGGGGAAGCCAATCTCAACGTTGAAACAGGTGACCAACAGAAATGACATCACAAAGCGCTCACCTGAGTTCCCCTGGAGAGGAGGGGATGTCTGTTACAAGCAGGGGGGACATCACAACACACCAGGAGTCACAGGGGAAGCCAACCTCCACCTTGAAACAGGTGACCAACTGAAATGACATCACAAAGCGCTCACCTGAGTACACCTGGAGAGGAGGGGATGTCTGTTACAAGCAGGGGGGATATCACAAAGCGCTCACCTGAGTTCCCCAGGAGAGGAGGGGATGTCTGCTACAAGCAGGGGGGATATCACAAAGCGCTCACCTGAGTTTCCCTGGAGAGGAGGGGATGTCTGTTACAAGCAGGGGGGATATCACAAAACACCAGGAGTCACAGGGGAAGCCAATCTCAACCTTGAAACAGGTGACCAACAGAAATGACATCACAAAGCGCTCACCTGAGTTCCCCTGGAGAGGAGGGGATGTCTGTTACAAGCAGGGGGGATATCACAACACACCAGGAGTCACAGGGGAAGCCAACCTCCACCTTGAAACAGGTGACCAACTGAAATGACATCACAAAGCGCTCACCTGAGTACACCTGGAGAGGAGGGGATGTCTGTTACAAGCAGGGGGGATATCACAAAGCGCTCACCTGAGTTCCCCTGGAGAGGAGGGGATGTCTGTTACAAGCAAGGGGGATATCACAATACACCAGGAGTCACAGGGGAAGCAAACCTCCACCTTGAAACAGGTGACCAACTGAAATGACATCACAAAGCGCTCACCTGAGTACACCTGGAGAGGAGGGGATGTCTGTTACAAGCAGGGGGGATATCACAAAGCGCTCACCTGAGTTCCCCTGGAGAGGAGGGGATCTCTGTTACAAGCAGGGGGGATATCACAAAACACCAGGAGTCACAGGGGAAGCCAATCTCAACGTTGAAACAGGTGACCAACAGAAATGACATCACAAAGCGCTCACCTGAGTTCCCCTGGAGAGGAGGGGATGTCTGTTACAAGCAGGGGGGATATCACAACACACCAGGAGTCACAGGGGAACCCAACCTCCACCTTGAAACAGGTGACCAAAAGAAATGAAATCACAAAGTGCTCACCTGAGTTCCCCAGGAGAGGAGGGGATGTCTGTTACAAGCAGGGGGGATATCACAAAGCGCTCACCTGAGTTTCCCTGGAGAGGAGGGGATGTCTGTTACAAGCAGGGGGGATATCACAAAACACCAGGAGTCACAGGGGAAGCCAATCTCAACCTTGAAACAGGTGACCAAAAGAAATGAAATCACAAAGTGCTCACCTGAGTTCACCAGGAGAGGAGGGAATGTCTGTTACAGGCAGGAGGGATATCACAAAGCGCTCACCTGAGTTCCCCTGTAGAGGAGGGGATGTCTGTTACAAGCAGGGGGGATATCACAAAGCGCTCACCTGAGTTCCCCTGGAGAGGAGGGGATGTCTGTTACAAGCAAGGGGGATATCACAACACACCAGGAGTCACAGGGGAAGCCAATCTCAACCTTGAAACAGGTGACCAACTGAAATGACATCACAAAGCGCTCACCTGAGTTCCCCTGGAGAGGAGGGGATGTCTGTTACAAGCAGGGGGGATATCACAACACACCAGGAGTCACAGGGGAAGCCAACCTCCACCTTGAAACAGGTGACCAACTGAAATGACATCACAAAGCGCTCACCTGAGTACACCTGGAGAGGAGGGGATGTCTGTTACAAGCAGGGGGGATATCACAAAGCGCTCACATGAGTTCCCCTGGAGAGGAGGGGATGTCTGTTACAAGCAGGGGGGATATCACAAAACACCAGGAGTCACAGGGGAAGCCAATCTCAAACTTGAAACAGGTGACCAACTGAAAAGACATCACAAAGCGCTCACCTGAGTTCCCCTGGAGAGGAGGGGATGTGTGTTACAAGAAGGGGGGAAATCACAAACCGCTCACCTGAGTTCCCCTGAAGAGGAGGGGATGTCTGTTACAAGCAGGGGGGGTATCACAAAGCGCTCACCTGAGTTCCCCAGGAGAGGAGGGGATGTCTGTTACAAGCAGGGGGGATATCACAAAGCGCTCACCTGAGTTCCCCTGGAGAGGAGGAGATGTCTGTTAAAAGCAGGGGGGATATCACAAAGCGCTCACCTGAGTTCCCCTGGAGAAGAGGGGATGTCTGTTACAAGCAGGGGGGATAGCACAAAGCGCTCACCTGAGTACACCTGGAGAGGAGGGGATGTCTGTTACAAGCAGGGGGGATATCACAAAGCGCTCACCTGAGTTCCCCAGGAGAGGAGGGGATGTCTGTTACAAGCAGGGGGGATATCACAAAGCGCTCACCTGAGTTCCCCTGGAGAGGAGGGGATGTCTGTTACAAGCAGGGGGGATATCACAAAACACCAGGAGTCACAGGGGAAGCCAATCTCCACCTTGAAACAGGTGACCAACTAAAAAGAAATCACAAAGCGCTGACCTGAGTTCCCCTGGAGAGGAGGGGATGTCTGATACAAGCAGAGGGGATATCACAACACAAAAGGAGTCACAGGGGAAGCCAACCTCAACCTTGAAAAAGGTGACCAAAAGAAATGACATCACAAAGTGCTCACCTGAGTTCACCAGGAGAGGAGGGAATGTCTGTTACAGGCAGGAGGGATATCACAAAGCGCTCACCTGAGTTCCCCTGGAGAGGAGGGGATGTCTGTTACAAGCAGGGGGGATATCACAACATACCAGGAGTCGCAGGGGCAGCCAATCTCAACCTTGAAACAGGTGACCAACTGAAATGACATCACAAAGCGCTCAGCTGAGTTCCCCTGGAGAGGAGGGGATGTCTGTTACAAGCAAGGGGGATATCACAACACACCAGGAGTCACAGGGGAAGCCAATCTCAACCTTGAAACATGTGACCAACTGAAATGACATCACAAAGCGCTCACCTGAGTTCCCCTGGAGAGGAGGGGATGTCTGTTACAAGCAGGGGGGATATCACAACACACCAGGAGTCACAGGGGAAGCCAACCTCCACCTTGAAACAGGTGACCAACTGAAATGACATCACAAAGCGCTCACCTGAGTAACCCTGGAGAGGAGGGGATGTCTGTTACAAGCAGGGGGGATATCACAAAGCGCTCACCTGAGTTCCCCCGGAGGGTAGGGGATGTCTGTTCCAAGCAGGGGGGATATCACAAAGCTCTCACCTGAGTTCCCCTGGAGAGGAGGGGATGTCTGTTACAAGCAAGGGGGATATCACAACACACCAGGAGTCACAGGGGAAGCAAACCTACACCTTGAAACAGGTGACCAACTGAAATGACATCACAAAGCGCTCACATGAGTTCCCCTGGAGAAGAGGGGATGTCTGTTACAAGCAGGGGGGATATCACAAAGCGCTCACCTGAGTTCCCCTGGAGAGGAGGGCATGTCTGTTACAAGCAGGGGGGATATCACAAAGCGCTCACCTGAGTTCCCCAGGAGAGGAGGGGATGTCTGTTACAAGCAGGGGGGATATCACAAAGCGCTCACCTGAGTTTCCCTGGAGAGGAGGGGATGTCTGTTACAAGCAGGGGGGATATCACAAAACACCAGGAGTCACAGGGGAAGCCAATCTCAACCTTGAAACAGGTGTCCAAAAGAAATGAAATCACAAAGTGCTCACCTGAGTTCACCAGGAGAGGAGGGAATGTCTGTTACAGGCAGGAGGGATATCACAAAGCGCTCACCTGAGTTCCCCTGGAGAGGAGGGGATGTCTGTTACAAGCAGGGGGGATATCACAAAGCGCTCACCTGAGTTCCCCTGGAGAGGAGGGGATGTCTGTTACAAGCAAGGGGGATATCACAACACACCAGGAGTCACAGGGGAAGCCAATCTCAACCTTGAAACAGGTGACCAACTGAAATGACATCACAAAGCGCTCACCTGAGTTCCCCTGGAGAGGAGGGGATGTCTGTTACAAGCAGGGGGGATATCACAACACACCAGGAGTCACAGGGGAAGCCAACCTCCACCTTGAAACAGGTGACCAACTGAAATGACATCACAAAGCGCTCACCTGAGTACACCTGGAGAGGAGGGGATGTCTGTTACAAGCAGGGGGGATATCACAAAGCGCTCACATGAGTTCCCCTGGAGAGGAGGGGATGTCTGTTACAAGCAGGGGGGATATCACAAACCACCAGGAGTCACAGGGGAAGCCAATCTCAAACTTGAAACAGGTGACCAACTGAAAAGACATCACAAAGCGCTCACCTGAGTTCCCCTGGAGAGGAGGGGATGTGTGTTACAAGCAGGGGGGATATCACAAACCGCTCACCTGAGTTCCCCTGAAGAGGAGGGGATGTCTGTTACAAGCAGGGGGGGTATCACAAAGCGCTCACCTGAGTACACCTGGAGAGGAGGGGATGTCTGTTACAAGCAGGGGGGATATCACAAAGCGCTCACCTGAGTTCCCCAGGAGAGGAGGGGATGTCTGTTACAAGCAGGGGGGATATCACAAAGCGCTCACCTGAGTTCCCCTGGAGAGGAGGGGATGTCTGTTACAAGCAGGGGGGATATCACAAAACACCAGGAGTCACAGGGGAAGCCAATCTCCACCTTGAAACAGGTGACCAACTAAAAAGAAATCACAAAGCGCTGACCTGAGTTCCCCTGGAGAGGAGGGGATGTCTGATACAAGCAGAGGGGATATCACAACACAAAAGGAGTCACAGGGGAAGCCAACCTCAACCTTGAAAAAGGTGACCAAAAGAAATGACATCACAAAGTGCTCACCTGAGTTCACCAGGAGAGGAGGGAATGTCTGTTACAGGCAGGAGGGATATCACAAAGCGCTCACCTGAGTTCCCCTGGAGAGGAGGGGATGTCTGTTACAAGCAGGGGGGATATCACAACATACCAGGAGTCGCAGGGGCAGCCAATCTCAACCTTGAAACAGGTGACCAACTGAAATGACATCACAAAGCGCTCACCTGAGTTCCCCTGGAGAGGAGGGGATGTCTGTTACAAGCAAGGGGGATATCACAACACACCAGGAGTCACAGGGGAAGCCAATCTCAACCTTGAAACATGTGACCAACTGAAATGACATCACAAAGCGCTCACCTGAGTTCCCCTGGAGAGGAGGGGATGTCTGTTACAAGCAGGGGGGATATCACAACACACCAGGAGTCACAGGGGAAGCCAACCTCCACCTTGAAACAGGTGACCAACTGAAATGACATCACAAAGCGCTCACCTGAGTAACCCTGGAGAGGAGGGGATGTCTGTTACAAGCAGGGGGGATATCACAAAGTGCTCACCTGAGTTCCCCCGGAGGGTAGGGGATGTCTGTTCCAAGCAGGGGGGATATCACAAAGCTCTCACCTGAGTTCCCCTGGAGAGGAGGGGATGTCTGTTACAAGCAAGGGGGATATCACAACACACCAGGAGTCACAGGGGAAGCAAACCTACACCTTGAAACAGGTGACCAACTGAAATGACATCACAAAGCGCTCACATGAGTTCCCCTGGAGAAGAGGGGATGTCTGTTACAAGCAGGGGGGATATCACAAAGCGCTCACCTGAGTTCCCCTGGAGAGGAGGGTATGTCTGTTACAAGCAGGGGGGATATCACAACACCCCAGGAGTTACAGGGGATGCCAATCTCAACCTTGAAACAGGTGACCAACAGAAATAACATCACAAAGCGCTCACCTGAGTTCCCCTGGAGAGGAGGGGATGTCTGTTACAAGCAGGGGGGATATCACAACACACCAGGAGTCACAGGGGAAGCCAACCTCCACCTTGAAACAGGTGACCAACTGAAATGACATCACAAAGCGCTCACGTGAGTACACCTGGAGAGGAGGGGATGTCTGTTACAAGCAGGGGGGATATCACAAAGCGCTCACCTGAGTTCCCCAGGAGAGGACGGGATGTCTGTTACAAGCAGGGGGGATATTACAACACCCCAGGAGTTACAGGGGAAGCCAATCTCAACCTTGAAACAGGTGACCAACAGAAATGACATCACAAAGCGCTCACCTGAGTTCCCCTGGAGAGGAGGGGATGTCTGTTACAAGCAGGGGGGATATCACAAAACACCAGGAGTCACAGGGGAAGCCAATCTCAACCTTGAAACAGGTGACCAACAGAAATGACATCACGAAGCGCTCACCTGAGTTCCCCTGGAGAGGAGGGGTTGTCTGTTACAAGCAGGGGGGGTATCACAAAGCGCTCACCTGAGTTCCCCAGGAGAGGAGGGGATGTCTGTTACAAGCAGGGGGGATATCACAGAGCGCTCACCTGAGTTCCCCTGGAGAGGAGGGGATGTCTGTTACAAGCAGGGGGGATATCACAAAACACCAGGAGTCACAGGGGAAGCCAATCTCAAACTTGAAACAGGTGACCAACTGAAAAGACATCACAAAGCGCTCAACTGAGTTCCCCTGGAGAGGAGGGAATGTCTGTTACAGGCAGGAGGGATATCACAAAGCGCTCACCTGAGTTCCCCTGGAGAGGAGGGGATGTATGTTACAAGCAGGGGGGATATCGCAACAAACCAGGAGTCACAGGGGAAGCCAATCTCTACCTTGAAACAGGTGACCAACTGAAATGACATCACAAAGCACTCACCTGAGTTCCCCTGGAGAGGAGGGGATATCACAACACACCAGGAGTCACAGGGGAAGCCAACCTCCACCTTGAAACAGGTGACCAACTGAAATGACATCACAAAGCGCTCACCTGAGTTCCCCTGGAGAGGAGGGGATGCCTGTTACAAGCAGGGGGGATATCACAACACACCAGGAGTCACAGGGGAAGACAATATCAACCTTGAAACAGGTGACCAACTGAAATGACATCACAAATCGCTCACCTGAGTACACCTGGAGAGGAGGGGATGTCTGTTACAAGCAGGGGGGATATCACAAAGCGCTCACCTGAGTTCCCCAGGAGAGGAGGGGATGTCTGTTACAAGCAGGGGGGATATCACAAAGCGCTCACCTGAGTTCCCCTGGAGAGGAGGGGATGTCTGTTAAAAGCAGGGGGGATATCACAAAGCGCTCACCTGAGTTCCCCTGGAGAAGAGGGGATGTCTGTTACAAGCAGGGGGGATATCACAAAGCGCTCACCTGAGTTCCCCTGGAGAGGAGGGGATGTCTGTTACAAGCAGGGGGGATATCACAAAACACCAGGAGTCACAGGGGAAGCCAATCTCCACCTTGAAACAGGTGACCAACTAAAAAGAAATCACAAAGCGCTGACCTGAGTTCCCCTGGAGAGGAGGGGATGTCTGATACAAGCAGAGGGGATATCACAACACAAAAGGAGTCACAGGGGAAGCCAAGCTCAACCTTGAAAAAGGTGACCAAAAGAAATGACATCACAAAGTGCTCACCTGAGTTCACCAGGAGAGGAGGGAATGTCTGTTACAGGCAGGAGGGATATCACAAAGCGCTCACCTGAGTTCCCCTGGAGAGGAGGGGATGTATGTTACAAGCAGGGGGGATATCGCAACAAACCAGGAGTCACAGGGGAAGCCAATCTCTACCTTGAAACAGGTGACCAACTGAAATGACATCACAAAGCACTCACCTGAGTTCCCCTGGAGAGGAGGGGATATCACAACACACCAGGAGTCACAGGGGAAGCCAACCTCCACCTTGAAACAGGTGACCAACTGAAATGACATCACAAAGCGCTCACCTGAGTTCCCCTGGAGAGGAGGGGATGCCTGTTACAAGCAGGGGGGATATCACAACACACCAGGAGTCACAGGGGAAGACAATATCAACCTTGAAACAGGTGACCAACTGAAATGACATCACAAATCGCTCACCTGAGTACACCTGGAGAGGAGGGGATGTCTATTACAAGCAGGGGGGATATCACAAAGCGCTCACCTGAGTTCCCCAGGAGAGGAGGGGATGTCTGTTACAAGCAGGGGGGATATCACAAAGCGCTCACCTGAGTTCCCCTGGAGAGGAGGGGATGTCTGTTAAAAGCAGGGGGGATATCACAAAGCGCTCACCTGAGTTCCCCTGGAGAAGAGGGGATGTCTGTTACAAGCAGGAGGGATATCACAAAGCGCTCACCTGAGTTCCCCTGGAGAGGAGGGGATGTCTGTTACAAGCAGGGGGGATATCACAACATACCAGGAGTCGCAGGGGCAGCCAATCTCAACCTTGAAACAGGTGACCAACTGAAATGACATCACAAAGCGCTCACCTGAGTTCCCCTGGAGAGGAGGGGATGTCTGTTACAAGCAAGGGGGATATCACAACACACCAGGAGTCACAGGGGAAGCCAATCTCAACCTTGAAACATGTGACCAACTGAAATGACATCACAAAGCGCTCACCTGAGTTCCCCTGGAGAGGAGGGGATGTCTGTTACAAGCAGGGGGGATATCACAACACACCAGGAGTCACAGGGGAAGCCAACCTCCACCTTGAAACAGGTGACCAACTGAAATGACATCACAAAGCGCTCACCTGAGTAACCCTGGAGAGGAGGGGATGTCTGTTACAAGCAGGGGGGATATCACAAAGCGCTCACCTGAGTTCCCCCGGAGGGTAGGGGATGTCTGTTCCAAGCAGGGGGGATATCACAAAGCTCTCACCTGAGTTCCCCTGGAGAGGAGGGGATGTCTGTTACAAGCAAGGGGGATATCACAACACACCAGGAGTCACAGGGGAAGCAAACCTACACCTTGAAACAGGTGACCAACTGAAATGACATCACAAAGCGCTCACATGAGTTCCCCTGGAGAAGAGGGGATGTCTGTTACAAGCAGGGGGGATATCACAAAGCGCTCACCTGAGTTCCCCAGGAGAGGAGGGGATGTCTGTTACAAGCAGGGGGGATATCACAAAGCGCTCACCTGAGTTTCCCTGGAGAGGAGGGGATGTCTGTTACAAGCAGGGGGGATATCACAAAACACCAGGAGTCACAGGGGAAGCCAATCTCAACCTTGAAACAGGTGTCCAAAAGAAATGAAATCACAAAGTGCTCACCTGAGTTCACCAGGAGAGGAGGGAATGTCTGTTACAGGCAGGAGGGATATCACAAAGCGCTCACCTGAGTTCCCCTGGAGAGGAGGGGATGTCTGTTACAAGCAGGGGGGATATCACAAAGCGCTCACCTGAGTTCCCCTGGAGAGGAGGGGATGTCTGTTACAAGCAAGGGGGATATCACAACACACCAGGAGTCACAGGGGAAGCCAATCTCAACCTTGAAACAGGTGACCAACTGAAATGACATCACAAAGCGCTCACCTGAGTTCCCCTGGAGAGGAGGGGATGTCTGTTACAAGCAGGGGGGATATCACAACACACCAGGAGTCACAGGGGAAGCCAACCTCCACCTTGAAACAGGTGACCAACTGAAATGACATCACAAAGCGCTCACCTTAGTACACCTGGAGAGGAGGGGATGTCTGTTACAAGCAGGGGGGATATCACAAAGCGCTCACATGAGTTCCCCTGGAGAGGAGGGGATGTCTGTTACAAGCAGGGGGGATATCACAAAACACCAGGAGTCACAGGGGAAGCCAATCTCAAACTTGAAACAGGTGACCAACTGAAAAGACATCACAAAGCGCTCACCTGAGTTCCCCTGGAGAGGAGGGGATGTGTGTTACAAGCAGGGGGGATATCACAAACCGCTCACCTGAGTTCCCCTGAAGAGGAGGGGATGTCTGTTACAAGCAGGGGGGGTATCACAAAGCGCTCACCTGAGTTCCCCAGGAGAGGAGGGGATGTCTGTTACAAGCAGGGGGGATATCACAAAGCGCTCACCTGAGTTCCCCTGGAGAGGAGGAGATGTCTGTTAAAAGCAGGGGGGATATCACAAAGCGCTCACCTGAGTTCCCCTGGAGAAGAGGGGATGTCTGTTACAAGCAGGGGGGATAGCACAAAGCGCTCACCTGAGTACACCTGGAGAGGAGGGGATGTCTGTTACAAGCAGGGGGGATATCACAAAGCGCTCACCTGAGTTCCCCAGGAGAGGAGGGGATGTCTGTTACAAGCAGGGGGGATATCACAAAGCGCTCACCTGAGTTCCCCTGGAGAGGAGGGGATGTCTGTTACAAGCAGGGGGGATATCACAAAACACCAGGAGTCACAGGGGAAGCCAATCTCCACCTTGAAACAGGTGACCAACTAAAAAGAAATCACAAAGCGCTGACCTGAGTTCCCCTGGAGAGGAGGGGATGTCTGATACAAGCAGAGGGGATATCACAACACAAAAGGAGTCACAGGGGAAGCCAACCTCAACCTTGAAAAAGGTGACCAAAAGAAATGACATCACAAAGTGCTCACCTGAGTTCACCAGGAGAGGAGGGAATGTCTGTTACAGGCAGGAGGGATATCACAAAGCGCTCACCTGAGTTCCCCTGGAGAGGAGGGGATGTCTGTTACAAGCAGGGGGGATATCACAACATACCAGGAGTCGCAGGGGCAGCCAATCTCAACCTTGAAACAGGTGACCAACTGAAATGACATCACAAAGCGCTCACCTGAGTTCCCCTGGAGAGGAGGGGATGTCTGTTACAAGCAAGGGGGATATCACAACACACCAGGAGTCACAGGGGAAGCCAATCTCAACCTTGAAACATGTGACCAACTGAAATGACATCACAAAGCGCTCACCTGAGTTCCCCTGGAGAGGAGGGGATGTCTGTTACAAGCAGGGGGGATATCACAACACACCAGGAGTCACAGGGGAAGCCAACCTCCACCTTGAAACAGGTGACCAACTGAAATGACATCACAAAGCGCTCACCTGAGTAACCCTGGAGAGGAGGGGATGTCTGTTACAAGCAGGGGGGATATCACAAAGCGCTCACCTGAGTTCCCCCGGAGGGTAGGGGATGTCTGTTCCAAGCAGGGGGGATATCACAAAGCTCTCACCTGAGTTCCCCTGGAGAGGAGGGGATGTCTGTTACAAGCAAGGGGGATATCACAACACACCAGGAGTCACAGGGGAAGCAAACCTACACCTTGAAACAGGTGACCAACTGAAATGACATCACAAAGCGCTCACATGAGTTCCCCTGGAGAAGAGGGGATGTCTGTTACAAGCAGGGGGGATATCACAAAGCGCTCACCTGAGTTCCCCTGGAGAGGAGGGTATGTCTGTTACAAGCAGGGGGGATATCACAACACCCCAGGAGTTACAGGGGATGCCAATCTCAACCTTGAAACAGGTGACCAACAGAAATGACATCACAAAGCGCTCACCTGAGTTCCCCTGGAGAGGAGGGGATGTCTGTTACAAGCAGGGGGGATATCACAACACACCAGGAGTCACAGGGGAAGCCAACCTCCACCTTGAAACAGGTGACCAACTGAAATGACATCACAAAGCGCTCACCTGAGTACACCTGGAGAGGAGGGGATGTCTGTTACAAGCAGGGGGGATATCACAAAGCGCTCACCTGAGTTCCCCAGGAGAGGACGGGATGTCTGTTACAAGCAGGGGGGATATTACAACACCCCAGGAGTTACAGGGGAAGCCAATCTCAACCTTGAAACAGGTGACCAACAGAAATGACATCACAAAGCGCTCACCTGAGTTCCCCTGGAGAGGAGGGGATGTCTGTTACAAGCAGGGGGGATATCACAAAACACCAGGAGTCACAGGGGAAGCCAATCTCAACCTTGAAACAGGTGACCAACAGAAATGACATCACAAAGCGCTCACCTGAGTTCCCCTGGAGAGGAGGGGTTGTCTGTTACAAGCAGGGGCGGTATCACAAAGCGCTCACCTGAGTTCCCCAGGAGAGGAGGGGATGTCTGTTACAAGCAGGGGGGATATCACAGAGCGCTCACCTGAGTTCCCCTGGAGAGGAGGGGATGTCTGTTACAAGCAGGGGGGATATCACAAAACACCAGGAGTCACAGGGGAAGCCAATCTCAAACTTGAAACAGGTGACCAACTGAAAAGACATCACAAAGCGCTCACCTGAGTTCCCCTGGAGAGGAGGGAATGTCTGTTACAGGCAGGAGGGATATCACAAAGCGCTCACCTGAGTTCCCCTGGAGAGGAGGGGATGTATGTTACAAGCAGGGGGGATATCGCAACAAACCAGGAGTCACAGGGGAAGCCAATCTCTACCTTGAAACAGGTGACCAACTGAAATGACATCACAAAGCACTCACCTGAGTTCCCCTGGAGAGGAGGGGATATCACAACACACCAGGAGTCACAGGGGAAGCCAACCTCCACCTTGAAACAGGTGACCAACTGAAATGACATCACAAAGCGCTCACCTGAGTTCCCCTGGAGAGGAGGGGATGCCTGTTACAAGCAGGGGGGATATCACAACACACCAGGAGTCACAGGGGAAGACAATATCAACCTTGAAACAGGTGACCAACTGAAATGACATCACAAATCGCTCACCTGAGTACACCTGGAGAGGAGGGGATGTCTGTTACAAGCAGGGGGGATATCACAAAGCGCTCACCTGAGTTCCCCAGGAGAGGAGGGGATGTCTGTTACAAGCAGGGGGGATATCACAAAGCGCTCACCTGAGTTCCCCTGGAGAGGAGGGGATGTCTGTTAAAAGCAGGGGGGATATCACAAAGCGCTCACCTGAGTTCCCCTGGAGAAGAGGGGATGTCTGTTACAAGCAGGGGGGATATCACAAAGCGCTCACCTGAGTTCCCCTGGAGAGGAGGGGATGTCTGTTACAAGCAGGGGGGATATCACAAAACACCAGGAGTCACAGGGGAAGCCAATCTCCACCTTGAAACAGGTGACCAACTAAAAAGAAATCACAAAGCGCTGACCTGAGTTCCCCTGGAGAGGAGGGGATGTCTGATACAAGCAGAGGGGATATCACAACACAAAAGGAGTCACAGGGGAAGCCAACCTCAACCTTGAAAAAGGTGACCAAAAGAAATGACATCACAAAGTGCTCACCTGAGTTCACCAGGAGAGGAGGGAATGTCTGTTACAGGCAGGAGGGATATCACAAAGCGCTCACCTGAGTTCCCCTGGAGAGGAGGGGATGTCTGTTACAAGCAGGGGGGATATCACAACATACCAGGAGTCGCAGGGGCAGCCAATCTCAACCTTGAAACAGGTGACCAACTGAAATGACATCACAAAGCGCTCACCTGAGTTCCCCTGGAGAGGAGGGGATGTCTGTTACAAGCAAGGGGGATATCACAACACACCAGGAGTCACAGGGGAAGCCAATCTCAACCTTGAAACATGTGACCAACTGAAATGACATCACAAAGCGCTCACCTGAGTTCCCCTGGAGAGGAGGGGATGTCTGTTACAAGCAGGGGGGATATCACAACACACCAGGAGTCACAGGGGAAGCCAACCTCCACCTTGAAACAGGTGACCAACTGAAATGACATCACAAAGCGCTCACCTGAGTAACCCTGGAGAGGAGGGGATGTCTGTTACAAGCAGGGGGGATATCACAAAGCGCTCACCTGAGTTCCCCCGGAGGGTAGGGGATGTCTGTTCCAAGCAGGGGGGATATCACAAAGCTCTCACCTGAGTTCCCCTGGAGAGGAGGGGATGTCTGTTACAAGCAAGGGGGATATCACAACACACCAGGAGTCACAGGGGAAGCAAACCTACACCTTGAAACAGGTGACCAACTGAAATGACATCACAAAGCGCTCACATGAGTTCCCCTGGAGAAGAGGGGATGTCTGTTACAAGCAGGGGGGATATCACAAAGCGCTCACCTGAGTTCCCCTGGAGAGGAGGGCATGTCTGTTACAAGCAGGGGGGATATCACAAAGCGCTCACCTGAGTTCCCCAGGAGAGGAGGGGATGTCTGTTACAAGCAGGGGGGATATCACAAAGCGCTCACCTGAGTTTCCCTGGAGAGGAGGGGATGTCTGTTACAAGCAGGGGGGATATCACAAAACACCAGGAGTCACAGGGGAAGCCAATCTCAACCTTGAAACAGGTGACCAAAAGAAATGAAATCACAAAGTGCTCACCTGAGTTCACCAGGAGAGGAGGGAATGTCTGTTACAGGCAGGAGGGATATCACAAAGCGCTCACCTGAGTTCCCCTGGAGAGGAGGGGATGTCTGTTACAAGCAGGGGGGATATCACAAAGCGCTCACCTGAGTTCCCCTGGAGAGGAGGGGATGTCTGTTACAAGCAAGGGGGATATCACAACACACCAGGAGTCACAGGGGAAGCCAATCTCAACCTTGAAACAGGTGACCAACTGAAATGACATCACAAAGCGCTCACCTGAGTTCCCCTGGAGAGGAGGGGATGTCTGTTACAAGCAGGGGGGATATCACAACACACCAGGAGTCACAGGGGAAGCCAACCTCCACCTTGAAACAGGTGACCAACTGAAATGACATCACAAAGCGCTCACCTGAGTACACCTGGAGAGGAGGGGATGTCTGTTACAAGCAGGGGGGATATCACAAAGCGCTCACATGAGTTCCCCTGGAGAGGAGGGAATGTCTGTTACAAGCAGGGGGGATATCACAAAACACCAGGAGTCACAGGGGAAGCCAATCTCAAACTTGAAACAGGTGACCAACTGAAAAGACATCACAAAGCGCTCACCTGAGTTCCCCTGGAGAGGAGGGGATGTGTGTTACAAGCAGGGGGGATATCACAAACCGCTCACCTGAGTTCCCCTGAAGAGGAGGGGATGTCTGTTACAAGCAGGGGGGGTATCACAAAGCGCTCACCTGAGTTCCCCAGGAGAGGAGGGGATGTCTGTTACAAGCAGGGGGGATATCACAAAGGGCTCACCTGAGTTCCCCTGGAGAGGAGGAGATGTCTGTTAAAAGCAGGGGGGATATCACAAAGCGCTCACCTGAGTTCCCCTGGAGAAGAGGGGATGTCTGTTACAAGCAGGGGGGATAGCACAAAGCGCTCACCTGAGTACACCTGGAGAGGAGGGGATGTCTGTTACAAGCAGGGGGGATATCACAAAGCGCTCACCTGAGTTCCCCAGGAGAGGAGGGGATGTCTGTTACAAGCAGGGGGGATATCACAAAGCGCTCACCTGAGTTCCCCTGGAGAGGAGGGGATGTCTGTTACAAGCAGGGGGGATATCACAAAACACCAGGAGTCACAGGGGAAGCCAATCTCCACCTTGAAACAGGTGACCAACTAAAAAGAAATCACAAAGCGCTGACCTGAGTTCCCCTGGAGAGGAGGGGATGTCTGATACAAGCAGAGGGGATATCACAACACAAAAGGAGTCACAGGGGAAGCCAACCTCAACCTTGAAAAAGGTGACCAAAAGAAATGACATCACAAAGTGCTCACCTGAGTTCACCAGGAGAGGAGGGAATGTCTGTTACAGGCAGGAGGGATATCACAAAGCGCTCACCTGAGTTCCCCTGGAGAGGAGGGGATGTCTGTTACAAGCAGGGGGGATATCACAACATACCAGGAGTCGCAGGGGCAGCCAATCTCAACCTTGAAACAGGTGACCAACTGAAATGACATCACAAAGCGCTCACCTGAGTTCCCCTGGAGAGGAGGGGATGTCTGTTACAAGCAAGGGGGATATCACAACACACCAGGAGTCACAGGGGAAGCCAATCTCAACCTTGAAACATGTGACCAACTGAAATGACATCACAAAGCGCTCACCTGAGTTCCCCTGGAGAGGAGGGGATGTCTGTTACAAGCAGGGGGGATATCACAACACACCAGGAGTGACAGGGGAAGCCAACCTCCACCTTGAAACAGGTGACCAACTGAAATGACATCACAAAGCGCTCACCTGAGTAACCCTGGAGAGGAGGGGATGTCTGTTACAAGCAGGGGGGATATCACAAAGCGCTCACCTGAGTTCCCCCGGAGGGTAGGGGATGTCTGTTCCAAGCAGGGGGGATATCACAAAGCTCTCACCTGAGTTCCCCTGGAGAGGAGGGGATGTCTGTTACAAGCAAGGGGGATATCACAACACACCAGGAGTCACAGGGGAAGCAAACCTACACCTTGAAACAGGTGACCAACTGAAATGACATCACAAAGCGCTCACCTGAGTTCCCCTGGAGAAGAGGGGATGTCTGTTACAAGCAGGGGGGATATCACAAAGCGCTCACCTGAGTTCCCCTGGAGAGGAGGGTATGTCTGTTACAAGCAGGGGGGATATCACAACACCCCAGGAGTTACAGGGGATGCCAATCTCAACCTTGAAACAGGTGACCAACAGAAATGACATCACAAAGCGCTCACCTGAGTTCCCCTGGAGAGGAGGGGATGTCTGTTACAAGCAGGGGGGATATCACAACACACCAGGAGTCACAGGGGAAGCCAACCTCCACCTTGAAACAGGTGACCAACTGAAATGACATCACAAAGCGCTCACCTGAGTACACCTGGAGAGGAGGGGATGTCTGTTACAAGCAGGGGGGATATCACAAAGCGCTCACCTGAGTTCCCCAGGAGAGGACGGGATGTCTGTTACAAGCAGGGGGGATATTACAACACCCCAGGAGTTACAGGGGAAGCCAATCTCAACCTTGAAACAGGTGACCAACAGAAATGACATCACAAAGCGCTCACCTGAGTTCCCCTGGAGAGGAGGGGATGTCTGTTACAAGCAGGGGAGATATCACAAAACACCAGGAGTCACAGGGGAAGCCAATCTCAACCTTGAAACAGGTGACCAACAGAAATGACATCACAAAGCGCTCACCTGAGTTCCCCTGGAGAGGAGGGGTTGTCTGTTACAAGCAGGGGGGGTATCACAAAGCGCTCACCTGAGTTCCCCAGGAGAGGAGGGGATGTCTGTTACAAGCAGGGGGGATATCACAGAGCGCTCACCTGAGTTCCCCTGGAGAGGAGGGGATGTCTGTTACAAGCAGGGGGGATATCACAAAACACCAGGAGTCACAGGGGAAGCCAATCTCAAACTTGAAACAGGTGACCAACTGAAAAGACATCACAAAGCGCTCACCTGAGTTCCCCTGGAGAGGAGGGAATGTCTGTTACAGGCAGGAGGGATATCACAAAGCGCTCACCTGAGTTCCCCTGGAGAGGAGGGGATGTATGTTACAAGCAGGGGGGATATCGCAACAAACCAGGAGTCACAGGGGAAGCCAATCTCTACCTTGAAACAGGTGACCAACTGAAATGACATCACAAAGCACTCACCTGAGTTCCCCTGGAGAGGAGGGGATATCACAACACACCAGGAGTCACAGGGGAAGCCAACCTCCACCTTGAAACAGGTGACCAACTGAAATGACATCACAAAGCGCTCACCAGAGTTCCCCTGGAGAGGAGGGGATGCCTGTTACAAGCAGGGGGGATATCACAACACACCAGGAGTCACAGGGGAAGACAATATCAACCTTGAAACAGGTGACCAACTGAAATGACATCACAAATCGCTCACCTGAGTACACCTGGAGAGGAGGGGATGTCTGTTACAAGCAGGGGGGATATCACAAAGCGCTCACCTGAGTTCCCCAGGAGAGGAGGGGATGTCTGTTACAAGCAGGGGGGATATCACAAAGCGCTCACCTGAGTTCCCCTGGAGAGGAGGGGATGTCTGTTAAAAGCAGGGGGGATATCACAAAGCGCTCACCTGAGTTCCCCTGGAGAAGAGGGGATGTCTGTTACAAGCAGGGGGGATATCACAAAGCCCTCACCTGAGTTCCCCTGGAGAGGAGGGGATGTGTGTTACAAGCAAGGGGGATATCACAACACACCAGGAGTCACAGGGGAAGCAAACCTCCACCTTGAAACAGGTGACCAACTGAAATGACATCACAAAGTGCTCACATGAGTTCCCCTGGAGAAGAGGGGATGTCTGTTACAAGCAGGAGGGATATCACAAAGCGCTCACCTGAGCTCCCCTGGAGAGGAGGGGATGTTTGTTACAAGCTGGGGGGATATCACAAAGCGCTCACCTGAGTTCCCCAGGAGAGGTGGGGATGTCTGTTACAAGCAGGGGGGATATCACAAATCGCTCACATGAGTTCCCCTGGAGAGGAGGGGATGTCTGTTACAAGCAGGGGGGATATCACAACAAACCAGGAGTCACAGGGGAAGCCAATCTCAAACTTGAAACAGGTGACCAACTGAAATGACATCACAAAGCGCTCGCCTGAGTTCCCCTGGAGAGGAGGGGATGTCTGTTACAAGCAGGGGGGATCTCACAACACACCAGGAGTCACAGGGGAAGCAAACCTCCACCTTGAAACAGGTGACCAACTGAAATGACATCACAAAGCGCTCACCTGAGTTCCCCTGGAGAGGAGGGGATGTCTGTTACAAGCAGGCGGGATATCACAAAGCGCTCACATGAGTTCCCCTGGAGAGGAGGGGATGTCTGTTACAAGCAGGGGAGATATCACAAAACACCAGGAGTCACAGGGGAAGCCAATCTCAACCTTGAAACAGGTGACCAACAGAAATGACATCACAAAGCGCTCACCTGAGTTCCCCTGGAGAGGAGGGGATGTCTGTTACAAGCAGGGGGGATATCACAAAGCGCTCACATGAGTTCCCCTGGATAGGAGGGGGTGTCTGTTACAAGCAGGGGAGATATCACAAAAGTTGGTCACCTGTTTCAAGGTTGAGATTGGCTTCCCCTGTGACTCCTGGTTTGTTGTGATATCCCCCCTGCTTGTAACATACATCCCCTCCTCTCCAGGGGAACTCAGGTGAGCGCTTTGTGATATCGCTCCTGCCTGTAACAGACATTCCCTCCTCTCCTGGTGAACTCAGGTGAGCACTTTGTGATGTCATTTCTGTTGGTCACCTTTTTCAAGGTGGAGGTTGGCTTCCCCTGTGACTCCTGGTGTGTTGTGATATCCCCCCTGCTTGTAACAGACATCCCCTCCTCTCCAGGGGAACTCAGGTGAGCGCTTTGTGATATCCCCCCTGCTTGTAAAAGACATCCCCTCCTCTCCTGGGGAACTCAGGTGAGCCCTTTGTGATACCCCCCCTGCTTCTAACAGACATCCCCTCCTCTCCAGGGGAACTCAGGTGAGCGCTTTGTGATGTCATTTCAGTTGGTCACCTGTTTCAAGGTTGAGATTGGCTTCCCCTGTGACTCCTTTGTGACATCCCCTCCTCTCCTGGGGAACTCAGGTGAGCCCTTTGTAATATCCCCCCTGCTTGTAACAGACATCCCCTCCTCTCCAGGGGAACTCAGGTGAGCGCTTTGTGATATCCCCCCTGCTTGTAACAGACATCCCCTCCTCTCCTGGGGAACTCAGGTGAGCGCTTTGTGATACCCCCCCTGCTTCTAACAGATATCCCCTCCTCTCCAGGTGTACTCAGGTGAGCACTTTGTGATGTCATTTCAGTTGGTCACCTGTTTCAAGGTTGAGATTGGCTTCCCCTGTGACTCCTGGTTTGTTGTGATATCCACCCTGCTTGTAACAGACATCCCCTCCTCTCCAGGGGAACTCAGGTGAGCGCTTTGTGATGTCATTTCAGTTGGTCACCTGTTTCAAGGTTGAGGTTGGCTTCCCCTGTGATTCCTGGTGTGTTGTGATATCCCCCCTGCTTGTAACAGACATCCCCTCCTCTCCAGGGGAACTCAGGTGAGCGCTTTGTGATGTCATTTCAGTTGGTCACCTGTTTCAAGGTTGAGGTTGGCTTCCCCTGTGATTCCTGGTGTGTTGTGATATCCCCCCTGCTTGTAACAGACATCCCCTCCTCTCCTGGGGAACTCAGGTTAGCGCTTTGTGATATCCCCCCTGCTTGTAACAGACATCCCCTCCTCTCCAGGGGACTTCAGGTGAGCGCTTTGTGATGTCATTTCTGTTGGTCACCTGTTTCAAGGTTGAGATTGGCTTCCCCTGTGACTCCTGGTGTTTTGTGATATCTCCCCTGCTTGTAACAGACACCCCCTCCTATCCAGGGGAACTCATGTGAGCGCTTTGTGATATCCCCCCTGCTTGTAACAGACATCCCCTCCTCTCCTGGGGAACTCAGGTGAGCGCTTTGTGATGTCATTTCTGTTGGTCACCTGTTTCAAGGTTGAGATTGGCTTCCCCTGTGACTCCTGGTGTTTTGTGATATCTGTTACAAGCAGGGGGGATATCACAAAGCGCTCACCTGAGTTCCCCTGGAGAGGAGGGGATGTCTGTTACAAGCAGGGGGGATATCACAAAGCGCTCAGCTGAGTTCCCCAGGAGAGGAGGGGATGTCTGTTACAAGCAGGGGTGGTATCACAAAGCGCTCACCTGAGTTCCCCTGGAGAGGAGGGGATGTCTGTTACAAGCAGGGGGGATATCACAACAAACCAGGAGTCACAGGGGAAGCCAATCTCTACCTTGAAACAGGTGACCAACTGAAATGACATCATAAAGCACTCACCTGAGTTCCCCTGGAGAAGAGGGGATGTCTGTTACAAGCAGGGGGGATATCACAAACCGTTCACCTGAGTTCCCCTGGAGAGGAGGAGATGTATGTTACAAGCAGGGGGGATATCACAACAAACCAGGAGTCACAGGGGAAGCCAATCTCAACCTTGAAACAGGTGACCAACTGAAATGACATCACAAAGCGCTCACCTGAGTTCCCCTGGAGAGGAGGGGATGTCTGTTACAAGCAGTGGGGGTATCACAAAGCGCTCACCTGAGTTCCCCAAGAGAGGAGGGGATGTCTGTTACAAGCAGGGGGGATATCACAAAGCGCTCACCTGAGTTCCCCTGGAGAGGAGGGGATGTCTGTTACAAGCAGGGGGGATATCACAAAACACCAGGAGTCACAGGGGAAGCCAATCTCAACCTTGAAACAGGTGACCAACAGAAATGACATCACAAAGCGCTCACCTGAGTTCCCCTGGAGAGGAGGGGATGTCTGTTACAAGCAGGGGGGGTATCACAAAGCGCTCACCTGAGTTCCCCTGGAGAGGAGGGGATGTCTGTTACAAGCAGGGGGGATATCACAAAACACCAGGAGTCACAGGGGAAGCCAATCTCAACCTTGAAACAGGTGACCAACTGAAATGACATCACAAAGCGCTCACCTGAGTTCCCCCGGAAAGGAGGGGATGTCTGTTACAAGCAGTGGGGGTATCACAAAGCGCTCACCTGAGTTCCCCAGGAGAGGAGGGGTTGTCTGTTACAAGCAGGGGGGATATCACAAAGCGCTCACCTGAGTTCCCCTGGAGAGGAGGGGATGTCTGTTACAAGCAGGGGGGATATCACAAAGCGCTCACCTGAGTTCCCCTGGAGAGGAGGGGTTGTCTGTTACAAGCAGGGGGGATATCACAAAGCGCTCACCTGAGTTCCCCAGGAGAGGAGGGGATGTCTGTTACAAGCAGTGGGGGTATCACAAAGCGCTCACCTGAGTTCCCCTGGAGAGGAGGGGATGTCTTTTACAAGCAGGGGGGATATCACAAAACACCAGGAGTCACAGGAGAAGCCAATCTCAACCTTGAAACAGGTGACCAACAGAAATGACATCACAAAGCGCTCACCTGAGTTCGCCTGGAGAGGAGGGGATGTCTGTTACAAGCAGGGGGGGTATCACAAAGCGCTCACCTGAGTTCCCCTGGAGAGGAGGGGATTTCTGTTACAAGCAGGGGGGATATCACAAAACACCAGGAGTCACAGGGGAAGCCAATCTCAACCTTGAAACAGGTGACCAACAGAAATGACATCACAAAGCGCTCACCTGAGTTCCCCTGGAGAGGAGGGGATGTCTGTTACAAGCAGGGGGGGGTATCACAAAGCGCTCACCTGAGTTCCCCAGGAGAGGAGGGGATGTCTGTTACAAGCAGGGGGGGTATCACAAAGCGCTCACATGAGTTCCCCTGGAGAGGAGGGGATGTCTGTTACAAGCAGGGGGGATATCACAAAGCGCTCACATGAGTTCCCCTGGAGAGGAGGGGATGTCTGTTACAAGCAGGGGGGGATATCACAACAAACCAGGAGTCACAGGGGAAGCCAATCTCAACCTTGAAACAGGTGACCAACTGAAATGACATCACAAAGCACTCACCTGAGTTCCCCTGGAGAACAGGTGACCAACTGAAATGACATCACAAAGCGCTCACCTGAGTTCCCCTGGAGAGGAGGGGATGTCTGTTACAAGCAGTGGGGTTATCACAAAGCGCTCACCTGAGTTCCCCAGGAGAGGAGGGGATGTCTGTTACAAGCAGGGGGTATATCACAAAGCGCTCACCTGAGTTCCCCTGGAGAGGAGGGGATGTCTGTTACAAGCAGGGGGGATATCACAAAACACCAGGAGTCACAGGGGAAGCCAATCTCAACCTTGAAACAGGTGACCAACAGAAATGACATCACAAAGCGCTCACCTGAGTTCCCCTGGAGAGGAGGGGATGTCTGTTACAAGCAGGGGGGGTATCACAAAGCGCTCACCTGAGTTCCCCTGGAGAGGAGGGGATGTCTGTTACAAGCAGGGGGGATATCACAAAACACCAGGAGTCACAGGGGAAGCCAATCTCAACCTTGAAACAGGTGACCAACAGAAATGACATCACAAAGCGCTCACCTGATTTCCCCTGGAGAGGAGGGGATGTCTGTTACAAGCAGGGGGGGTATCACAAAGCGCTCACCTGAGTTCCCCAGGAGAGGAGGGGATGTCTGTTACAAGCAGGGGGGATATCACAACACACCAAACTTGAAACAGGTGACCAACAGAAATGACATCACAAAGCGCTCACCTGAGCTCCCCTGGAGAGGAGGGGATGTCTGTTACAAGCAGGGGGGGTATCACAAAGCGCTCACATGAGTTCCCCTGGAGAGGAGGGGATGTCTGTTACAAGCAGGGGGGATATCACAAAGCGCTCACATGAGTTCCCCTGGAGAGGAGGGGATGTCTGTTACAAGCAGGGGGGGTATCACAAAGCGCTCACCTGAGTTCCCCAGGAGAGGAGGGGATGTCTGTTACAAGCAGGGGGGATATCACAACACACCAGGAATCACAGGGGAAGCCAACCTCAACCTTGAAACAGGTGACCAACTGAAATGACATCACAAAGCACTCACCTGAGTTCCCCTGGAGAGGAGGGGATGTCTGTTACAAGCAGGGGGGATATCACAACACACCAGGAATCACAGGGGAAGCCAACCTCAACCTTGAAACAGGTGACCAACTGAAATGACATCACAAAGCGCTCACCTGAGTTCCCCTGGAGAGGAGGGGATGTCTGTTACAAGCAGGGTGGATATCACAACAAACCAGGAGTCACAGGGGAAGCCAATCTCAACCTTGAAACAGGTGACCAACTGAAATGACATCACAAAGTGCTCACCTGAGTACACCTGGAGAGGAGGGGATATCTGTTAGAAGCAGGGGGGGTATCACAAAGCGCTCACCTGAGTTCCCCAGGAGAGGAGGGGATGTCTGTTACAAGCAGGGGGGATATCACAAAGCGCTCACCTGAGTTCCCCTGGAGAGGAGGGGATGTCTGTTACAAGCAGGGGGGATATTACAAAACACCAGGAGTCACAGGGGAAGCCAATCTCAACCTTGAAACAGGTGACCAACTGAAATGACATCACAAAGGGCTCACCTGAGTTCCCCTGGAGAGGAGGGGATGTCTGTTAGAAGCAGGGGGGGTATCACAAAGGGCTCACCTGAGTTCCCCAGGAGAGGAGGGGATGTCTTTTACAAGCAGGGGGGATATCACAAAGCGCTAACCTGAGTTCCCCTGGATAGGAGGGGATGTCTGTTACAAGCAGGGGGGATATCACAACACACCAGGAGTCACAGGGGAAGCCAACCTCCACCTTGAAAAAGGTGACCAACAGAAATGACATCACAAAGTGCTCACCTGAGTTCACCAGGAGAGGAGGGAATGTCTGTTACAGGCAGGAGCGATATCACAAAGCGCTCACCTGAGTTCCCCTGGAGAGGAGGGGATGTATGTTACAAGCAGGGGGGATATCACAACAAACCAGGAGTCACAGGGGAAGCCAATCTCAACCTTGAAACAGGTGACCAACTGAAATGACATCACAAAGCGCTCATCTGAGTACACATAGAGAGGAGGGGATGTCTGTTACAAGCAGGGGGGATATCACAAAGCGCTCAACTGAGTTCCCCTGGAGAGGAGGGGATGTCTGTTAGAAGCAGGGGGGGTATCACAAAGCGCTCACCTGAGTTCCCCATGAGAGGAGGGGATGTCTGTTACAAGCAGGGGGGATATCACAAAGCGCTAACCTGAGTTCCCCTGGAGAGGAGGAGATGTCTGTTACAAGCAGGGGGGATATCACAAAACACCAGGAGTCACAGGGGAAGCCAATCTCAACCTTGAAACAGGTGACCAACTGAAATGACATCACAAAGCGCTCACCTGAGCACACCTGAAGAGGAAGGGATGTCTGTTACAAGCAGGGGGGATATCACAACACACCAGGAGTCACAGGGGAAGCCAACCTCCACCTTGAAACAGGTGACAAAGTGAAATGACATAACAAAGCGCTCACCTGAGTTCCCCTGGAGAGGAGTGGATGTCTTTTACAAGCAGGGGGGATATCACAAAGCGCTCACCTGAGTTCCCCTGGAGAGGAGGGGATGTCTGTTACAAGCAGGGGGGGTATCACAAAGTGCTCACCTGAGTTCCCCAGGAGAGGAGGGGATGTCTGTTACAAGCAGGGGGGGTATCACAAAGCGCTCACATGAGTTCCCCTGGAGAGGAGGGGATGTCTGTTACAAGCAGGGGGGATATCACAAAGCGCTCACATGAGTTCCCCTGGAGAGGAGGGGATGTCTGTTACAAGCAGGGGGGGTATCACAAAGCGCTCACCTGAGTTCCCCCGGAGAGGAGGGGATGTCTGTTACAAGCAGGGGGGATATCACAACACACCAGGAATCACAGGGGAAGCCAACCTCAACCTTGAAACAGGTGACCAACTGAAATGACATCACAAAGCACTCACCTGAGTTCCCCTGGAGAGGAGGGGATGTCTGTTACAAGCAGGGGGGATATCACAACACACCAGGAATCACAGGGGAAGCCAACCTCAACCTTTAAACAGGTGACCAACTGAAATGACATCACAAAGCGCTCACCTGAGTTCCCCTGGAGAGGAGGGGATGTCTGTTACAAGCAGGGTGGATATCACAACAAACCAGGAGTCACAGGGGAAGCCAATCTCAACCTTGAAACAGGTGACCAACTGAAATGACATCACAAAGTGCTCACCTGAGTACACCTGGAGAGGAGGGGATATCTGTTAGAAGCAGGGGGGGGTATCACAAAGCGCTCACCTGAGTTCCCCAGGAGAGGAGGGGATGTCTGTTACAAGCAGGGGGGATATCACAAAGCGCTCACCTGAGTTCCCCTGGAGAGGAGGGGATGTCTGTTACAAGCAGGGGGGATATTACAAAACACCAGGAGTCACAGGGGAAGCCAATCTCAACCTTGAAACAGGTGACCAACTGAAATGACATCACAAAGCGATCACCTGAGTTCCCCTGGAGAGGAGGGGATGTCTGTTAGAAGCAGGGGGGGTATCACAAAGGGCTCACCTGAGTTCCCCAGGAGAGGAGGGGATGTCTTTTACAAGCAGGGGGGATATCACAAAGCGCTCACCTGAGTTCCCCTGGAGAGGAGGGGATGTCTGTTACAAGCAGGGGGGATATCACAACACACCAGGAGTCACAGGGGAAGCCAACCTCCACCTTGAAAAAGGTGACCAACAGAAATGACATCACAAAGTGCTCACCTGAGTTCACCAGGAGAGGAGGGAATGTCTGTTACAGGCAGGAGCGATATCACAAAGCGCTCACCTGAGTTCCCCTGGAGAGGAGGGGATGTATGTTACAAGCAGGGGGGATATCACAACAAACCAGGAGTCACAGGGGAAGCCAATCTCAACCTTGAAACAGGTGACCAACTGAAATGACATCACAAAGCGCTCATCTGAGTACACATAGAGAGGAGGGGATGTCTGTTACAAGCAGGGGGGATATCACAAAGCGCTCAACTGAGTTCTCCTGGAGAGGAGGGGATGTCTGTTAGAAGCAGGGGGGGTATCACAAAGCGCTCACCTGAGTTTCCCATGAGAGGAGGGGATGTCTGTTACAAGCAGGGGGGATATCACAAAACACCAGGAGTCACAGGGGAAGCCAATCTCAACCTTGAAACAGGTGACCAACTGAAATGACATCACAAAGCGCTCACCTGAGCACACCTGAAGAGGAAGGGATGTCTGTTACAAGCAGGGGGGATATCACAACACACCAGGAGTCACAGGGGAAGCCAACCTCCACCTTGAAACAGGTGACAAAGTGAAATGACATAACAAAGCGCTCACCTGAGTTCCCCTGGAGAGGAGTGGATGTCTTTTACAAGCAGGGGGGATATCACAAAGCGCTCACCTGAGTTCCCCTGGAGAGGAGGGGATGTCTGTTACAAGCAGGGGGGGTATCACAAAGTGCTCACCTGAGTTCCCCAGGAGAGGAGGGGATGTCTGTTACAAGCAGGGGGGGTATCACAAAGCGCTCACATGAGTTCCCCTGGAGAGGAGGGGATGTCTGTTACAAGCAGGGGGGATATCACAAAGCGCTCACATGAGTTCCCCTGGAGAGGAGGGGATGTCTGTTACAAGCAGGGGGGGTATCACAAAGCGCTCACCTGAGTTCCCCCGGAGAGGAGGGGATGTCTGTTACAAGCAGGGGGGATATCACAACACACCAGGAATCACAGGGGAAGCCAACCTCAACCTTGAAACAGGTGACCAACTGAAATGACATCACAAAGCACTCACCTGAGTTCCCCTGGAGAGGAGGGGATGTCTGTTACAAGCAGGGGGGATATCACAACACACCAGGAATCACAGGGGAAGCCAACCTCAACCTTGAAACAGGTGACCAACTGAAATGACATCACAAAGCGCTCACCTGAGTTCCCCTGGAGAGGAGGGGATGTCTGTTACAAGCAGGGTGGATATCACAACAAACCAGGAGTCACAGGGGAAGCCAATCTCAACCTTGAAACAGGTGACCAACTGAAATGACATCACAAAGTGCTCACCTGAGTACACCTGGAGAGGAGGGGATATCTGTTAGAAGCAGGGGGGGTATCACAAAGCGCTCACCTGAGTTCCCCAGGAGAGGAGGGGATGTCTGTTACAAGCAGGGGGGATATCACAAAGCGCTCACCTGAGTTCCCCTGGAGAGGAGGGGATGTCTGTTACAAGCAGGGGGGATATTACAAAACACCAGGAGTCACAGGGGAAGCCAATCTCAACCTTGAAACAGGTGACCAACTGAAATGACATCACAAAGCGCTCACCTGAGTTCCCCTGGAGAGGAGGGGATGTCTTTTAGAAGCAGGGGGGGTATCACAAAGGGCTCACCTGAGTTCCCCAGGAGAGGAGGGGATGTCTTTTACAAGCAGGGGGGATATCACAAAGCGCTAACCTGAGTTCCCCTGGATAGGAGGGGATGTCTGTTACAAGCAGGGGGGATATCACAACACACCAGGAGTCACAGGGGAAGCCAACCTCCACCTTGAAAAAGGTGACCAACAGAAATGACATCACAAAGTGCTCACCTGAGTTCACCAGGAGAGGAGGGAATGTCTGTTACAGGCAGGAGCGATATCACAAAGCGCTCACCTGAGTTCCCCTGGAGAGGAGGGGATGTATGTTACAAGCAGGGGGGATATCACAACAAACCAGGAGTCACAGGGGAAGCCAATCTCAACCTTGAAACAGGTGACCAACTGAAATGACATCACAAAGCGCTCATCTGAGTACACATAGAGAGGAGGGGATGTCTGTTACAAGCAGGGGGGATATCACAAAGCGCTCAACTGAGTTCCCCTGGAGAGGAGGGGATGTCTGTTAGAAGCAGGGGGGGTATCACAAAGCGCTCACCTGAGTTCCCCATGAGAGGAGGGGATGTCTGTTACAAGCAGGGGGGATATCACAAAGCGCTAACCTGAGTTCCCCTGGAGAGGAGGAGATGTCTGTTACAAGCAGGGGGGATATCACAAAACACCAGGAGTCACAGGGGAAGCCAATCTCAACCTTGAAACAGGTGACCAACTGAAATGACATCACAAAGCGCTCACCTGAGCACACCTGAAGAGGAAGGGATGTCTGTTACAAGCAGGGGGGATATCACAACACACCAGGAGTCACAGGGGAAGCCAACCTCCACCTTGAAACAGGTGACAAAGTGAAATGACATAACAAAGCGCTCACCTGAGTTCCCCTGGAGAGGAGTGGATGTCTTTTACAAGCAGGGGGGATATCACAAAGCGCTCACCTGAGTTCCCCTGGAGAGGAGGGGATGTCTGTTACAAGCAGGGGGGGTATCACAAAGTGCTCACCTGAGTTCCCCAGGAGAGGAGGGGATGTCTGTTACAAGCAGGGGGGGTATCACAAAGCGCTCACATGAGTTCCCCTGGAGAGGAGGGGATGTCTGTTACAAGCAGGGGGGATATCACAAAGCGCTCACCTGAGTTCCCCCGGAGAGGAGGGGATGTCTGTTACAAGCAGGGGGGATATCACAACACACCAGGAATCACAGGGGAAGCCAACCTCAACCTTGAAACAGGTGACCAACTGAAATGACATCACAAAGCACTCACCTGAGTTCCCCTGGAGAGGAGGGGATGTCTGTTACAAGCAGGGGGGATATCACAACACACCAGGAATCACAGGGGAAGCCAACCTCAACCTTGAAACAGGTGACCAACTGAAATGACATCACAAAGCGCTCACCTGAGTTCCCCTGGAGAGGAGGGGATGTCTGTTACAAGCAGGGTGGATATCACAACAAACCAGGAGTCACAGGGGAAGCCAATCTCAACCTTGAAACAGGTGACCAACTGAAATGACATCACAAAGTGCTCACCTGAGTACACCTGGAGAGGAGGGGATATCTGTTAGAAGCAGGGGGGGTATCACAAAGCGCTCACCTGAGTTCCCCAGGAGAGGAGGGGATGTCTGTTACAAGCAGGGGGGATATCACAAAGCGCTCACCTGAGTTCCCCTGGAGAGGAGGGGATGTCTGTTACAAGCAGGGGGGATATTACAAAACACCAGGAGTAACAGGGGAAGCCAATCTCAACCTTGAAACAGGTGACCAACTGAAATGACATCACAAAGCGCTCACCTGAGTTCCCCTGGAGAGGAGGGGATGTCTGTTAGAAGCAGGGGGGGTATCACAAAGGGCTCACCTGAGTTCCCCAGGAGAGGAGGGGATGTCTTTTACAAGCAGGGGGGATATCACAAAGCGCTCACCTGAGTTCCCCTGGAGAGGAGGGGATGTCTGTTACAAGCAGGGGGGATATCACAACACACCAGGAGTCACAGGGGAAGCCAACCTCCACCTTGAAAAAGGTGACCAACAGAAATGACATCACAAAGTGCTCACCTGAGTTCACCAGGAGAGGAGGGAATGTCTGTTACAGGCAGGAGCGATATCACAAAGCGCTCACCTGAGTTCCCCTGGAGAGGAGGGGATGTATGTTACAAGCAGGGGGGATATCACAACAAACCAGGAGTCACAGGGGAAGCCAATCTCAACCTTGAAACAGGTGACCAACTGAAATGACATCACAAAGCGCTCATCTGAGTACACATAGAGAGGAGGGGATGTCTGTTACAAGCAGGGGGGATATCACAAAGCGCTCAACTGAGTTCTCCTGGAGAGGAGGGGATGTCTGTTAGAAGCAGGGGGGGTATCACAAAGCGCTCACCTGAGTTCCCCATGAGAGGAGGGGATGTCTGTTACAAGCAGGGGGGATATCACAAAACACCAGGAGTCACAGGGGAAGCCAATCTCAACCTTGAAACAGGTGACCAACTGAAATGACATCACAAAGCGCTCACCTGAGCACACCTGAAGAGGAAGGGATGTCTGTTACAAGCAGGGGGGATATCACAACACACCAGGAGTCACAGGGGAAGCCAACCTCCACCTTGAAACAGGTGACAAAGTGAAATGACATAACAAAGCGCTCACCTGAGTTCCCCTGGAGAGGAGTGGATGACTTTTACAAGCAGGGGGGATATCACAAAGCGCTCACCTGAGTTCCACTGGAGAGGAGGGGATGTCTGTTACAAGCAGGGGGGGTATCACAAAGTGCTCACCTGAGTTCCCCAGGAGAGGAGGGGATGTCTGTTACAAGCAGGGGGGGTATCACAAAGCGCTCACATGAGTTCCCCTGGAGAGGAGGGGATGTCTGTTACAAGCAGGGGGGATATCACAAAGCGCTCACATGAGTTCCCCTGGAGAGGAGGGGATGTCTGTTACAAGCAGGGGGGGTATCACAAAGCGCTCACCTGAGTTCCCCCGGAGAGGAGGGGATGTCTGTTACAAGCAGGGGGGATATCACAACACACCAGGAATCACAGGGGAAGCCAACCTCAACCTTGAAACAGGTGACCAACTGAAATGACATCACAAAGCACTCACCTGAGTTCCCCTGGAGAGGAGGGGATGTCTGTTACAAGCAGGGGGGATATCACAACACACCAGGAATCACAGGGGAAGCCAACCTCAACCTTGAAACAGGTGACCAACTGAAATGACATCACAAAGCGCTCACCTGAGTTCCCCTGGAGAGGAGGGGATGTCTGTTACAAGCAGGGTGGATATCACAACAAACCAGGAGTCACAGGGGAAGCCAATCTCAACCTTGAAACAGGTGACCAACTGAAATGACATCACAAAGTGCTCACCTGAGTACACCTGGAGAGGAGGGGATATCTGTTAGAAGCAGGGGGGGTATCACAAAGCGCTCACCTGAGTTCCCCAGGAGAGGAGGGGATGTCTGTTACAAGCAGGGGGGATATCACAAAGCGCTCACCTGAGTTCCCCTGGAGAGGAGGGGATGTCTGTTACAAGCAGGGGGGATATTACAAAACACCAGGAGTCACAGGGGAAGCCAATCTCAACCTTGAAACAGGTGACCAACTGAAATGACATCACAAAGCGCTCACCTGAGTTCCCCTGGAGAGGAGGGGATGTCTGTTAGAAGCAGGGGGGGTATCACAAAGGGCTCACCTGAGTTCCCCAGGAGAGGAGGGGATGTCTTTTACAAGCAGGGGGGATATCACAAAGCGCTCACCTGAGTTCCCCTGGAGAGGAGGGGATGTCTGTTACAAGCAGGGGGGATATCACAACACACCAGGAGTCACAGGGGAAGCCAACCTCCACCTTGAAAAAGGTGACCAACAGAAATGACATCACAAAGTGCTCACCTGAGTTCACCAGGAGAGGAGGGAATGTCTGTTACAGGCAGGAGCGATATCACAAAGCGCTCACCTGAGTTCCCCTGGAGAGGAGGGGATGTCTGTTACAAGCAGGGGGGATATCACAAAACACCAGGAGTCACAGGGGAAGCCAATCTCAACCTTGAAACAGGTGACCAACAGAAATGACATCACAAAGCGCTCACCTGATTTCCCCTGGAGAGGAGGGGATGTCTGTTACAAGCAGGGGGGGTATCACAAAGCGCTCACCTGAGTTCCCCAGGAGAGGAGGGGATGTCTGTTACAAGCAGGGGGGATATCACAACACACCAAACTTGAAACAGGTGACCAACAGAAATGACATCACAAAGCGCTCACCTGAGCTCCCCTGGAGAGGAGGGGATGTCTGTTACAAGCAGGGGGGGTATCACAAAGCGCTCACATGAGTTCCCCTGGAGAGGAGGGGATGTCTGTTACAAGCAGGGGGGATATCACAAAGCGCTCACATGAGTTCCCCTGGAGAGGAGGGGATGTCTGTTACAAGCAGGGGGGGTATCACAAAGCGCTCACCTGAGTTCCCCAGGAGAGGAGGGGATGTCTGTTACAAGCAGGGGGGATATCACAACACACCAGGAATCACAGGGGAAGCCAACCTCAACCTTGAAACAGGTGACCAACTGAAATGACATCACAAAGCACTCACCTGAGTTCCCCTGGAGAGGAGGGGATGTCTGTTACAAGCAGGGGGGATTTCACAACACACCAGGAATCACAGGGGAAGCCAACCTCAACCTTGAAACAGGTGACCAACTGAAATGACATCACAAAGCGCTCACCTGAGTTCCCCTGGAGAGGAGGGGATGTCTGTTACAAGCAGGGTGGATATCACAACAAACCAGGAGTCACAGGGGAAGCCAATCTCAACCTTGAAACAGGTGACCAACTGAAATGACATCACAAAGCGCTCATCTGAGTACACATAGAGAGGAGGGGATGTCTGTTACAAGCAGGGGGGATATCACAAAGCGCTCAACTGAGTTCTCCTGGAGAGGAGGGGATGTCTGTTAGAAGCAGGGGGGGTATCACAAAGCGCTCACCTGAGTTTCCCATGAGAGGAGGGGATGTCTGTTACAAGCAGGGGGGATATCACAAAACACCAGGAGTCACAGGGGAAGCCAATCTCAACCTTGAAACAGGTGACCAACTGAAATGACATCACAAAGCGCTCACCTGAGCACACCTGAAGAGGAAGGGATGTCTGTTACAAGCAGGGGGGATATCACAACACACCAGGAGTCACAGGGGAAGCCAACCTCCACCTTGAAACAGGTGACAAAGTGAAATGACATAACAAAGCGCTCACCTGAGTTCCCCTGGAGAGGAGTGGATGTCTTTTACAAGCAGGGGGGATATCACAAAGCGCTCACCTGAGTTCCCCTGGAGAGGAGGGGATGTCTGTTACAAGCAGGGGGGGTATCACAAAGTGCTCACCTGAGTTCCCCAGGAGAGGAGGGGATGTCTGTTACAAGCAGGGGGGGTATCACAAAGCGCTCACATGAGTTCCCCTGGAGAGGAGGGGATGTCTGTTACAAGCAGGGGGGATATCACAAAGCGCTCACATGAGTTCCCCTGGAGAGGAGGGGATGTCTGTTACAAGCAGGGGGGGTATCACAAAGCGCTCACCTGAGTTCCCCCGGAGAGGAGGGGATGTCTGTTACAAGCAGGGGGGATATCACAACACACCAGGAATCACAGGGGAAGCCAACCTCAACCTTGAAACAGGTGACCAACTGAAATGACATCACAAAGCACTCACCTGAGTTCCCCTGGAGAGGAGGGGATGTCTGTTACAAGCAGGGGGGATATCACAACACACCAGGAATCACAGGGGAAGCCAACCTCAACCTTGAAACAGGTGACCAACTGAAATGACATCACAAAGCGCTCACCTGAGTTCCCCTGGAGAGGAGGGGATGTCTGTTACAAGCAGGGTGGATATCACAACAAACCAGGAGTCACAGGGGAAGCCAATCTCAACCTTGAAACAGGTGACCAACTGAAATGACATCACAAAGTGCTCACCTGAGTACACCTGGAGAGGAGGGGATATCTGTTAGAAGCAGGGGGGGGTATCACAAAGCGCTCACCTGAGTTCCCCAGGAGAGGAGGGGATGTCTGTTACAAGCAGGGGGGATATCACAAAGCGCTCACCTGAGTTCCCCTGGAGAGGAGGGGATGTCTGTTACAAGCAGGGGGGATATTACAAAACACCAGGAGTCACAGGGGAAGCCAATCTCAACCTTGAAACAGGTGACCAACTGAAATGACATCACAAAGCGCTCACCTGAGTTCCCCTGGAGAGGAGGGGATGTCTTTTAGAAGCAGGGGGGGTATCACAAAGGGCTCACCTGAGTTCCCCAGGAGAGGAGGGGATGTCTTTTACAAGCAGGGGGGATATCACAAAGCGCTAACCTGAGTTCCCCTGGATAGGAGGGGATGTCTGTTACAAGCAGGGGGGATATCACAACACACCAGGAGTCACAGGGGAAGCCAACCTCCACCTTGAAAAAGGTGACCAACAGAAATGACATCACAAAGTGCTCACCTGAGTTCACCAGGAGAGGAGGGAATGTCTGTTACAGGCAGGAGCGATATCACAAAGCGCTCACCTGAGTTCCCCTGGAGAGGAGGGGATGTATGTTACAAGCAGGGGGGATATCACAACAAACCAGGAGTCACAGGGGAAGCCAATCTCAACCTTGAAACAGGTGACCAACTGAAATGACATCACAAAGCGCTCATCTGAGTACACATAGAGAGGAGGGGATGTCTGTTACAAGCAGGGGGGATATCACAAAGCGCTCAACTGAGTTCCCCTGGAGAGGAGGGGATGTCTGTTAGAAGCAGGGGGGGTATCACAAAGCGCTCACCTGAGTTCCCCATGAGAGGAGGGGATGTCTGTTACAAGCAGGGGGGATATCACAAAGCGCTAACCTGAGTTCCCCTGGAGAGGAGGAGATGTCTGTTACAAGCAGGGGGGATATCACAAAACACCAGGAGTCACAGGGGAAGCCAATCTCAACCTTGAAACAGGTGACCAACTGAAATGACATCACAAAGCGCTCACCTGAGCACACCTGAAGAGGAAGGGATGTCTGTTACAAGCAGGGGGGATATCACAACACACCAGGAGTCACAGGGGAAGCCAACCTCCACCTTGAAACAGGTGACAAAGTGAAATGACATAACAAAGCGCTCACCTGAGTTCCCCTGGAGAGGAGTGGATGTCTTTTACAAGCAGGGGGGATATCACAAAGCGCTCACCTGAGTTCCCCTGGAGAGGAGGGGATGTCTGTTACAAGCAGGGGGGGTATCACAAAGTGCTCACCTGAGTTCCCCAGGAGAGGAGGGGATGTCTGTTACAAGCAGGGGGGGTATCACAAAGCGCTCACATGAGTTCCCCTGGAGAGGAGGGGATGTCTGTTACAAGCAGGGGGGATATCACAAAGCGCTCACCTGAGTTCCCCCGGAGAGGAGGGGATGTCTGTTACAAGCAGGGGGGATATCACAACACACCAGGAATCACAGGGGAAGCCAACCTCAACCTTGAAACAGGTGACCAACTGAAATGACATCACAAAGCACTCACCTGAGTTCCCCTGGAGAGGAGGGGATGTCTGTTACAAGCAGGGGGGATATCACAACACACCAGGAATCACAGGGGAAGCCAACCTCAACCTTGAAACAGGTGACCAACTGAAATGACATCACAAAGCGCTCACCTGAGTTCCCCTGGAGAGGAGGGGATGTCTGTTACAAGCAGGGTGGATATCACAACAAACCAGGAGTCACAGGGGAAGCCAATCTCAACCTTGAAACAGGTGACCAACTGAAATGACATCACAAAGTGCTCACCTGAGTACACCTGGAGAGGAGGGGATATCTGTTAGAAGCAGGGGGGGTATCACAAAGCGCTCACCTGAGTTCCCCAGGAGAGGAGGGGATGTCTGTTACAAGCAGGGGGGATATCACAAAGCGCTCACCTGAGTTCCCCTGGAGAGGAGGGGATGTCTGTTACAAGCAGGGGGGATATTACAAAACACCAGGAGTAACAGGGGAAGCCAATCTCAACCTTGAAACAGGTGACCAACTGAAATGACATCACAAAGCGCTCACCTGAGTTCCCCTGGAGAGGAGGGGATGTCTGTTAGAAGCAGGGGGGGTATCACAAAGGGCTCACCTGAGTTCCCCAGGAGAGGAGGGGATGTCTTTTACAAGCAGGGGGGATATCACAAAGCGCTCACCTGAGTTCCCCTGGAGAGGAGGGGATGTCTGTTACAAGCAGGGGGGATATCACAACACACCAGGAGTCACAGGGGAAGCCAACCTCCACCTTGAAAAAGGTGACCAACAGAAATGACATCACAAAGTGCTCACCTGAGTTCACCAGGAGAGGAGGGAATGTCTGTTACAGGCAGGAGCGATATCACAAAGCGCTCACCTGAGTTCCCCTGGAGAGGAGGGGATGTATGTTACAAGCAGGGGGGATATCACAACAAACCAGGAGTCACAGGGGAAGCCAATCTCAACCTTGAAACAGGTGACCAACTGAAATGACATCACAAAGCGCTCATCTGAGTACACATAGAGAGGAGTGGATGTCTGTTACAAGCAGGGGGGATATCACAAAGCGCTCAACTGAGTTCTCCTGGAGAGGAGGGGATGTCTGTTAGAAGCAGGGGGGGTATCACAAAGCGCTCACCTGAGTTCCCCATGAGAGGAGGGGATGTCTGTTACAAGCAGGGGGGATATCACAAAACACCAGGAGTCACAGGGGAAGCCAATCTCAACCTTGAAACAGGTGACCAACTGAAATGACATCACAAAGCGCTCACCTGAGCACACCTGAAGAGGAAGGGATGTCTGTTACAAGCAGGGGGGATATCACAACACACCAGGAGTCACAGGGGAAGCCAACCTCCACCTTGAAACAGGTGACAAAGTGAAATGACATAACAAAGCGCTCACCTGAGTTCCCCTGGAGAGGAGTGGATGACTTTTACAAGCAGGGGGGATATCACAAAGCGCTCACCTGAGTTCCACTGGAGAGGAGGGGATGTCTGTTACAAGCAGGGGGGGTATCACAAAGTGCTCACCTGAGTTCCCCAGGAGAGGAGGGGATGTCTGTTACAAGCAGGGGGGGTATCACAAAGCGCTCACATGAGTTCCCCTGGAGAGGAGAGGATGTCTGTTACAAGCAGGGGGGATATCACAAAGCGCTCACATGAGTTCCCCTGGAGAGGAGGGGATGTCTGTTACAAGCAGGGGGGGTATCACAAAGCGCTCACCTGAGTTCCCCCGGAGAGGAGGGGATGTCTGTTACAAGCAGGGGGGATATCACAACACACCAGGAATCACAGGGGAAGCCAACCTCAACCTTGAAACAGGTGACCAACTGAAATGACATCACAAAGCACTCACCTGAGTTCCCCTGGAGAGGAGGGGATGTCTGTTACAAGCAGGGGGGATATCACAACACACCAGGAATCACAGGGGAAGCCAACCTCAACCTTGAAACAGGTGACCAACTGAAATGACATCACAAAGCGCTCACCTGAGTTCCCCTGGAGAGGAGGGGATGTCTGTTACAAGCAGGGTGGATATCACAACAAACCAGGAGTCACAGGGGAAGCCAATCTCAACCTTGAAACAGGTGACCAACTGAAATGACATCACAAAGTGCTCACCTGAGTACACCTGGAGAGGAGGGGATATCTGTTAGAAGCAGGGGGGGTATCACAAAGCGCTCACCTGAGTTCCCCTGGAGAGGAGGGGATGTCTGTTACAAGCAGGGGGGATATTACAAAACACCAGGAGTCACAGGGGAAGCCAATCTCAACCTTGAAACAGGTGACCAACTGAAATGACATCACAAAGCGCTCACCTGAGTTCCCCTGGAGAGGAGGGGATGTCTGTTAGAAGCAGGGGGGGTATCACAAAGGGCTCACCTGAGTTCCCCAGGAGAGGAGGGGATGTCTTTTACAAGCAGGGGGGATATCACAAAGCGCTCACCTGAGTTCCCCTGGAGAGGAGGGGATGTCTGTTACAAGCAGGGGGGATATCACAACACACCAGGAGTCACAGGGGAAGCCAACCTCCACCTTGAAAAAGGTGACCAACAGAAATGACATCACAAAGTGCTCACCTGAGTTCACCAGGAGAGGAGGGAATGTCTGTTACAGGCAGGAGCGATATCACAAAGCGCTCACCTGAGTTCCCCTGGAGAGGAGGGGATGTATGTTACAAGCAGGGGGGATATCACAACAAACCAGGAGTCACAGGGGAAGCCAATCTCAACCTTGAAACAGGTGACCAACTGAAATGACATCACAAAGCGCTCATCTGAGTACACATAGAGAGGAGGGGATGTCTGTTACAAGCAGGGGGGATATCACAAAGCGCTCAACTGAGTTCTCCTGGAGAGGAGGGGATGTCTGTTAGAAGCAGGGGGGGTATCACAAAGCGCTCACCTGAGTTCCCC